>NC_058082.1:545417869-545766699 GCF_014858855.1 Bufo gargarizans | reverse complement strand
AACCAGTTTTTTTTATCCGATGTCAGTGCTAAATTGGGATATAAATTTAGTACTCCATGGCAGTTTGGTACTCCCTGAAGCAACCAATAATGCAGAGGCCCGGATGATCGGGGCACGTGTTACATTGAGTAGTGGTGTCCTTCCGTATCCCCCTCCTGTGACACACTCTGCAACTTTTTGGGGTTTGTCCCTTCTTTCCAGTATGGGGACCACACCTGGAAAGGGTTGGCCAGGGACGATCCGGGCGCCTACAGTTTCCAAGGTACTCCGGCCTGCTATTTCCCGGTCAGAAAAGATCAGGACCTTGAGGACTGCCTCATAGAACTGAAGGAATGTCCCTGTGTTACCAGCGCAAAAGAGTTGTATATGGCAACCTGTACCAAGTAGACCGCAACTTTTTTGTACCATGCCCGGGTTTTGCGCATGGCATTATATGGCTTGAGGACTTGATCAGAAAGCTCAACCCCTCCCATATACCGATTGTAGTCGACGATACAATCGAGCTTGAGGACCGTTGCCGCGATACCTCGCACAGGGACAGGGGTGATGCCGTTACCATGAATTGTGGACAGTACAAGGACATCCCTCTTGTCCTTATACCAGACCAGCAACAGGTTTCCAGTGGTTTTTCCGTGGCTTCCGCACGGTCCCACAAGCGGACGTGGATCTGGCGACAAGGGACTGGAACAAGGGGATACTAGTATAAAAGTTATCCACGTACAGGTGGTAACCCTTATCTAGCAGTGGGTACATAAGATCCCACACAAGTTTCCCGGTAACACCCAGAGTGGGGGGACATTCTGCGGGTTGAATCCAGGAATCTCGCCCCTCGTACACACAAAATTTGTAAGTGTACCCTGAGGTACTCTCACTAATTTTGTATAGCTTCACGCCATACCTCGCCCATTTGGAGGGCACATACTGGTGGAAAATTAGTCTTCCCTTGAACGCAATGGATTTGGCCCCAAAGTGATCGATGACCGGCCATATCTTATACAGACGGTCATGGGCAGGATAACCTCGGGGGGGGGGGGACATGCTGCATTATCTGAATAATGCAGACATTTCCGGATGACCTCAAACCGGGAGCGTGTCATGGCCGTACTGTAAAGTGGGGTCTGGTAGAGGATGTCTCCACTCCAGTACAGCCTGACACTGGGTTTCTTGACCAGGCCCATATGCAGCACGAAGCTCCAAAATGTCCTCATCTTGGCTGCACTGACCGGCGTCCAGCCACCGGGTCTGCCCAAAAAGGAGCCCGGGTGTTGAGCAACAAACTGTTGGGCGTACAGGTTCGTCTGCTCCACCATCAGATTTACCAGTGGGTCACTGAAAAAATGACAAAAAAAGTCATATTCAGTGAAGCCCCCCTGTGGAAACCTGGATTCCTGATTGGCCTACAAAATCAGGAATCACAGGCTCGTATCGCTCTGGGGTACACCAGACAAGTTCACCGGCAGGGTGCTCCGGTGGATTTAACTGGTGGGCCGGAAAACTAGTACGAGCCCCAGAGCTGCTCATACTAGGGTGGGCCACAGGGTCCCTAACATGGCAGTCCCCTTGCTCCGCCTGGCGGCATCTCCGCCGCCTTGGGGGCTCATCATCATCGCTAGATGATGAGGACGACGCTGATGACAACAGGAAAGTGGGGTCATCCTCATCCTCACTGGGACTCTCTGAGTCGGAGGCAAGCTGGGCGTATGCCTCCTCAGCCGAGAACATCCGGCGGGCCATAGGGGAGTGTGTGTCTGCGTGTGTATGTGCGTGTGTGTAAATCTTTTTTTTGGTGTGCGTGTGTGTGGGGGCACGGGTGTTCGCGGACTTATCCCTAAAACTAACAGAAAAAAAAATAACTTGCTAACAAAAGGGTAAAAAATTTGAAAAAATAATCAAACACGCTGATCAACCGTCAACCGTGAGAGTGCCGGCCACAGTCAGCGTACACAAAAAAAAATAAAAAAATCCTGCACCTCAAAAAAAATCCAGCTGTGCTGTGGACCCCAGACACCCTAACTTAGGGTGATGCAATCAAAGTTTTTCAAACTAACTTTCCCTTTATTTTCCCTGCCTAGCCCAACCTTTCCCTATACTCTCCCTAAGTACATGCTGTTCAGATGGGGGGTTCTGGGGCACAGATCGGGTCCTGGGGGGCACAGATGCTGGCACAAATCCACGAGGTGCAGGCAGCGCTCCTCTCTCCTCCGGCTCTAGGACACAAAAGGAGGAGAAGAGGAGCGCTGGCAACATTTGAATCTGCCGCCGGCCCGCCCACCAACCAATCAGAGGCGATCCTGAGAGGTGATGTCACCATCCCCTCTCAGGATCGCAGGATGGTGATTGGTGGGGTAAAATCACACCACCATCACCATCCTGTTCCGGGTTATCGGGTCTTCAGAGACCCGAATGACCCGGAAACGCAGAAAACCGCAGGTCTAAATTGACCTGCGGCTTTCTGCGATCGCCGACATGGGGGGGGGGGGTCACAGGACCCCCCGGTGCATTTAGCCTAGGTGCCTGCTCAATGATTTGAGCAGGCACCGGGTTCCGATCACCGCCCGCCGGGCGGCGGTGATCAGAACCATACATGACGTACCAGTACGTCATGTGTTCTTAAGTACCAGGACAACATGAAGTATCGGTACGTCATGTGTCCTGAAGAGGTTAAAGTCACTGTTAACGGGGCAGTCACCGTTATAGGGGTGGCCACTGTGAAAGTCCCTGTTAAAGGGGCGGTCACCGTTAAAGGGCCAGCCACTGTGAAAGTCACTCTTAAAGGGGCAGTCACAGTTAAAGGGTCGGCCATTGTGAAAGTCACTGTAAAATGGACGGTCATCATTAAAAGGGCGGCCAAATGACAGAATAATGAGAGGTAGAGAATGTTTTAAGGCACTTTTATTACTTTCTGCAAAGTAAAAAGTTTACATACACTAAGATTACTATGCCTTTAACCCCTTCAGGACCCTGCCATTTTTCACCTTAAGGACCAGGACATTTTTTGCTAATCTGACGTGTGTCACTTTATGTGGTGATAACTTTAAAATGCATTTATTTATCCAGGCCAGTTCAGGTCTGAAGTCACTTTGTGAGGCTTACATAATAGAAACCACCCAAAAATGACCCCATTTTAAAAACTACACCCTCAAGGTATTGAAAACTTATTTTACAAACTTTGTTAACCCTTTAAGTGTTCCACAAGAATTAATGGAAAATAGAGATAAAATTTCTAAATTTAGTTTTTTGGCAGATTTTCCATTTGAATCAATTATTTCCAGTTACAAATCAAGGGTTAACAGCCAAAGAAAACTCAATATTTATGGCCCCGATTCTGTAGTTTACAGAACCATCCCATATGTAGTCGTAAACTGCTGTACGGGCACACGACATTGCGCAGAAGGAAAGGAACACCATACGGTTTTTGGAAGGCAGATTTTGCTGGACTGTTTTTTTGACACCATGTCCCATTTCAAACCCCCCTGATGCACCCCTAGAGTAGAAACTCCAAAAAAGTCACCCCATTTTGGAAACTACGGGATAAGGTGGCAGTTTTTTTGGTAGTATTTTAGAGTACATATGATTTTTCGTTGCTCTATATTACACTTTTTGTGAGGCAAGGTAACAAGAAATAGCTGTATTGCAGGGGTAGAAAAGATGTCATAGAGGGGTCAGATTCTAGGGCAGTGTGGCTGATGGTGGGGTGGGGGTGGTGGTTAATGAAATTTTGGTGTGGTCATGTAATAGGTGGCCGATTGTCGAATGGTGAAAATGGGGGGGTTGGTCAGCGGCAGGGATGATGGGAATTTTGGGTGTGAAATACGCATGTTGGTTTGGTCAAAGAATAGGGGCACGATTATTGCACGTGTGGGGTTGGCAAATATGGCAGTGATTGGCTGTAGATTGACAACAGTTGTGGCCGAGCGCAGGGGGTGTGATTATTTGTGCGGATATTGAAAAGGGGGCTGATTATTGTTCTGTTATAAGTTTATGGGGTCTGGGGGGTTTGGCTAGTTTAGATGGCTCGTAGTTTGGGTTGATGGCATTTGGGGGCGTGAACAACGCACTTTGCCTAGGTCATTGAATAGGGTCCAGATTATTGCACGTCGGGGGTGGGTCAAATATGGCACGGAATGGGGGCAGATGGTACAGGTGGAGGCAGATGGCAATGCAATGCAGCCAATTGCAATGGGGGTGGGCATATGGCACTGAGTTTGATGATCAAAAACAATTTCATGCATGTTTATTAGAATATTTTTCTTTTTTTTAGCATCTACAATTCAAAAAATTGTGACATCCATTGAAAAATTATCCAAACGTAAGTAACAAAAATTTGGGGTATCTATGTCAAAATATACTTTTGCATTATATCTCTACAGATGTCCGATTCAGAACAAGGCGCAAGACCAAGGCCTCCAAGAAGGCATCGCAGAATTAAAGAACCGGTAAGTACACGCACCAATAGTTTTTTTTTTCGAATAACATTCCTTTTTATTAAATATTATTTCAAATTTTTCTAGTCTTCATCATCGACCAGCTCTGCTGCCACGCTAGCACCATCACCTGCAGGGGCCCGGTCATCGCAGGCCTCTGAGTTACCGAGGGGAGGTGGAGATAGGCTTGACCAGGCCTGGCAGAAAGTAAGTATATTTCTCTATATCTATATTATACAAAAACTTTAATGTTTTAACCATTTTTTTTTATTTTTTATTAGGAAACTTCTACTAGATCCGCCAGGCAGGATCACCCAGTCCCCTCCAGAGTCCGTGGGAAAAGCCGTGGCGGTCGGGGACATGTAAGTATCAAAGACTTCGTTTTTTAATAGAATTTTTCATTTGTACATTCTGTAATGTATCTTTTCCTTTTTCTTCCAGGGTTCCAGAGTCTCCACCGGGGAAGATAGGGAGTTTGTTGTCCCTCGTATAGACAACGATCTCCTTATCCAGCTGGTGGAGGCCGCAGAGGCAGATATCTGAATGTTTGTTCAGTGGCTGGGAGGATCTCAGTGCGGTGGATCAGTAAGAATGTGGTAAGTACAGCACTAACTCATGTATAATGTAAACCTAGTCCACAATAATATTCTTAAATTAACTTCTTTTTTTTCCCCACAGTGGACAAGGTTACCACTCGGTGGCGCACAATGTAGGACCGCTTCAAGAGGGACTACAACAAGGAAGTTCAGGCCACGAGTTGTTCTGGAGCAACCTCAGGGTCGACATATGTCTAATGTCTACAGTGCGGCCCTGGGGTTCTTACGTAGAACGCTGGCACTTAGAAGGTACATTTTTATTTTCTATTTTAAAATGATTTGGCTTCACCCTCTGTCTGAAAAGGGTTTGGTGAGACCAAGGAAGGTTTGACACCTTTTTCTCATGCAGCCCTCTACGGTCAGAAGGGACAATTGTTCACCACTTCTGTCTGCAAAGGGTTGTGTGAGACAACGGAAGGTTTGACACCTTTCTCTCATGCAACCCTCTTCGGTAAGAAGGGACAATTGTTCACCACTTCTGTCTGCAAAGGGTTGGGTGAGACAAAGGAAGGTTTGACACCTTTCTCTCATGCAGCCCTCTACGGTCAGAAGGGACAATTGTTCACCACTTCTGTCTGCAAAGGGTTGTGTGAGACAACGGAAGGTTTGACACTTTTTTCTCATGCAGCCCTCTATGGTAAGAAGGGACAATTGTTCACCACTTCTGTCTGCAAAGGGTTGGGTGAGACAAAGGAAGGTTTGACACCTTTCTCTCATGCAGCCCTCTACGGTCAGAAGGGACAATTGTTCACCACTTCTGTCTGCAAAGGGTTGTGTGAGACAACGGAAGGTTTGACACCTTTTTCTCATGCAGCCCTCTATGGTAAGAAGGGACAATTGTTCAACACGGTTGACACCTTTCTCTCATATAAACACCACAAAGAAATGAGTAAACGAATTTACCATAAAAGTACTATTTATTAGATAATACCAATAAAATCACATAGTATTTTAAGACAATAAATACATATTCCGTTTTAACATTAGTAGAAATATCTTATATCTAGCGCCACCTTCAATAATAAATTAATAATAACAAGCTTTCTAGGATGATAATAGGAATTCAAATTGTCAAAGCAGGCTGAAGTGACATCTCAGGAAAAGCATCCTCTGTAATTAAATCAGCTCCTGCACATCTCTATGGGTGTTCAAATCCTAGTATCTGCTGTTTAATTTAGGACATAGTAATTAGGCACATCATACCTTGGTAGTAGTGAATGAAGTGGCTGCTAGCTCCTCGATGTGCGTTTTGCCGTCTCGCTTCCTCAGGAGGACTGAAAGGTTAGAGGGAAATGTAACTGTGACTTCAATGAAAAGTGGCGCTTTGTGTCATGTGATTAATGATTGCTGATCAGCTGGTACGGCGTATGACGAATCCTGTGTCGTCACACAACATCCGCTTCCGCCCTTCCCCTGAGTCGCACGCCGGAGAGGGCAGTCTCACATGACCTGCATGCGGACTGACGCCGCCGGCGCACGATCTCCATGGAGACTGAGGGAAGCGTGCGTGCGAAGGATAACCATACCCCCCCCCACGCTGCACTAAACCCCCGCTCTGATGCCACACTGCTGGCCGGGCAGAAAAGCTTGGGCAGGGCGAATTTGGCCAGTTGCGACCACAAATCAAGCTCGACTGCCCAGTAGTCCAGGGGATCTTGGATGTGGGTTGGAAGGGTACAGTCCAAGTATGCCACCACCTGCCGGTTCAGATTCTGCTCCATGTCTTGCTGCTGCGTGGTTTTTTCACTCATCGCCCTCTAGCTCCTCCTGCTCCTCTCCTGTCACTTGTGCAGAAAAAACATTCATTTCTTTATACATTGCTTGCTTATGAATGTCCTAATCCTGCTTCTCCTCCTCCAATTAAACCCCTACAGGGCTTAGGTGTGGCCGGTCAGGAAAGCGTGAGATGTAGGTGCAACGTCTCCTGTCCCCTGGCCAGCCAGATTTAGCCGCATCTGCTCCAGGACATGCAGGAGTGAAATGAAGTAGTTCATCCCAAAATCCTGGCAAATAAAGTGGCCTCCTCAAAGGGCCTGAGGAAATGGCAGGTGTCACGCATGATGTGCCACTGGCTAATGTCGACGTTACACAGGGGAATGCTCCTGTCCGCCTGCATCATCAGGAAATCATTTATGGCAGGCATCCTCAAACTGCGGCCCTTCAGCTGTTGTAAAACTACAACTCCCACAATGCCCTGCTGTAGGCTGATACCTGTAGGCTGTTCAGGCATGCTGGGAGTTGTAGTTTTGCAACAGCTGGAGGGCTGCAGTTTGAGGATGCCCAATTTATGGCCTGCCTCTGCTGATATAGTCGGCCCAACAGGTTGAGGGTGGAGTTCCAACAGGTAAAAACGTCCCACATCAGAGAATGTTGGGGAACGTTATTCTGCCTTTGCAGTCTAAGGCTGGTTAAAGTGCATGCACAGTTTCCTGGCCATTTTCAGGATGTCTTGCAGATGGGTGGAAGGCTTCAGGAACCACTTTACAACCAGATTAAAGACGTACGCCCCTCGTTAATCAGCGCTGACACAATGTTCTTCCCGTTGTCGGTGCCCATGGTTCCCGTTTTTAGTTGGCAAGGAAACAGCCAGGATTCCATTTCTTGAGGATGCAGAGCAGTTCCTCCACTGTGTAACTCCGTTCGCCCAGGCAAACCAGGTGCATAACAGTGCGACATCGACGTGCTCTGGAAAGGTGGTATGTTCGAGGAGCACTACGAATTGTGCCTGCAGTGGAGGCTAAGGACAAGTTGGAGGATGATGAGGCAGAGGAGAACATTGGCGCAGAACTCACAGCTTGAGAACGTGGAGGCGGCAGTGCCGTCACCTGGCTAAGTTGCTGGTGTGGCTGGGCAGGAACCACATTTGCCTAGTGGGCCGTAAAGGACATATATTGTCCTTGACCACAGTCACAGCTCCACACGTCAGCGCTGCTGTGAACTTCAGTAGACACCAACAGGCTCAAGGACTATCCCACCTTCTATTTAACATACAAGTGCAGGGCTGGTACTGCATTTTTGGAAAAGTAATGATGACTTGGGACTTTTCACCTTAAAGGGGTTGTCCGGGTTCAGAGCTGAACCCGGACATACCCTTATTTTCACCCCGGCAGCATCCCTGAGCCTAGCATCGGAGCATCTCATGCTCCGATGCGCTCCTGTGCCCTGCGCTAAATCGCGCATGGCACGGGCTCTTTGGTTTTCAATAACACACTGCCGGGCGGTAACTTCCGCCCGGCAGTGTGTTCGGTGACATCACCGGCTCTGAGGGGCGGGCTTTATTCTGCCCTAGCCAATTTACTGGCTAGGGCAGAGCTAAATCCTGCCCATCAGTGCCGGTGACGTCACCGGGGTTCCTGTCAGCCCCATGGAGAGCCCCGGTACGTCACCGGAACTCCTAAAAATGCCTTTGCCCTGTGCAATTTGGCGCAGGGCAAAGGAGAGCATTGGAGCATGAACTGCTCCGATGCTCATGTCAGGGGGGCTGCCGGGGTGAAAATGGAGGGATGTCCGGGTTCAGCTCTAAACCCGGACAACCTCTTTAACTCAGCACAAGCCATCAGTTCTCTGAAAGGCGCAGAGTCCACCACATGGAAAGGGAGGGACTGTAGTACCAGCAACTTGGCTAGGAGCATGTTCAGCTTCTGCGCCATTGGATGAGTGCATGCATACTGTTGTCTTTTTGCAATTGCCTCAATGATCGATTGCTGACAAAACGAGTGATAAGGAGTAGAAGGAGGAGCGGGAGCATCAGGACCAGTAGATGATGGGAAGGAAACACAGCTTCCTTCTGCTGAGGTGGTGGAGCCTTGACTGCTGGAGAATGGGTGCAGGCCATTGGGTGATGCAGCAGTTGCTGCGTCAGGCTGTACCACTAAATTAGCGCCACGGTTTTCCCAGGCCACTTCATGGTTTTCCCAGGCGACTTCATGCTGATGCTGCATGTGTTGACACAGGGCCATGATGCCAACATTGGCATCCTGGCCACGCTTCACCTTCTGCCCACAGACAAATGGCCATGCTGACGTCCTCCGGCAGCTTGATGAAACATTCCCACACCGCCGAGTATGGCATTTTTCCTCCACCAAGTCAACCATTCAATAACAGCTGGGTTGACACTGGCAGCTCTGGCCTGTACCTGCGACTGCAGCTACCATTTTCCCTTCTTCTGCTGCTACTTCTGCCAGCTCCAGCAACATTTTGACCACTGCCCGTTCCCTTAGAAGGCCCTGGCACCTGTCTGTTATTTATAAAAACAATGAAAACCTCCAAAACTTGTAGTATCAGGCAATTTCACACCAATTCCATAATTAGGGATTAATGGGTATATTTATGTGTAATAGCACTTGAGCACCCTAAAATCTCCACAAATAACAGAATCAAGGATTAGTGGAATTACTGATGTATCAAAAATGCAAACAACCTAAAATCTGTAGTATCAGATCACTTTTTGTTTCCCCAATTAGTGCAGCAAGGTGTAATAGAATAGCTTCTCTATTACCCAGGCTTTACACTCTTCTCTTGATCCCTGCTTTCTCCCTGTAGTGTGCATAAAGCCTCCCTATTCTATCCCTACATTAACAATAAGCTGTCTCTGAACTGCTCAATAGTAATTTTTGTCAATAAAACCTTTCCTGATCACTGTCCCTAGTGCCTGTCACATGTCCCCCTGCACTAAGTTCACTACAAAATGTCGGAGACCGAGCAGGAGGAGACTTTTTATAGGGCTGTAACATCACAGGGGCTGGCTAGCTGCTGATTGGCTATCTGCATGGTATTATGGGTGCTCCCTCGTTCCCGGGCTTCTTACTTCGTCTAACATGTGCAGCTGCCATTTTTGAAAAAATACTTTTCATTACCATGACTCACAAGGAAAATCGACTTCGGGAAAAATCTAGTTTTTCCTGAAATTCGGATCAAATTCAACTTCACCAACTTCAATTCACTCATCTCTAGTTGTGACACCCAAGCAAACCAAGTTCTCCTTTACCAGTGTATAGAATACCACTCTCGTCAAAAGAATGAGTCGTAGATTCATGCAGATTTTACAATTCTCCGTTTGAGGCCGATGACTAGATCTGCTCAAAGGATGCCCTATTATGCCACTGCTCCTGTCTGCCTGCCTACCACCATGTTGTGTCCTGTACAGTTACTGCCACCATCATGCCACTGCTCCTGTCTGCCTGCCTACCACCATGTTGTGTGCTGTACAGCTACTGCCACCATCATGCCACTGTCTGCCTTTCACCCATCATGTTGTGTGCTGTACAGCTGCTGCCACCATTATGCCACTGTCTGCCTTCCTACTATCATGTTGCTGCTGCTAATCCCCCTACTGCCACTTCCATTACCTGCTACTTAGTTGCCACTACTACTACTACCACCCTCTAAACAGCGCACACACACCTTCTGCCTTGTCTGTTCCAAGCAATTTTGCTAATTTTTTCATAGTTCCTATCAGATCATTTATAAAAGATTTACCGTACTTTTCGCCCTATAAGACGCCCCCCCCCCCACAAAAGTGGGGGAAAAATAGCAGTGCGTCTTATGGGGCGAATGCTGCAATTTACAATGATACATGGCCGCCGCGATGCCGCACAGCGCGGTCGACAGGTGTATCAACTGAGACGGAGGAGGGGCTGGGGGCCGGCATCTGGATTAGGAATGACAGCGTGGATTGGTGCAGTCCCTGTATTCTATTGCACCGGCCCCGCTCACTGTTGTATAATCTTATCTAACCTGTAGGCATTGCTAAGATATAATAATCATATGTAATCCAGCTGTATTACTTACAACTATAAGTTCTGTAGCAGGGAGGAGGCAGGCCGGGAGGGCGGGCGGCGCGGCATGAATGAATCAGGCGGCACGGGTGCGTGACTTAGTGAGTGACGTGTCCTCCCTCCTCTCTGCTACGGAACTTAGTTGTAAGTAATAAAGCTGGATTACACATGATTATTATATTTTAACAATGCCTACAGGTTAGATAAGAATATCTAACAGTGAGCGGGGCCGGTGCATTAGAATACCGGGACTGCAGCGGTCCCCGCTGTCATTCCTAATCCAGATGCCGGCCCTCAGCTCCTGTATTGATGCATTCACACTGCAGAGACACTGTTATGGGGGGGATCTGTGGATGGCACATAGCATAAGATGCTATATATGTGTCATCCACAGATCCCCCAATAGCAGTGTTATCCACAGATGTCCCCATAACAATGACATCCAGAGATCCCCCATAACAGTGTCATCCAGAGATCCCCCATAATAGTGTCATCCACAGACCACCATAAGTTCAAAACCCACCAAAAGCACACCTTTTGGTTCAAAATGTTTTTTTTTTCTTATTTTCCTCCTCAAAAACATAGGTGCGTCTTATAGGGCGAAAAATACGGTACTTTCACAAACTAACTCAGCCAGAAGTTTTCCGGGGTAACCTACTCAGTCATTTATTCTGTCATGTTCTTCCATTTTTATATTTTCCTTTCTGAGGATTCTTTATATACTTTTGCTCCGCTTCTGACACTGCTCCCATCAACTCACATTTAACTATTCTTACTCTACAATGAAATGAATTATCTAATAATTATTAAAACAATGTAATTGGACCTCATACAATACACAATAGTCTCTTTCTAACAAAGATAAAACCAGCCTGTAGATCATGTGGATCCAATGATGTTCCCATTCATTTCTTCAATTGCTCTTGTAGATTTATTTCAAGCTGCAGCTCAGGTGCATGTCCTTTCTCACAGAGCATGTCCTTTCTGCCGCAGCTCTCGTCCTGTCCATGTTATTCCTGCCGGCACCTGTGATGGCTTCTAACCATGGAAAGGGCTGGTGACCGATGAAGGATATAAGTGAGCATGTGTGTCCTCCTCAGTAATGTTACTTAGGTGGATAGAGAAATAAGGAAAACATCAAACAGCAGGTGGCGCTATACAGGTACATTTTATTAAATAACTTAGCGGCCATATTACATTATAATTACATGCAAATACAAGAGAGTTGATTCCACCCTAATTGAATCACAAGGTCACTTTAGACAAGTAGGACTTTTAAGAGATTTGCTGATCTATAGTTGTAATAATAATAGTTTTCTGTATTATATCCAGATATTAGTAGAGGTTGTACAGGAATAGAACTTGTGGCTGCTTTCTTAGAGAAACAGCCCCACATCTGTCCACAGGTTACGTCTGGTATTGCAGTATTAAATGGGGTTGGCCATTCTGTTAGCCCTTATTAAAACTATAAAGAGAGTGGGGAGATATTACACTTACTAATATATCTTCTTAAGCAGATCTGCCTGGTTTTCCTGCTATTGGCAGCCACGCCCCTCCTGTCCTGCTCTCACCACGCCCCCTCCTGTCCTGCTCTCACCACGCCCCCTCCTGTCCTGCTCTCACCACACCTAGCCACGCCCCCTCCTGTCCTGCTCTCACCACGCCCCCCTCCTGCCTGAGCCAGGCAGCACACAGCGGGGGACACAGGCCAGAAGAGGCCTGCATTGCATCACTTCTGATGGAGGTAAGTATTAGTGTTTTATGTTTTTGTTTTTTTCTTTGCGGGGGGAGCTGTCACTATGGGGACATCTGGCATTTCTCACAGCACCTTTTTTTGGGGACATTTATTTCTTGCTCATTTTTTTTGGGGGGGGGCACTATGGGGGCTTTTCTTACTGGCACATTATGGGGGGGCACCATGGGGAGAGGAGCACTATGGGGCATCTGGGAGCTCTAAAGGGGCTTTTTTTATTGGCACATTATGGGGGGCACTATATGGGAGAGCGGCACTATGGGGCATCTGTTAGCACTATAGGGGCATTATTTGTGGGCACTATGGGGAAGTTGGGGCTCTAAAGGGTCCTTTTTTATTGGCACATTATGGGGAGCACTATGGCATCTGGTGGCACTAAGGGGGCATTTTTTGCTGTCACATTATGGGAGGCACTATAGGGGAGAGTGGAACTATGTGGCATTATTTGGGGGCACTATGGGGAGTGGAGCACTATTGGGGCATCTGGTGGCACTATGAAGGGGCATTTTTTACTGGCACATTATGGGGGAAAGGAGCACTATAGGAGCATCTGCTGGGGGCACTACGAAGGGGCATTTTTTACTGCCATATTATGGGGGACACTATGGGGAAGGGGGAGAGGAGCACTATGAGGGCATTTACTGGGGCACTATATAGGGGTATTTTATACTGGCATACATTATGGGGACATTAGCTCAACTGCGAGCACTAAGCGGGGGTATTTCATGTACTGTCATATTATAGGGAGAATTATTACTACTAGGAGGTATTATGCGGAGCTTTACTACTAATGGGGGGCTATGAGGAACATGATTATTAGGGCACTATAGGGGCATTATTACTACTACGTGTGCTTTGGCAGAGAATTATTTCTATTGGTGGGATTTTGGGGAGCACTGTTACTTTGGGGGGCACCCTGGCACAGTTTAAGCTTAGCACAAATGTTTTTGGGGGACATCATCTTTATACTACTAGTGTCTGGGCGCAGTTATTTTTTAGAGCACTGTGTGCCAATAATTGTTTAAGGGGGCACTATCTGTGTGGTAGTAGTATTTCCAGAGGGACTGTTTCTGCAGTATAGTATTGGGGGTGGCAGGAAAGGCTGTTCAGAAGATGTGAAGATGATGGAAATGTGGGAAACTAATGTCCGTTTGTCAATCTCTGCAGAGACAGGAGATGGCTGAAAAATTATCATGGCGGTCTGGTCTGAATGAAGAAGATGAGGAAAGAGAACGTCTACAACAAAGGTGACATCACTGGATGTAAGAGGTATGTGGTGCTATGTAGGAGAGGAGATGCTCCGGCTCCTCCTCCTGCCATTTGCAGAAGGAGGATTCAGAGCTGGGTGAGGACGGCCAAGGGGGGCAGCAGGCCACGGGCAGGTGACAGATGGTGGGGGGAACCACAGGCCTTGAGCAGGATCTGGGGAGGGAGGAGAGCGGAGGAGCTTCCTGGCTGTAGCTTGTTGTATAAGCAGGCAGTGCAGCCAGGACAGACCCCCCCTCTCCGTATTATGTGTAGAGACAGGCCGCAACTATAGAATGTCAGCTGTACAGTGTTTGTTGGGAGTGGCCTATTATATGTAGGAGGGGCTTTTAATAATGGGCGGGGCTAAAAATGGGCCACTTGAATGGATTTGCCCCCCAGGACTAAGGCTGCCAGCCCTCCCCTGTCGTCCATGCCTAAAGCCTGTTCTTCTTTCTGGGTCCTAAAGCACCCTGCTTGTATCAGAGGTGACTGGCACTCCTGGCTGTGCAGGGGCTCAGCAGGGACACTTGTTAAAAGCTGAGGTAAAGAGACTTTTTCAGAAGGAAGACTGAGGAGAAGCTGTGGTGGCCGATCTGACTGCAGGCTCTGCCCCCTCTGTACTGAGAGGACCCTGCCAACATGTGAGGATGTAGCAGAGCCAGGGAAGCGCTGTGGACCACAAACTGTGAGCAGTCCCAGTGTCTGTCCTGTTTCTGGTCCCTCTGTTCTGTGTTCTTATCCCTGACATGATATTACAGCCAGACCAACAGTTCAGGAGCTTTAACCCCTTGTGAGCTGTCAGTATGGCTGAGGTCAGTGATATCAGTCACTGGTCTCACCATCTATATAATGTGTGCCCGCTCCTTCCTGCACTCTGTATATGGTGATATGTGACCCCCACCACTGCATATAGAGATCCGTGACCCCTGTACACTGTATACAGTGACCCGTGCTAACGGTAGCCCAACAGTGCCGCGGAAGTCCGCTCCGGCCCCAATTACTATAATGGGGTCAGGTTGGAGATGCGGCCGGACAGGAAACGCAGCGTGCTGGGCATCAGTGAATGTGAATCTGGCCGGTGCGGACTTCCGGCAGCACTTGTGGGCTAGCATCAACACGGAGACGGCCGGGGGAACAGCCTGCCAGACCTGCCAACGCTGGTGGGAAAGTAGCCTTATACTACTTTCACATTTGCGTTCGGGGCTCCGCTTGTGAGTTCCGTTTGAAGGCTCTCACAAGCGGCCCCAAGCGGATCCGCTCAGAATGCATCAGTCTGGCACCGTCTGTCCTCCGCTCCGCAGGCGAACCCGAACGCAGGCGGACAGCGTTCGGGTGTCCGCCTGGCCGTGCGGAGGCAAACGGATTCGTCCAGACTTTCAATGTAAAGTCTGGACGGATCCGTTTGCATTATCATGAACAAAAAAATAATAATCATCTATGACGCTCAGAGCTGCTGGAGATTTCTGGCTTCATTTGAGTCAGAAAACTGGCGAAAATTAACATAAATTTGTTGGGGTGACTGGTCTTGCCCCCTCTCGGCCACTGTCACGCCCTTTAAAAAAAATATATTTTAAGGCACATTCAAAAAGCTGCAAACACATAGAACACAAGGGAAATGATAAATCTCCCCCTCTATTCATGGCTTAAATCCAATGGTGCAACTAGAAAGGACTGAGCCCCACAGCCAGTTTATAAACAGGGCTCCCCCCCTCCCCCGGCAGTCCATAGTTTATGAGCAGGGCCCCCTCCCCCGGCAGTCCATAGTTTATGAGCAGGGCCCCCTCCCCCAGCAGTCCATAGTTTATGAGCAGGGCCCCCTCCCCCGGCAGTCCATAGTTTATGAGCAGGGCCCCCTCCCTCCCCCGGCAGTCCATAGTTTATGAGCAGGGCCCCCTCCCCCGGCAGTCCATAGTTTATGAGCAGGGCCCCCTCCCCCGGCAGTCCATAGTTTATGAGCAGGGCCCCCTCCCCCGGCAGTCCATAGTTTATGAGCAGGGCCCCCTCCCCCGGCAGTCCATAGTTTATGAGCAGGGCCCCTCCCCCGGCAGTCCATAGTTTATGAGCAGGGCCCCCTCCCCCGCCAGTCCATAGTTTATGAGCAGGGCCCCCTCCCCCGGCAGTCCATAGTTTATGAGCAGGGCCCCCTCCCCCGGCAGTCCATAGTTTATGAGCAGGGCCCCCTCCCCCGCCAGTCCATAGTTTATGAGCAGGGCCCCCTCCCCCGGCAGTCCATAGTTTATGAGCAGGGCCCCCCCCTCCTCCGGCAGTCCACAGTTTATGAGCAGGGCCCCCTCCCCCGGCAGTCCATAGTTTATGAGCAGGGCCCCCTCCCTCCCCCCAGTAACATATGTATGATACATTAGCATCATATTCCTGTGTGCTGCTGGGCCGGGGCGGATTGCTATGTCTGTACAGCAGTTATTCACTGATGACCGAGTTATTGATATTATCTGAGGGGCTCTTGTCTCTATGGAAACACAGGGGGCGGGGATGTCATGTGACTGCTCCTCTGAACATGCTTGCTGCAATGCATGCTGGGATTTTTACTTTCACGTTGCAGCTGCTCCTCCCACACAGCCGGTCTGAGGAGCTCCTCCAGGGAAGTGCGTCATGGTGAACAGGTTAGAAAATGTTATATAGCCAGTACATTTAGCTTTAGATACTAACCACCTCCTGACTGCCTAACGCAGGGATGTGTCCTGCGGGCGGCCAGGTTATTCCTCCTGGACGCATCGGCGCGTCATCTTGCGAGACGCGAGATTTCCTGTGAACGCGCGCACACAGAATCGGAAGGTAAACGAGTACATCTACAGCCTGCCAGCGGCGATCATTCGCTGGCAGGCTGTAGATGCGATTTTTTTTTTAAACCCCTGAAAGGTATTATAGACGCTGTTTTGATAACAGCGTCTAATATACCTGCTACCTGGTCCTCTGGTGTCCCTTTTGCTTGGATCGACCACCAGAGAACACAGGCAGCTCTGTAAGTAGCACCAAACACCACACTACACCCCCCCCCCCGTCACTTATTAAACCCTTATTAACCCCTGATCACCCCCCTGTCATTGATCACCCCCCTGTCAGGCTCCATTCAGACGTCCGTATGTGTTTTGCGGATCCGCAAAACACGGACACCGTCAATGTGCTTTCCGCATTTTGCCAGAACTATATAGAAAATGCCTTTTCTTGTCCGCAGATGCGAACAAGAATAGGACATGTTCTATAGGCTCTACAAAAAACGCAGTGTTCGCCCGATCAGGCCTGATCTTGTGCGCACACTTGCGTTCAGTCCGCCCCACCGCAGTGACAGAATTTTTTTTTTCTGATCACTGCAAAAACACCGTAAAATTGCTGTGGCGCTATAGAGATCACTTTTGAGGGGCATGGCGAGTTCATAGAAGATTTTATTTTTTAGTTAGCGGAAATTGTTTTTTTTTTTGTTTTTTTTTTCTTACACAGTCTCATATTCCACTAACTTGTGACAAAAAAAATCTCACAGGGCATTTTTTACGGATTTGGATTCCAAACTACTTCTCACGCTTTAGGTCCCGTAAAATGCCAGGGCAGTATAAATACCCCACAAGTGACCCCATTTTGGAAACAAGACACCCCAAAATTTTATTTTTTGTCACAAGTTAGTGGAATATGAGAAAAATGAGAAAAAATTATCATTTTCCGCTAACTTGTGGCAAAAAAAAAATAATATTCTAGGAACTCGCCATGCGACACCCGGCACCCTCGCTGATCAGCTGTTTGAGGAGACGGCTCGCGCAGTGTGCACGTGTCATCTCCCTTCTTTCTTTCTGTTCACCGCTACTGTCCCATAGACATACAGCGGAGAGCAGGAAGAGAGAAGGGAGAAGGCACGTGTGCACTGCGTGAGCCGTCTCCTCATACAGATGATCAGTGCGGGTTCCGGGTGTCAGACCCCCACCGAGCAGATATTGATGACCTATTCTGAGGATAGGTCATCAATATTAACCCTTTGAGGTTGAGGCCTATTTTCATTTTTGCATTTTGGATTTTTCTCCCCACATTCCAATAACCATTCTATTTTAAATTTTTCCATTCACATAGCTATAGGGGGGCTTATTGTTTGCAGGACATGGTGCATTTTTTTATGTCATCATTTAATTTACCATACCTTGTATTGGAAAACAGGAAAAAATTATTTGTGTGGAAAAATAGAAAACAAATAAAAATAATATGAATTCTGTCAAGGTTTTTGGGGTTTTGATATCACATCGTTCATTGTGCTCTAAAAATGACCTGACATCCTTATTCTGTGGCTCCATACAAATGCGGCGATACCAAATTGTATAGATTTTATTTGCTTTACTACTTTAAAAAAGATAAAAACATTTGAAAATAAAACTCAATTTTCCTTGCATTGCCATATACCGTATTTTTCGCACCGGCCCATCAGACGCACCTAGGTTTTTGAGGAGGAAAATAAGAAGAAAATTTTGAACCAAAAGGTGTGCTTTTGGTGGGTTTTGAACTAATTGTGGTCTGTGGATGGCACTGTTATGGGGGATCTGTGGGTGACACTTATGGGGGATCTGTGGGTGACACTTATGGGGATCTGTGGGTGACACTTATGGGGGATCTGTGGGTGACACTTATGGGGGATCTGTGGGTGACACTTATGGGGGATCTGTGGGTGACACTTATGGGGGATCTGTGGGTGACACTTATGGGGGATCTGTGGGTGACACTTATGGGGGATCTGTGGGTGACACTAATGGGGGATCTGTGGGTGACACTTATGGGGGATCTGTGGGTGACACTAATGGGGGATCTGTGGGTGACACTAATGGGGGATCTGTGGGTGACACTTATGGGGGATCTGTGGGTGACACTTATGGGGGATCTGTGGGTGACACTTATGGGGGATCTGTGGGTGACACTTATGGGGGATCTGTGGGTGACACTTATGGGGGATCTGTGGGTGACACTTATGGGGGATCTGTGGGTGACACTTATGGGGGATCTGTGGGTGACACTTATGGGGGATCTGTGGGTGACACTTATGGGGGATCTGTGGGTGACACTTATGGGGGATCTGTGGGTGACACTTATTGGGCTCTCTGAATGGCACTGTGTATGACAGTTATGGGGGGGATCTGTGGATGACACATATATAGCATCTTATGCTATGTGTCATCCACAGATCCCCTCCATAAGTGTCCCTGTAGTGAATGACCCTCAATACACGCTGGGGGTCGCATCTGCTTTTATAATGACAGCGGGGCCCTGCAGTGACTGTATTCCACTACACGGGCCCCGCTCACTGTATAATCCTATGTCTAATAGTTAACTGTAATTGTATGTAATCGCATAATCAGCGCTGTGTATTGCGGTACTTACAACTACAAGCGCTCGCCGCTCGGTAGGCAGAGAGGAGGGAGGAGGCAGGCCGGGAAGACAGGCGCTGGCAGCGTGAGTCATACGTCATGCGCCCACGCCGCCTGCTTCATTCATAAAGTGGGGGCGGCGCAGGCGCGTGACGTATGACTCACGCTGCCAGCGCCCGTCCTCCCGGCCTGCCTCCTGCCTCCTCTCTGCCTACCGAGCGGCGAGCGCTTGTAGTTGTAAGTACCGTAATACACAGCGCTCCTTATGCGATTACATACAATTAACTATTAGACATAGGATTATACAGTGAGCGGGGCCCGTGTAGTGGAATACAGTCACTGCACGGGCCCCGCTGTCATTATTAAAGCAGATGCCGGCCCCCAGCCCCTCCTCCCTCACAGCTGATACACCCGCCACACGGCATCGGGGCGGGTGTATCATTGAAAACGCAGCAAAATCAGCAGCATTCGCCGTATAAGACGCACTGCTATTTTCCCCCCACTTTTGGGGGGAAAAAAGTGCGTCTTATACGGCAAAAAATACGGTAACTTTTTTATATTTCAGTCTACAAAGCTGTAGGAGGACTTGTTTTTTGCGTAACTAACTATATTTTATTGGTACCATGTTTGTGGTATATACTGCGTTCATCGTACAATATATATATTTTTAAAGTTCAAGCATTTTAACACACAGCGATAATAAAATATGTAAATTTTTTATTGTTAATATATTTTTATATATAAAATTGGGAAAAAGGGGTGATTTAAACTTATATTGATGTTTTTATGTTATTTTTTTTATTTCATTTCACTTTTTTATTTATTTATAAAAATATGGCCCTTAGGGGCATAGTACATGTGATCTCTCCCGTCTCCTATTCACACTAATAGATCTCTATTGGGCTCGTGCACACGACCATATGTATTTTTAGGTGCGAAAAAATTGGATGCACAAAAATCACGGATGACGTCCATGTGCATTCCATATTTTGCGGAACGGAACGTCTGGCCCCTAATAAAACAGTCCTATCCTTGTTGGTAATGCGGACAATAATAGGACATGTTATATTCTTTTGCGGAATGGACATACAGAAACGGAATACACACAGAGTAACTTCCATTTATTTTTTATGGACCCATTGAACTGAATAGTTCTGCATACAGTCCGCAAAAAAAAAAAATGAAAAGACACGGAAAGAAAATACATTCGTGTGCATGAGCCCTTAGGGCGAATAGGATTTTTACTCTCTCCATTCTGTGCTGTGCCTCGTACATAGCTCAGTATGGAGAACGCCATGGATGCCATGGCAACCGATCAGAAGGCAGAGGGTACTGGCACACAGTGCAGTTCTGACATTCATTCAGGATGCAGTTTTCAATTTAGCCAGTTTGGCAGCCTCGTTAACCCCTGATATTCTGCATAGAAGTAATGATTTAAGTAATTTCAGCTAGCTACAATAAAAAACTGCATCCTGAATGCATGTCAGAACTGCGCTGTGTGCCAGCACCCAGAGGAGGCAGCATCCCTCTGCCTACATTCACAGGTGCGTTAAACGCAGCACCTGAGGGGTTAAATGACGGGCGCAACGCAATCTCCACTCCCTGTCAGGTCAGATACATCCCCTCAGGCATTATGACGTACAGGTGAAACTTGAAAAATTAGAATATCGTGCAAAGTTCATTTATTTCAGTAATGCAACTTAAAAGGTGAAACTAACATATGAGACTCTTTACATGCAAAGCGAGATATTTCAAGCCTTTATTTGGTATAATTTGGATGATTATGGCTTACAGCTTATGAAACCCTAAAGTCTCCATTTTTTAAGCTGCATTAATGCAATTCCTTTTAATTTGCATTACTAAAATGCATTGACTTTTGCACGGTATTCTATTTTTTTGAGTTTCACCTGTACAGTTGCATCATAATACATGAAGGGGTTAAAAGCCCGGACAACCCCTTTAATTTACAGCCAAAGCATTTCCCACATTCTGTATATTAAATAGGCTTCTCTTCTGTGTGAATTCTCAGGTGTCTCACAAAGCTTGATTTCTCACTAAACCACTTCCCACATTCTGAGCATAAAAATGGCTTTTCTCTTGTGTGAGTTTTCTGATGTCGAACAAGATTTGATTTCTCACTAAAACACTTCTCACATTCTGGACAAGAAAATGGCTTCTCTACTGTGTGATTTCTCAGATGTGAATCAAGATTAGATTTTTCATTAAAATATTTCCCACATTCATGACATGAAAATGGCTTCTCTCCGGTGTGAATTCTCTGATGTTGCACAAGACTTGATTTGTTATTAAAACACTTCTCACATTCGGGACAAGAAAATGGCTTCTCTCCAGTGTGAATTCTCTGATGTTGCACAAGACTTGATTTTTTATTAAAACACTTCTCACATTCGGGACAAGAAAATGGCTTCTCTCCGGTGTGAATTCTCTGGTGTAGCACAAAACTTGATTTGTAATTAAAACACTTCTCACATTCGGGACAAGAAAATGGCTTCTCTCCTGTGTGAATTCTTTGATGTTGCACAAAATTAGATTTAATACTAAAATATTTCTCACATTCAGGACACAAATATGGCTTCTCTCCTGTGTGAGTTCTAAGATGTATATCAAGCTGTGCTTTCGAATTAAAACACTTTTCACATTCAGCACATGGAAATGGCTTCTTGCCGGTGTAATTTCTCATATGTTTCACAAGATCTGATTTCTGATTAAAATATTTCCCACATTCAGGGCATGAAAATGGCTTAACCCCGGTGTGAATTCTCTGATGTACCTCAAGAATTGATTTTTTACTAAAACACTTCCCACATTCCGAACATGAAAATGGCTTCTCTCCTGTGTGAGTTTTTTGATGTTCAACAAGATGTGATTTCCGACTAAAACATTTCCCACATTCTAAACATGAAAATGGCTTCTCTCCTGTGTGAATTCTCCGATGTCTCACAAGATGTGCTGTCAAACAAAAACACTTCCCACATTCTGAACATGAATATGGCTTCTCTCCTGTGTGAATTCTCTGATGTCTCACAAGATGTGCTGTCAGACGAAAACACTTCCCACATTCTGAACATGAATATGGCTTCTCTCCTGTGTCATTTGTCCGATTTTCAGCAACACTTGATAGCACATTAAAAGTTTTCTCTCTTTCAGAACATGACCGTTCATCTTTCTGAATTTCATTGTGCACAGAAAGATTAGCATTATTTTCAAAATCATTCCTATATTCAGAATTTGCAGACATCTCACCCAGAATATGCCCGGTTCTATTATTGCTAAGTTGGGATTGATTACTTTCTATTTCATAAGAAGGAGATGGAATTAGATGACCTTGGGAGACTTTTATCCAGTCTTTACCTGAAGAAAGAAACATTTTATAAGATAAAAGGCTCTTTTTTTTCCTAATTACACACAAACAGTTAAAATATAAAATGTAATTAACATGCAGATAAAAAATTTATAGTAACGTTATACTAACTGCATATTTAACCCCTTCAGGACCCTGCCATTTTTCACCTTAAGGACCATGCCATTGTTTTGCAAATCTGACCTGTGTCACTTTATGTGGTGAGAACTTTAAAACGCTTTTGCTTATCCAAGCCATTCTGTTTTCTCGTCACATATTGTACTTCATGACAGTGGTAACTTTGAGTCAAAATATTTCATTTATATTTATAAAAAAATAAATAAATTTTTACTAAAAATTTAGAAAAATTCTTATATAATTATTACTTTACATTTCCTATACGTCTAATTCATGTTTGGGTCATTTTGTAAATTACATTTTCTTTTTATTTGGATGTTAGAAGGCTTAGAAGTTTAGAAGCAAATCTCAAAAGTTTTAAGAAAATTTCCAAAACCCAATTTTTAAGGACCAGTTCAGGTCTGAAGTCACTTTGTGGGGCTTACATTATAGAAACCATCCATAAATGACCCCACTTTAAAAACTACAGCCCTCGAGGTATTCAAAACTGATTTTACAAACTAGGTGTTCCTCAAAAATGAAAGGAAAATGGAGATGAAATAAAACATTTTGTCAGATTTTCCATTTTAATAATTTTTTTTCCAATAACAAAGCAAAGGTTAAAGAGTTTCTGTCATGGGAAAAATCGTTATGTAGCTGACTGACATTAGCGATGTGCTTATGTCAGCAGTACATAACAGTATGTTTGTTAAGTCCTTGCCTGCCGCCGTTCTCTTAAAAAACAGACTTTTTTATATGCTAATGAAGCCTCTAGGTGCTATGAGGGCATTGCTGCAGCACCTAGCAGGGCTCCAGATTGCGACCAAAATGGTTGTCAATGCGACTTAGAATTGCAAAATGGCGCCATTTGCGCCTAGACCCTCTGCTGCTCTGCCGCTTTAACACACACGAGTTAAACTGACATGGCACGTGCAGTAACAGAAAAAAAAAAAATGCAATTTGCTTTTTTTTTTATCACCTTGTCCTGCCAAAAATTAGGATCTGACTGTTCTATTATGGTCCAGATGTTCCATAAAATGTGGAATGCACACGGCTGTTTTGGAGTTTTCTTATTTTCATGAGGTATCGAGTATCGCAATACTTTTTTTATGGTATCGAAATCGAGTAAAAATTTAGGTATTGTGACAACCCTAGGTAAGACATGTCTTTTTATTTTTATTATACCAAATTTTAAATTTGGCAACTAAAAATGTAAATTTGGCTCCTACATTTTTCAGGTTAGGAGCCAATGGCTCCTTGATATTTTTTTTTTTTATCTGGAGCCCTGCCTAGAGGCTCGGTCTACTTTCATTTTGCACGCCCACATCCACTTGATTGACGTCCTTCTTCTCCGCATTGTCCTCATAATCCCGCACCGTTCCGTTTAGTATTCGGCGCAGACGCAGTTAGTGAAGGACGCTCGGCCGCTGCCATCTTCCTCGCTGCGCCTGCGCCAATTATGTGACAGGCCTCCCCGGCAGGCCTGCCTGGCAGCAGCAGAGCATCCTTCACTCACTGCGCCTGCGCCGAATACTAAACAGAACGGTGCAGGCGCGGGATTATGAGGACGATGCGGAGAAGAAGGATGTCAATTAAGTTGGCGTGCAAAAGGAGAGTAGACCGAGCCTCTAGGTGCTGCAGCAATGCCCTCATAGCACCTAGAGAGAACGGCGGCAGGCAGGGACTTAAACATACTGTTATGTACTGCTGACATTAGCAAATCACTAATGTCAGTCAGCTACATAACAATTTTTCCCATGACAGAAACACTTTAACAGCCAAACAAAACTCAATATTTAGAAGTTTAGAACGCCATATGGTTTTTAGAGGGCAGATTTCACTGGGATAATTTTAAGTTGCCATGTCACATTTGAAGACCCCCTGATGCACCCCTAGAGTATAAACCACAAAAAAAGACTCCATTTTGGAAACTACGGGATTAGGTAGCAGTTTTGTTGGAACTATTTTAGGGTACATATGATTTTTGGTTGCTTTATATTACACTTTTTGTTAGGCAAGGTAACACAAAATAGCAGTTTTGGCATAGTTTTTACAATGTTCATATCACAGGTTAGGTCATGTGATTTTTTTTTATAGAGCTGGTTGTGTCTCCATTTTCTAAAAACCCATATTTTTTTCATTTTTGGGGCGATTGTTTGATGTAGGGGCTAATTTTTTGTAGGATGAGGTGACAGTTTGATTGGTACCATTTTGGGGTACATACGACTTTTTGCATCACTTTTAATACCTTTTTTTGGGAAGTGAGGAGAGCAAAATTTCAATTTCATAATAGTTTTTCTTTTTTATGGTGTTCACCATGCAGGGAAAGTAACAAGACCCTTTCATAGATCAGGTCATTACGGACGCGGTGATATCAAACATGTGTAATGTATTTTTATTTTTTATTTTTAATCAATTATAAATGTAATGCTATAAGAAATTAGATTTTTTCTTTTTTACTTTTTTGTGACCCAGACCAACTTGATTCTTGTAAAATCCGGGTAGTCTGATGCCTCTATAATACACTGCAGTACACTATATAGTGTACTGCAGTGTATAGTAACTTTACACCTAACCTGATCAGGCTCTGCTTTTAGCAGGAACCTGATCAGGCTTAGGGTACTGTCACACTAGCGTTTTTGCTGGATCCGGCAAAAAATGATATGAACTCGCCATGCCCCTCACAGAATATCTTGGGGTGTCTTCTTTCCAAAATGGGGTCACTTGTGGGGTAGGTATACTGCCCTGGCATTTTAGGGGCCCAAATGCGTGAGAAGTAGTTTGAAATCAAAATCTGTAAAAAATGCCCTGTGAAATCCGAAAGGTGCTCTTTGGAATGTGGACCCATTTGCCCACCCAGGCTGCAAAAAAGTGTCACACATGTGGTATCGCCGTACTCAGGAGAAGTTGGGGAATGTGTTTTGGGGTGTCTTTTTACATATACCCATGCTGGGTGAGAGAAATATCTCGGCAAAAGACAACTTTTCCCATTTTTTTTATACAAAGTTGGCATTTGACCAATATATTTATCTCACCCAGCATGGTTATATGCAAAATGACACCCCAAAACACATTCCCCAACTTCTCCTGAGTACGGCGATACCACATATGTGACACTTTTTTGCTGCCTAGATGCGCAAAGGGGCCCAAATTCCTTTTAGGAGGGCATTTTTAGACATTTGGATCCCAGACTTCTTCTCACGCTTTAGGGCCCCTAAAAAGCCAGGGCAGTATAAATACTCCACATGTGACCCTATTTTGGAAAGAAGACACCCCAAGGTATTCAATGAGGGGCATGGCGAGTTCATAGAAATTTTCTTTTTTTGTCACAAGTTAGCGGAAACAAATTTTTTTAGTTTTTTTCTCTCTTTCCGCTAACTTGGGACAAAAATTTAAATCTTTCATGGACTCAATATGCCCCTAACGGAATACCTTGGGGTGTCCTCTTTCCGAAATGGGGTCACATGTGGGGAATTTATACTGCCCTGGCATTTTATGGGCCCTAAAGCGTGAGAAGAAGTCTGGAATATAAATGTCTAAAAAATTTTACGCATTTGGATTCCATGAGGGGTATGGTGAGTTCATGTGAGATTTTATTTTTTGACACAAGTTATTGGAATATGAGACTTTGTAAGAAAAAACAAAAAAAATAAAAAATCAATTTCCGCTAACTTGTGCCAAAAAAATGTCTAAATGGAGCCTTACAGGGGGGGTGATCAATGACAGGGGGGTGATCACCCATATAGACTCCCTGATCACCCCCTGTGATTGATCACCCCCCTGTAAGGCTCCATTCAGAGGTCCGTATGTGTTTTGCAGATCCGATCCATGGATCCGTAAAACACATATGGACGTCTGAATGGCGCCTAACAGGGGGGTGATCAATGACAGGGGTGATCAGGGAGTCTATATGGGGTGATCACCCCCCTGTCATTGATCTCCCCCCTGTAAGGCTCCATTCAGACGTCCGTATGTGTTTTGCGGATCCGATCCATGGATTCGTGGATCCGTAAAACACATACGGACGTCTGAATGGCGCCTAACAGGGGGGTGATCAATGACAGGGGGGTGATCAATGACAGGGGGGGTGATCAATGACAGGGGGGGTGATCAATGACAGGGGGGGGTGATCAGGGAGTCTATTTGGGGTGATCACACCCCTGTAAGGCTCCATTCAGATGTCCGTATGTGTTTTGCGGATCCGATCCATGGATGCGTGGATCAGTAAAACACATACGGACGTCCGAATGGAGCCTTACAGGGGGGTGATCAATGACAGGGGGGGTGATCAATGACAGGGGGGTGATCAGGGAGTCTATATGGGGTGATCAGGGGTTAATAAGTGACGGGGGGGGGGGGTGTAGTGTAGTGTGGTGCTTGGTGCTACTTTACTGAGCTGCCTGTGTCCTCTGGTGGTCGATCCAAACAAAAGGGACCACCAGAAGACCAGGTAGCAGGTATATTAGACGCTGTTATCAAAACAGCGTCTAATATACCTGTTAGGGGTTAAAAAAAAAAATCGCATCTACAGCCTGGCAGCGAACGATCGCCGCTGGCAGGCTGTAGAAACACTCTCTTACCTTCCGATCCTGTGAACGCGTGCGCCTGTGTGCGCGCGTTCACAGGAAGTCTCGCGTCTCGCGATATGACGCATAGACGCGTGACTGTGCCTGGGACAGCCGCCTCCGGACCGCGATCCTGCGTTAGGCGGTCCGGAGGCGGTTAACACTGACTTTCACAGTGACCGCCCCTTTAACCCCTTTGGGACACAGCCTTATTTGACCTTAAGGACCAGGCAATTTTTTGCTAATCTGACCAGTGTCACTTTATGTGGTGATAACTTTAAAACGCTTTGACTTATGCAGGCCATTCTGAGATCTTTTTTTTATCACATATTGTACTTCATGACACAGGTAAAATGAAGTAAAAAAATTAATTTTATTTATAAAAAAAATACCAAATTTACCAAAAATGTGTAAAAAATTGTAAATTTCCAAGTTTCAATTTCTCTACTTATATAATACATAGTAATACCTCCAAAAATAGTTATTACTTTACATTCCCCATATGTCTCCTTCAAGTTTGGATCATTTGGGGAATTATATATATTTTTTTGGGGGGGGGATGTTACAAGGCTTAGAAGTTTAGAAGCAAATCTTGAAATTTTTCAGAAATTTAGAAAAACCGAATTTTTAGGGACCAGTTCAGGTCTGAAGTCACTTTGCGAGGCTTACATAATAGAAACCACCCAAATGACCCCATTCTAGAAACTACACCCCTCAATGTATTTAAAACTGATTTTTACAACCGTTGTTAACCCTTTAGGTGTTCCACGAGAATTAATAGAAAATAGAGATACAATTTCAAAATGTCACTTTTTTGGCAGATTTTCCATATTAATAATTTTTTTCCAGTTACAAAGCAAGGGTTAACAGCCAAACCAAACTCAACATTTATGGCACTGATTCTGTAGTTTACAGAAACTCCCCATATGTGGTCGTAAACTGCTGTACGGGCACACGGCAGGACGCAGAAGGAAAGGAATGCCATACGGTTTTTAGAAGGCAAGTTTTGCTGGACTGTTTTTTTAGACACCATGTCCCATTTGAAGCCCCCCTGATGCACCCCTAGAGTAGAAACTCCATAAAAGTGACCCCATCTAAGAAACTACACCCTTCAAGGTATTCAAAACTGATTTTACAAACGTTGTTAACCCTTTAGGTGTTCCACAAGAGTTATTGGCAAATGGAGATGATAACAACCAAAGCAAGGGTTAACAACCAAACCAAACTCAATACTTATGGCCCTGATTCTGTAGTTTACATAAACACCTCATATGTGGTCGTAAACTGCTGTACGGGCACACGGTAGGGCGCAGAAGGAAAGGAATGCCATATGGTTTTTGGAAGGCAGATTTTGCTGGACTGTTTTTTTTTTTTTTTTGACACCATGTCCCATTTGAAGCCCCCCTGATGCACCTCTAGAGTAGAAACTCCAAAAAAGTGACCCAATTTTAGAAACTACGAGATAGGGTGGCAGTATTGTTGGTACTAGTTTAGGGTACATATCATTTTTGGTTGCTCTATATTACACTTTTTGTGAATCAAGGTAACAAGAAATAGCTGTTTTGGCACCGTTTTTATTTTTTGTTATTTACAACATTCATCTGACAGGTTAGATCATGTGATATTTTTATAGACCAGGTTGTCACGGATGCAACGATAACTAATATGTATACTTTTTTTTATTTATGTAAGTTTTACACAATGATTTCTTTTTTTAAACAAAAAAAATCATGTTTTAGTGTCTCCATAGTCTGAGAGCCATAATTTTTTTCCGTTTTTGGGCGATTACCTTGGGTAGGGTATGATTTTTGCGGGATGAGATGACGATTTTATTGGCACTATTTTGGGGTGCGTGTGACTTTTTGATCGCTTGCTATTACACTTTTTGTGATGTAAGGTGACAAAAAATGGCTTTTTTTTACACCGTTTTTATTTAAAAAATGTTATGGTGTTCATCTGAGGGGTTAGGTCATGTGATATTTTTATAGAGCAAGTTATTACGGACGCGGCAATACCTAATATGTATACTTTTTTTTATTTCTGTAAGTTTTACACAATAACAGTTTTTTTAAAACAAAAAAAATCATGTTTTAGTGTCTCCATATTCTGAGAGTTTTTGGGCGATTATCTTAGGTAGAGTCTCATTTTTTGCGGGATGAGGTGACGGTTAGATTGGTACTATTTTGGTGGGCATACGCCTTTTTGATCGCTTGCTGTTGTACTTTTTGTGATGTAAGGTGACAAAAAAATTGTTTATTTAGCACAGTTTTTATTTTTTACGGTGTTCATCTGAGGGGTTAGGTCATGTGATATGTTTATAGAGCTGGTCGATACGGACGCGACAATACCCAATGTGTCTATATATCTTTTCCCTACTTTATCTTTAGAAAATTACGCTTTTTTTTTTTACTTGAAACCTAATTTTTATTTTTTTACTTACATTTTATTAACTTTTTTTTCACTTTATTTTTTGTCCCACCATGGGACAGGGTCTGATCCTTGTTTCAATACAACACAATACATCTGTATTGTGCTGTATTGAACAGTTATTGTCTTACACTGTAAGACGCTAACAGTTGCCTAGGAGACCCAGCCATGGCAACCATCAAGTCCCCGCCACAGCAGCGCGGGGACCCGATGTATGAGGTGAGGGAGCGCAAACCTCCCATATGCCGCGGTCAGCGCTGACCGCGGCATATGAGGGGTTAATCCACCGGCATCGCCGTTATCGTGGATGCAGCAGGGATCCGGCTGTCAGTAACCGCCGGATCTCTGCTGCTGATCGGGGGGACCGCACACGGGGTGAGGAACGACTGCAGGCCGAGAATGCTTGTCCTCGAGCGCTAAGTGCCGGCGATTGAGGACGAGCATTCTCGTCCTGGGTCGTTATGGGGTTAATACAGAATGCAAAGTCAAATGTCATTTGAAGGTTAAAAAATAATTAAAAACATTACTCACCCCATCCACTTGATCGTGCAGCCGGGATCCTCTTCTCTGTTCTTATTGAAGGACCTGCAAAAGGACCTTCACTGACGTCATCGCACTCACCACCTGTTGAGCGCGATGACGTCAGCGAAGGTCCTTCAAGAAGAACAAAGAAAAGGATACTGGCTACGCGATCAAGTGGATGCGGTGAGTTTATTTTTATTTTTTAACCCCTCAATTGGCATTTGACTTTGTATTCTGTATTAAAAAAAATGCTATTATTTTCCATTATAACCACGTTATCATAGAAAATAATAAAGTAAATGGGGTCCCAGGTCGCTTATCACTCATCTCTTTAGCAACCATCCGTGAAAATTGCATTGCATCCACAATTGCTTGCGGATGCTATGCGATTTTCACGCAGCCCCATTCACTTCTATGGGGCCTGCGTTGCGTGAAAAACGCAGAATATAGAACATGCTGCAATTTTCACGCAACGCACAAGTGATGCGTGAAAAACATTGCTCATGTACACAGCCCCATTGAAATGAATGGGTCAGGATTCAGTGTGGGTGCAATGCATTCACCAGGTATGATGTCCAGGTACGGCGGTGATCGGATCCCGGTGCCTGCTAAAAACAATCAGCAGGCACCATGGGACAATGCGCCAGCAGTCCTGTAACACCTCCCCCCCCCAATTAAGACCTGTGGCTTGCTGCGTTTCCGGGTTATTCGAGCCTCTGGGGACCTGATAACCCCGAACAGGATGGTGATCGGTGGTGTGATAATACACCACCAATCACCATCCTGCGATTCTGAGAGGTGATGGTGACATCACCTCTCAGAATCGGCTCTGATTGGTCGGCTGGGGCGGGCGGGCCATTCAAATTACTGTAGCGCTCCTCTCCTCCTCCTTTTGTGTCCGGAAGCCGAGGATCTCAGAGCCAACACCCCCATCTGTGCCCAGCCAGCACCCCCTTCACCAAAAGGTATTTAGGGAAAGGTTAGGCAGGGATATTCAGGGAAAGTTAGTGAAAAAAAAAACAACACAGTTTTTTATTGCATCACCCTAAATCAGGTGTCTGTGGTCCACAGCACATCTGTGTGACCCTAAACCCCCCCTCCCCCCAGGGGTGCTGCAGCTTACCCCCCCCCCCAACTTTTTGGGGGGCGCGAGCAGTTTTTCTGCGTATGCTGACTGTGGCCGGCACTCTTAGCATCCGGCCACTGTTAGCGCATTGCACACCCCACCGCTGATCAACTTTGAACGGTTGATTTATCGAGTTTGAATAAATAAATAAATAAATTCACATTTTTGGGCTTTTTTTTATCTGTTAGGTTTTTGTCTACGCACACACACACTCCCGTATGGCCTGCCAGATGTTCTCGGCTGAGGAGGTATACGCCCAGCTTGCCTCCGAGTTCGAGAGCCCCAGTGAGGACGAGGATGACACCACATTCCTTTTGTCATCCGCGTCCTCCTCATCATCTAGCGATGATGATGATGATGAGCCCCCAAGGCGGCGGAGACGCTGCCAGGCGTAGCAAGGGGACCGCCATGCTAGGGACCCTGTGGCCCACACTAGTACGAGCAGCTATGGGGCTCGTACTAGTTTTCCGACCCACCAGTTAAGTCCACTGGAGCACCCTACCGGTGAACTTGTCTGGTATACCCCAGAGCATTTTGAGCCCGCGATTCCTGATTTTGTAGGCCAACCAGGAATTCAGATTTCCACAGCGGGCTTCACTGAATACGACTACTTTAGTCTTTTTTTTCAGTGACCACTTTGTGAATCTGATGGTGGAGCAAACAAACCTGTACGCCCAACAGTTCGTTGCTCAACACCCGGGCTCCTTTTTGGCTAGGGCCGGTGTCTGGAGATGAGCTGAGATGAGGACGTTTTGGGGCCTCGTGCTGCACATTGGCCTAGTCAAGAAACCTAGTGTCAGTGTAAAAGTACCCTTAGTCTGTCATATGGGGGGGGGGGAGAAACCCCAGAACTAGAGTGTGCCCCCCAAAAGAAGGAAGGGGCGGCCTCCTTATCACTGCTGGCATCTCTTTTTAACTTCAGACCATCAGACTCTCACTTACTAATTACAGCACACACCCCTGGAGTGTCCACCATCAGACAGGGGAGGGAAGAAAAGAAAACCCCAGAACTAGAGTGTCAGTGTGCCCCCCAAGTTGGAGGGCACACTCTAGTTCTGGGGTTTCTTCCCTCCCCTGTCTGATGGTGGACACTAGAGGGGTGTGTGCTGTAAATAGTAAGTGAGAGTCTGATGATCTGAATTCTGAAGTTAAAAAGAGCTACCTGCAGACCTGCAATGATGATGAGGGCGCCCCTTGCTTCTCTTGGGGGCCGCACTCTGCAGGCAGCTCTTTTTAACTTTAGAATTCAGATCAAGTATCTCAGAAATCATAAGTTCTCACTTTCTTTCACTTACTTTAATTTAGAGCACACTAGTCACAGCAGGCACAGACTGGGGTGGCAGGACTGGAGACCAGTTGAGGAGGAGGCAGGAGCACTGAGCAGAGAGAGGAGGACCGGTCCAGTACAGCTTAGGATTCCTGCGCTGGTGCCTGGCTCCACCTCCGTCCCTCAGGTATGCCCCCGTTCCGGCCCCCCTTTACCGCCTACCTCATCTGCTGCTCGTGCGCCCTGCTCCAATACTGACTCCTTCTCCCCAGCCAGGCCTGAGCCGCGGACCGCCCGTGCCACGCCCACTATACTACACTAGTGTAGTGGGCGGGCGGTCCGCAGCTCGGGCCTGGCTGCCTGTGTGTAGTGTGTGTGTAAATAAAAAATAAAAAAATAAACAGAATGCGGCCCGGACGGACCCCTAGTGGCATAGGGCCCCATAGCCACTGCTATGGCGAGCCCTACGCCACTGATCAGGGGGGCTTCAAATGGGACATGGTGTAAATAAACCAGTCCAGCAAAATCTGCCTTCCAAAAACCACACGGTGCACCTTTCCCTCTACGCCCTACCGTGTGCCTGTACAGTAGTTTTGGCCACAAATGGGGTGTTTCTGCAAACTACAGAATCAGGGCAATAAATATAGCGTTTTGTTTGGCTGTTAACCCTTGCTTTGTAACTGGAAAAACTGGATTAAAATGGAAAACTTTCCAAAAAATCAAAATTCTAAAATGTTATCTCTATTTGCCATTAACTCTTGTAGAACACCTAAAGGGTTAACAACGTTTGTAATAGCAGTTTTGAATACCTTGTGGGGTGTAGTTTCTAGAATGGGGTGATTTTTTGGTGGTTTCTATTATGTAAGCCTCACAAAGTGACTTCAGACCTGAACTGGTCCTTTAAATTGGGTTTTTGAAAATTTCGGAAAAATTTAAAGATTTGCTTCTAAACTAAGCCTTGTAACATCCCCAAAAACTAAAATGCCATTCCAAAAATGATCCAAAAATGAAGTAGACATATGGAGAATGTAAAATAATACCTATTTTGGAGGTATTACTATGTATTATAGAAGTAGAGAAATTGAAACTTGGAAATTTGCAAGTTTTTCCCAATTTTTGGTAAATTTGGTATTTTTTTTAAAATAAAATTGATTTTTTTTTACTTCATTTTACCAGTGTCATGAAGTACAATATGTGACGAAAAAACAATCTCAGAATGGCCTGGATAAGATAAAGCGTTTTAAAGTTATCACAACATAAAATGACACTGGACAGATTTGCAAAAATTGGCCCGGTCCTTAACCGCCTCCGGACCGCCTAACGCAGGATCGTGTTCCGGAGGCGGCTGTCTCAGGCAGAGTCACGCATCTATGCGTCATCTCGTGAGACGCGAGATTTCCTGTGAACGTGCGCACACAGGCGTGCGCGTTCACAGGATCGGAAGGTGAGCGAATGGATCTATAGCCTGCCAGCGGCGATCGCTCGCTGGCAGGCTGTGGATGCGATTTTTTTTAAACCCCTAACAGGTATATTAGACGTTTTGATAACAGCGTCTAATATACCTGCTACCTGGTCCTCTGGTGGTCCCTTTTGCTTGGATCGACCACCAGAGGACACAGTCAGCTCTGTAATAAGCCGCCATTCATCTGCAGGAGCCAGTCCGCTCCAGAACCCCACCTGTTCGGCCTATATGAAGGATTGAATAAAGAGAAACACTTTTGAACGCTTCGGTGAGTGCCGCATATTTCTTTGGTTTTCGCTACATTGTTGCACTTGATTCAGCTTCTCCCCTCTATGCTGAGCACCACATACGAAGCACGAGTTTCGCTGCATTGCCGCTATCCTAGCCAGCACCCAGGACCGGACTCATTACCTGTTGTTTGCAGTGCCGCTGTGTTCCACTTCTGTTTGTGCATTCTGTAATAAGTAGCACCAAACACCACTACACTGCACCCCCCCTGTCACTTATTAACCCCTTATTAACCCCTGATCACCCATATAGACTCCCTGATCACCCCCTTTCATTGATCACCCCCCTGTCATAGATCACCCCTCTGTAAGGCTCCATTCAGACGTCCGTATGTGTTTTATGGATCTACGGATCCATGGATCGGATCCGCATAACACATACGGACGTCTGAATGAAGCCTTACAGGGGGGGTGATCAATGACAGGGGGGTGATCACCCCATATAGACTCCCTGATCACCCCCTGTCATTGATCACCCCTCTGTAAGGCTCCATTCAGACGTCCGTATGTGTTTTACGGATCCACGGATCCATGGACATCTGAATGGAGCCTTACAGGGGGGTGATCAATGACAGGGGGTGATCAGGGAGTGTATACGGACGTCTGAATGGAGCCTTACAGAGGGGTGATCAATGACAGGGGGGTGATCACCCCATATACACTCCCTGATCACCCCCCTGTAAGGCTCCATTCAGACGTCCGTATGCGTTTTGCGGATCCGTGGATCCGCAAAACACATACGGACGTCTGAATGGAGCCTTACAGGGGGGTGATCAATGACAGGGTGGTGATCACCACAGATAGACTTCCTGATCACCTCCCTGTCTTTGATCACCCCCCTGTAAGGCTCCATTCAGACATTTTTTTGGCACAAGTTAGCGGAAATTTACGGAAAAAAAAGTTAGCGGAAAAAAATTTATTTATTTTTTTTTTTATTTCTTACAAAGTCTCATATTCCACTAACTTGTGTCAAAACATAATATCTCACATGAACTCACCATACCCCTCACGGAATCCAAATGTGTAAAATCTTTTAGACATTTATATTCCAGACTTCTTCTCACGCTTTAGGGCCCCTAAAATGCCAGGGCAGTATAAATACCCCACATGTGACCCCATTTCGGAAAGAAGACACCCCAAGATATTCCGTGAGGGGCATATTGAGTCCATGAAAGATTGAAATTTTTGTCCCAAGATAGCGGAAAGGGAGACTTTGTGAGAAAAAAAAATATATATCAATTTCCGCTAACTTGTGCAAAAAAATAATAATTTCTATGAACTCGCCATGCCGCTCATTGAATACCTTGGGGTGTCTTCTTTCCAAAATGGGGTCACATGTGGGGTATTTATACTGCCCTGGCATTTTAGGGGCCCTAAAGCGTGAGAAGAAGTCTGGGATCCAAATGTCTAAAAATGCCCTCCTAAAAGGAATTTGGGCCCCTTTGCGCATCTAGGCTGCAAAAAAGTGTCACACATGTGGTATCGCCGTACTCAGGAGAAGTTGGGCAATGTGTTTTGAGGTGTCATTTTACATATACCCATGCTGGGTGAGATAAATATCTGGTCAAATGCCAACTTTGTATAAAAAAATGGGAAAATATATTTCTCTCACACAGCATGGGTATATGTAAAAAGACACCCCAAAACACAATGCCCTACTTCTTCTGAGTACGGTGATACCAGATGTGTGACATTTTTTTGCAGCATAGGTGGGCAAAGGGGCCCACATTCCAAAGAGCACCTTTCGGACTGCACAGGCCATTTTTTACAGATTTTGATTTCAAACTACTTCTCACGCATTAGGGCCCCTAAAATGCCAGGGCAGTATAACTACCCCACAAGTGACCCAATTTTGGAAAGAATACACGCCAAGGTATTTCGTGATGGGCATAGTGAGTTCCTAGAATTTTTAATTTTTTGTCATAAGTTTTTTGTCACAAGTTGTCACATGGGTATATGTAAAATGACACCCCAAAACGCATTGCTTGCAATAGAAGCTTGCAGGCCCTTAGTCTCCACATACACACAGTTTTACTCCAGGTTTCCATAACAACCCAGCCATTTTTCTTCACTGCTGTAGAGTCAGCTTTAGGCTAGGGCTACACGACAACAAGTCACGTGAAACATAGGGCACAACTACACGTGTCGCACCAATGTCACACGCCAATTTTTATCATGATAGTCTATGGTGTTGCACTGCGACATGCTGCGAGGCGACACGACAGTCGCAGAAAAATCCATGTGCAACACCATAGCCTATCATTATAAAAATTGTTGAGACAAAATGTTGCACGACACATGTCGTCTTCATGATCAGGTTTCAAATGTTTACACTGGTGCCATACTTCATTTTTCTAAATTGCTTCCATTATTTATAATGCACCCATTTAGCTAAATTGCTTCCCACCTACCCCATTGTTTACACTTATGCATCGCACTTACTTTTTACCCAGGCAGCCGGTCATTCCCACGAGAGCCCGCACGTTTGCTACAGAGCCGCGCATGCGCTTTTCATCTTTCTTCAGGGGAGAGAATTGAGGAAAATTAGCGGAGGAGCAGGGGCTTTGTGATCTGTTGGCAGCGTTCAGCAGTGCAGCCCTGATGTCCTCAGTGAGTGGTGAGGAGATCGGGGGTGCGCTGCTGTTTATATCTATGAACTTTGTACCGGGTGACGGCAGCTGAGCCTGAGAGGCGGGGGAGGTAGTGCGGAGAGGAAATCCCGGGGAGAGAAGTCGCGCTGCTGCCGCAGTCCAGGATTTTGACCCTGAAACACAGGTGTCACTGACAAACAATCATGGTAATGGGCAGGAGAGGCTGTGAGTAATGGAATGTTTATATTTACAAGGTCTCCTTACAGATAGCGAGCTCGGCCAATGCAGCAAGAAACTCCCCCCCCCCCCATAAGGATTATGAAAGTGCAGGTTAACCCCTTAGGCTACTTTCACACTAGCGTTCGATCGGATCCGTTCTGAACGGATCCGCTCATATTAATGCAGACGGTGGCTCCGTTCAGAACGGGTCTGTCTGCATTATGTTCTAAGTGTGAAAGTAGCCAGAGCGGATCCGTTCAGACTTTACATTGAAAGTCAATGGGGGACGGATCCGCTTGAAGATTGAGCCATATGGTGTCATCTTCAAGCGGATCCGTCCCCATTGACTTCCATTATAAGTTGGAACGGATCCGCTCGCCTCCGCACGGCCAGGCGGACACCCGAACGCTGCTTGCAGCGTTCAGGTGTCCGCTCACTGAGCGGAGCGGAGGCTGAGCGCTGGCAGACGGATGCATTCTCAGCGGATCCGCCTCCACTGAGAATGCATTAGGGCCAGACGGCTGCGTTCAGGGCCGCTTGTGAGCCCCTTCAAACGGAGCTCACGAGCGGACACCTGAGCGCAGGTGTGAAAGGAGCCTTAACCGCCGACACGCCAGTGAAGACTAGAACCAGAAATACTTAATCGGGCCAAACAGTGCGGCTATAGGCTGAACGCTGTGTATAGGGGAGGCCGCAGGATCCTCGCCATGGGATCCAACTACAGATTAGGGGATTGCATTCTAAGCAATTTCCTTGTATAATAAGGGTGGAGGAGTAATAGCAGAGCAGCTGGCAGAGCCGTCCTGCCGGCCATTTACAGAATACAGGCTGCCCTAAACAGCACTCGCTAGACGGTGAAGGGCACAACGATGCCACCCAGTTCTGTGTTGGGATTATTCCTGCGTGTAAAGGGGCCACTCTGATAATAATGTTCTATGAGGCAACTGCTCGGAAACAGGTTTTTTTTTGTTTATTTTTGGGTTGGGGGGAGGCATTGTTGTAACCTTTGGTGCGTCCATGCCATTTTTTTCAAGCCTTTTCCCATAAAATGACTAAAAGAAAAGTATAAAAAAAAATAATATGTGAACAAAAACTGCGGCAACAATAAGCGCTGTTCAGTCACAGAACTAATGGTGAAGGAAATAGATGGATTTAGCAGAGATGTGTATGTGGCGGGTTAGAATCAATGCGGGTTAAAGATACAAACCGGATTCCAAAAAAGTTGGGACGCTATACAAATCGTGAATAAAAACTGAATGCAATGATGTGGAGGTGCCAACTTCTAATATTTTATTCAGAATAGAACATAAATCACGGAACAAAAGTTTAAACTGAGAAAATGTACCATTTTAAGGGGAAAATATGTTGAATCAGAAGTGTCAACAAATCCCCAAAAAGTTGGGACATGGCCATTTTCACCACTGTGTAGCATCTCCCCTTCTTCTTACAACACTCAACAGACGTCTGGGGACCGAGGAGACCAGTTTCTCAAGTTTAGAAATAGGAATGCTCTCCCATTCTTGTCTAATACAGGCCTCTAACTGTTCAATCGTCTTGGGCCTTCTTTGTTTGACCTTCCTCTTTATAAAGCGCCAAATGTTCTCTATAGGTGAAAGATCTGGACTGCAGACTGGCCATTTCAGTACCCGGATCCTTCTCCTACGCAGCCATGATGTTGTGATTGATGCAGAATGTGGTCTGGCATTATCTTGTTGAAAAATGCAGGGTCTTCCCTGAAAGAGATGACGTCTGGATGAGAGCATATGTTGTTCTAGAACCTGAATATATTTTTCTGCATTGATGGTGCCTTTCCAGACATGCAAGCTGCCCATGCCACACGCACTCATGCAACCCCATACCATCAGAGATGCAGGCTTCTGAACTGAGCGTTGATAACAACTTGGGTTGTCCTTGTCCTCTTTGGTCCGGATGACACGGCGTCCCAGATTTCCAAAAAGAACTTTGAATCGTGACTCGTCTGACCACAGAAGAGTCTTCCATTTTGCCACACTCTATTTTAAATGATCCCTGGCCCAGTGAAAACGCCTGAGCTTGTGGATCTTGCTTAGAAATGGCTTCTTCTTTGCACTGTAGAGTTTCAGCTGGCAACGGCGGATGGCACGGTGGATTGTGTTCACTGACAATGGTTTCTGGAAGTATTCCTGAGCCCATTCTGTGATTTCCTTTACAGTAGCTTTTCTGTTTGTGGTGCAGTGTCGTTTAAGGGCCCGGAGATCACGGGCATCCAGGATGGTTTTACAGCCTTGACCCTTACGCACAGAGATTGTTCCAGATTCTCGGAATCTTCGGATGATGTTATGCACAGTTGATGATGATAGATGCAAAGTCTTTGCAATTTTTCGCTGGGTAACACCTTTCTGATATTGCTCCACTATTTTCTGCGCAACATTGTGGGAATTGGTGATCCTCTACCCATCTTGGCTTCTGAGAGACTCTGCCACTCTGAGAAGCTCCTTTTATACCCAATCGTGTTGCCAATTGACCTAATTAGTGTTAATTGGTCTTCCAGCTCTTCGTTATGCTCAAATTTACTTTTTCCAGCCTCTTATTGCTACTTGTCCCAACTTTTTGGGGATTTGTTGACACCGTGAAAATTTGAATCAACGTATTTTTCCTTTAAAATTATACATTTACTCGGATTAAACGTTTGATCTGTCATCTACGTTATATTACAAATAAAATATTGACATTTGCCATCTCCACATCATTGCATTCAGTTTTTATTCACAATTTGTTTAGTGTCCCAACTTTTTGGGAATCCGGTTTGTATAACCTGGGTATCTTCTGTATATAATTATATATGTACAGCTGGTATAACCTGGGTATCTTCTGTATATAATTATATATGTACAGCTGGTATAACCTGGGTATCTTCTGTATATAATTATATATGTACAGCTGGTATAACCTGGGTATCTTCTGTATATAATTATATATGTACAGCTGGTATAACCTGGGTATCTTCTGTATATAATTATATATATACAGCTGGTATAACCTGGGCATCTCCTGTATATAATTATATATGTACAGCTGGTATAACCTGGGTATCTTCTGTATATAATTATATATGTACAGCTGGAATTCGTTATACATATTCCTGTATATAGTGATATGGACCATGCTGGTATAACCTGGGCATCTCCTTTATCTATCTACACTGCCACCTGGATTTAACTAAGCAAATAGTTCTGAGCCTCCTGTTGGATAATTACTGCACGGGCGATTATCTTTCAACTGGCAACAAGTTATTTAACCCCAACTGGTGCAATGAGTTGCGTCTAATTTCTTAAACAACCATGTCGAAAGACACATCTCGTGGTCGTGGAAAGATGTTAGTCTGTTTGAGAAGGGTCACTATTGTCCCTGTTTGGCCTTGACAAAGGCATAGTAATCTTAGTGAATGTAAACTTTTGACTTTGCAGAAAGTAATAAAAGTGCCTTAAAACATTCTCTCCCTCTCATTATTCTGTCATTTGGCAAATAATAATTATGGTAATCCTAATTGACCAAAAACAGGAAAGGTTTATTCTGATTTCATGTCAGATATTGAGAAAAACATGCAGATGTGTATTTTAATATAGTGTATGTAAACTTCTGGTTTCAACTGTATATAATTATACTAGCTGATGACCCGGCGTTGCTCGGGTATTTATTTATTGCAATTTTATATTAAATAACAATGACTTTCACAGTGGCCGCCCCTTTAACAGTGACTTTCACAATGGCCGCCCCTTTAAAGGGCTTCTACCACCAGAAATACTGTTATGTAGCTGACTGACATTACCGATGCACTAATGTCAGCACTACATAACAGTATGTTTTTTACCTTTCTCCCTGCAGCCATTTTGGTAAAATAAGCACTTTTGTAATATGCTAATTATGTGGGCGTAAAATCAGCACCTAGAGGCTCCGACTACTCACCCTTTATCCCGCCCAGGTCCCCTGTTCTGCCCGCCCCGCTCCTCATGATGTGACAGTTCACAGCATCGTTGACGAAATCACGCATCTGCGGCGTTCACTTCTGTACTCGGCACAGTGAGTGAATGATGCGCTCCTGGTGCCGGCTTCCTCACTGTGACGTAGTCGGCGCAGGCGCAGTGAGGAATCCGGCACCAGGAGAGCGGCCTTCACTCACTGCGCCGAAGACAGAAGTGAACGGCGCAGGCGCGGGATTTTGTCAACGATGTTGCGAACCGTCGCATCAATCAAGAGGAGCAGGGTGGGCAGAACAGGGGACCTGGGCGGGATAAAGGGTGAGTAGACGGAGCCTCTAGGTGCTGATTTTACGCCCACATAGCACCTAGAGGCTCATTAGCATATTACAAAAGTGCGAATTTTACCAAAATGGCTGCAGGGAGAAAGGTAAAAAACATACTGTTATGTAGTGCTGACATTAGTGCATCGGTAATGTCAGTCAGCTACATAACAGTATTTCTGGTGGTAGAAGCCCTTTATCCACTTCAACCCCGCTAGCTAAAACCCCCTTAATGACCAGGCCACTTTTTACACTTCTGCACTACACTACTTTCACCGTTTATCGCTCGGTCATGCAACTTACCACCCAAATAAATTTTACCTCCTTTTCTTCTCACTAATAGAGCTTTCATTTGGTGGTATTTCATTGCTGCTGACATTTTAACTTTTTTTGTTATTAATCGAAATTTAACGATTTTTTTGCCATACTCAGGAGAAGTTGGGGAATGTGTTTTGGGGTGTCCTTTTACATATACCCATGCTGGGTGAGAGAAATATCTTGGCAAAAGACAACTTTTCCCATTTTTTTATACAAAGTTGGCATTTGACCAAGATATTTATCTCACCCAGCATGGGTCTATGTAAAATGACACCCCAAAACACATTGCCCAACTTCTCCTGAGTATGGCAATACCAGATGTGTGACACTTTTTTGCAGCCAAGGTGGGCAAAGGGGCCCACATTCCAAAGAGCACCTTTCGGATTTCGCAGGCCATTTTTTACACATTTTGATTGCAAGGTACTTCTCACACATTTGGGCCCCTAAATTGCCAGGGCAGTATAACTACGCCACAAGTGACCCCATTTTGGAAAGAAGACACCCCAAGGTATTCCGTGAGGGGCATGTCTCAGGCCTCATGTAGAAATTTATTGGTCATAGGTGTGGGGTCATGGAGTTCTTCTTCCCCACCTCCTTTGGTTTTTACCAGATCCTCACATTCTTATGGCCTATAGGACCAGTTTAGGGCTTCCTGGTTCTCATACTCCTTGCCCTCCACTCTTTTCCATCTGGGGCCCTGTTTTTACCTGCCTTTAAACTACATTTTCCCTTTTATGCCATGGTTCCCGTATCACCTATCACCCAGGCGGTCTTTTTAAGCTGCAGGTGCTCACATTCAATACACATCTACTGACTTATTAGGTCAGCCGTCGGATTGGATTGCTCTATTTATAAAATAATATTTTTAATTATTAGCTAGTATAACTACTTGTTACTAATATTTTTTTTTCTTTGTTTTTTAGGATGGGGTCGTGACTTACAAGAAGGACGAGTACGTAAACCCTTCATTGAGGCCTTTGGGGGACAAGCTGTCAAGCAGGTAAATCCACCTTGTTTCCTCCTGTTGGAGTTTGTTGTCTATATCTCCTTTACGTGGACCTGATCTTACCTTCATAAGTCCCCAAAATTTAAATTCTGTACTTTTGCCTCTATGCTTTTCTCTCATATGTCTGGCTAGGCATATGAGAGAAAAGCATAGAGGCAAAAGTACAGAATTTAAATTTTGGGGACTTATAAAGGTAAGATCAGGTCCACGTAAAGGAGATATAGACAACAAACTCCAACAGGAGGAAACAAGGTGGATTTACCTGCTTGACAGCTTGTCCCCCAAAGGCCTCAATGAAGGGTTTACGTACTTGTCCTTCCTGTAAGTCACGACCCCATCCTAAAAAACAAAGAAAAAAAATATTAGTAACAAGTAGTTATACTAGCTAATAATTAAAAATATTATTTTATAAATAGAGCAATCCAATCCGACGGCTGACCTAATAAGTCAGTAGATGTGTATTGAATGTGAGCACCTGCAGCTTAAAAAGACCGCCTGGGTGATAGGTGATACGGGAACCATGGCATAAAAGGGAAAATGTAGTTTAAAGGCAGGTAAAAACAGGGCCCCAGATGGAAAAGAGTGGAGGGCAAGGAGTATGAGAACCAGGAAGCCCTAAACTGGTCCTATGGGCCATAAGAATGTGAGGATCTGGTAAAAACCAAAGGAGGTGGGGAAGAAGAACTCCATGACCCCACACCTATGACCAATACATTTCTACATGAGTCCTGAGACATATATGGAATAAAAACTAGCCGCAACCTGAAGTACAAGCATTATAATAGGGATATATCCAACTATGCGGAGCTGGGGAGGATGTAACCCCAGCAAGTAACAGCTAGAAGCTAAAAGTGCAGGTTGGGATGCTGATATATGGCAGGAGGTCAGTCCGTGATCTACTACACTGTAAGCATACAGTATTAATCCCAAGCATGGCATAACATGTAAGGGAAAGATACTGGAGATGCAATAGAGGCAAGGTAATGTAATCCCCTCCAATGAATGTTAGGGGCTGGTCAACTCACCATGACAACCAGGCACCCTGAAAAGCAGTATGCTAGATCCCGATCACCGAAGAAACTAAGTCCGCTGACATGCGCCCTGGTGTAGATAAGGTACTTGGACGGCAAGATCGGACGCATGCGCAGAGTCAGGGAACATTAGTGTCAGTAACTAAATCCCACAACATGCGCAGTGAAAAGCGCAGAATTAGAAAACAGAAGTGGACGGGGACTAAGTTGGCTGACATGCGCAGTAAGATGGACGGAGTTGGAAATGGCTAAGTCCACAGACATGCGTAGCACCACCCTCTGACATCATCGGCTCTAAGCCAATCAGAAGATTGAATACAGGAGGGCGGAAGCACTAGGGGGAGGCACCCTTGGAAACATCACTGATGACTCCATAGTGCCGACCCTAACCACACCCACAGGCGAAGCCCACAGAGATGACGTCACCAACTAAGGTCATAAAGCCGGCCGGAAGGGAATATACTCACACTCTGCCCTAATCCTGGACCAGTATATTTAGTTAGGAGACCCCTAATAGGAAATAGACATACACTAATGGCTGCAACGTACTGGAATTTTAAATATATAGCTAGGAACTAGCATTATAAACAGTACAATAATAAAGGTTAAGTTTTAGGAATAGAGGTAGGTGTAGGATTAACAGGTGTAAATCAGTCCTAGGGACACTAGTTAATGTATTTTGGAAATAAGACACCCCAAGGTATTCTCTGAGGTATTCTGTGAGGGGCACGCCAAGCACACTCTGCTTTTAACCCTGTCCGGTGCCATTACAGCTTTCATCGGATGCAGGGATGCAAGTACCAACATGCATGCTGAGCCCACTATATACTTCTCCTGGAGCCTAATGGCTACTGGTAGGTGCTATGTTTTATACTGACTTTAAAACCAGCCTCCAGGGGGCAGATTAACTGGACAGGTGTGCTTGACTGCTTGGAGATCGCCACACCTCCAATACGTACTACAAAGAAAAAATATGGAAGATTCAGCCCGCACAACCCCTAGCAGGTGCAGATTGCTATGGCGAAATACAGATACAAACGTAAAAACACAAAATGCAATCGCTGAAAGCTGTAATGGCACCGGACGGGGTTAAAAGCAGAGTGTGCTTGGTGTGCATGCTGTACCTGCGCTCCCTGGACTTTATGTGGCTGTCATGGCCCATAAAAGGTAGGAACTAGTGTTAGGGACCACTCATGAAGGCGACCTTGACGTGGTGAGTGGCTTATTACGCTTTGGCCAAAATGTACACCAATGCCTTATTCAACATCCAGCATAAAGGCAGGGCAGAGTGCTGGTTGCAGTGTGCGATTGCATTTTGTGTTTTTACGTTTGAATCTATAATTATATACAGTTGAAACCAGAAGTTTACATACACTATATAAAAATACACATCTGCATGTTTTTCTCAATATCTGACATGAAATCAGAATAAACCTTTCCTGTTTTTGGTCAATTAGGATTACCATAATTATTATTTGCCAAATGACAGAATAATGAGAGGGAGAGAATGTTTTAAGGCACTTTTATTACTTTCTGCAAAGTCAAAAGTTTACATACACTAAGATTACTATGCCTTTGTCAAGGCCAAACAGGGACAATAGTGGCCGCATCATACAGAGTGGTGAGGTGGCAACCACATGATGAGTCAACATAGTGGTCAGTCACAGAGTGGTGGGAGCCACATGAGGAATCAAAACAGTGGCCCAGTTACATTATGGGGAGGTGGCAACCGCATGAGGAGTTAACACAGTAACCTTGTCACATAGTGGAGAGGTGGGGGGCAACAGCAGTGGCAGTAAAAGCACAAGATGGTGGGTGGCAGTAGGAAAACCTGGCAGCAGAGGTAGCAGGTGTGGCATTAGGTGAGTGGCAGTATCAGAATAGTGGCTAAAGCAGGTGGCCACAAAATGCAGGTCTCTTCACAAAGTTTTGGTGTGGCACTCAGAATGATCTAGTCTGATGCATCAGGCTCTGGGTGTGGAAATCCTGGCTGATTGATCTTCACAAAGGGCAGTCTCTCAAGATTTTGGGTGGAAAGGAAAGTTACTCCCCCCCCCCCCCCCCCCCCGCTGCACAAAACCCCCGCTCTGATGCCATACTACTGGCTGGGCAGGAAAGCTTGTCCAGGGCAAATTCGGCCAGTTGTGGCCACAAATCAAGCTTGACTGCCCAGTAGTTCAGGGGATCTTAGATGTGGGTTGGCAGGGTACAGTCCAAGTATGCCACCACCTGCTGGTTCAGATTCTGCTCCATGTCTTGCTGCTGCTGCGTGGCCTTTTCACTCGTCGCCCTCTAGCTCCTCCTGCTCCTCTCCTGTCACTTGTGCAGAAAAAACACCCATTTCTGTATACATTGCTTGTATGTGAATGTCCTAATCCTGCTTCTCCTCCTCCAGTTAAACCCCTACAGGGCTTAGGTGACCGTGAGTTGTAGGTGCCACGTCTCCTGTCCCCTGGCCAGCCAGATTTAGTCGAATCTGCTCCAGGACATGGAGTGAAATGAAGTAGTTCATCCCATAATCCTGGCAAATAAAGTGGCTTCCTCAAAGGGCCTGAGGAAATGGCAGGTGTCACGCATGACGTGCCACTGGCTAATGTCGACATTACACAGGGGAGTTCTCCTGTCTGCCTGCATCATCAGGAAATCATTTATGGCCTGCCTCTGCTGGTATAGTCGGCCCAACATGAGGATGGAGTTCCAACAGGTGAAAATGTCACACGTCAGGGAATGTTGGGGAACGTTATTCTGCCTTTGCAGTGTAAGACTGGCTAAAGTGCATGCACAGTTTCCTGGCCATTTTCAGGATGTCTTACAGATGGGTGGAAGACTTCAGGAACCACTTTACAACCAGTTTATAGACGTACGCCATGCAGGGCCCATGGCTCAGCCCTCGTTAATCAGCGCTGACACAATGTTCTTCCCGTTGTCTGTGAACATGGTTCTCATTTTTAGTTGGCAAGAAAACAGCCAGGATTCGATTTCTTGAGGATGCAGAGCAGTTCCTCCCCTGTGTAACTAAGTTCGCCCAGGCAAACCAGGTGCATAACAGTGCGACACCGGCGCGCTCTGGAAAGGTGGTATGTTGGAGGAGAACTACGAATTGTGCCTGAGGCTGAGGACAAGGTGGAGGATGATGAGGCAGAGGAGAACATTGGCGCAGGACTCACAGCTTGAGAACGTGAAGGCGGCATTGCCTTCACCTGGCTAAGTTGCTGGTGTGGCAGGAAGCACATTTGCCTAGTGGGCCATAAAGGACTTAGTCATAGCTCCACACGTCGGCGCAGCTGTGAACTCTAGCAGACACCAACAGGCTCACGGACTGGTCCACCTTTTATTTAACATACAAGTGCAGGGCTGGTACTGCCTTTTTGGAAAAGTAATGATGACTTGGGACTTTCCACCTTAGCTCAGCACAAGCCATCAGTTCTCTGAAAGGCGCAGAGTCCATCACATGGAAAGGGAGGGACTGTAGTACCAGCAACTTGGACAGGAGCATGTTCAGCTTCTGCGCCATTGGATGAGTGCATGCATACTGTTGTCTTTTTGCAATTGCCTCAATGATCGATTGCTGACAAAACGAGTGATAAGGAGTAGAAGGAGGAGCGGGAGCATCAGGACCAGTAGATGATGGGAAGGAAACACAGCTTCCTTCTGCTGAGGTGGTGGAGCCTTGACTGCTGGAGAATGGGTGCAGGCCATTGGGTGATACAGCAGTTGCTGCGTCAGGCTGTGCCACTACATTATCGCCACGGTTTTCCCAGGCCACTTCATGCTGATGCTGCATGTGTTGACGCAGGGCCATGATGCCAACATTGGCACCCTAGCCACCTTTTGCCCACAGATAATACAAATGGCCATGCTGACGTTCTCTGGCAGCTTGATGAAAAATTCCCATACCGCTGAGTATGGCTTTTTTTTCCACCAAGTCAACCATTCAAGAACAGCTGGGTTGCTGGTCAAAACACGACCGCTGGATGACACTGGCAGCTCTGGCCTGTCCCTGTAACTGCTGCTACCATTTTCCCTTCTGCTGCTACTTCTGCCAGCTCCAGCAAAATTTTGACCACTGCCCGTTCCCTTAGAAGGCCCTGGCACCTGTCTGTTATATGTAAAAACAATCAAAACCCCCAAAACTTGTAGTATCAGGCTGCAATTCCACACCAAGTCCACAATTAGGGATTAACGGGTATATTTATGTGTAATAGCACTTGGGCACCCTAAAATCTCCCCGAATAACAGAATCAAGGATTAGTGGAATTACTGATGTATCAAAAATGCAAACAACCTAAAATCTGTAGTATCAGATCACTTTTTGTTTCCCCAATTAGTGCAGCAAGGTGTAATAGAATAGCTTCTCTACTACCCAGGCTTTACACTCTTCTATTGATCCCTGCTCTCTCCCTGTAGTGTGCATAAAGCCTCCCTATTCTATCCCTACATTAACAATAATCTGTCCCTGAACTGCTCGATAGTAATTTTTGTCAATAAAACCTTTCCTGATCACTGTCCCTAGTGCCTGTCACATGTCCCCCTGCACTAAGTTCACTGTAGGGGGAAAATAGCAGTGCGTCTTATGGGACGAATGCTGCAATTTACAATGATACACGGCCGCTGCGCGGTCGGCAAGTGTATCAACTGAGACGGAGGAGGGGCTGGGGGCCGGCGTTTGGATTAGGAATAACAGCGGGGACCGGTGCAGTCCCTGTATTCTATTACATCGGCCCCGCTCACTGTTGTATAATCTTATCTAACCTGTAGGCATTGTTAAAATATAATAATCATATGTAATCCAGCTGTATTACTTACAACTATGAGTTCCGTAGCAGGAAGGAGGCCGGGAGGCGCGTCACTCACCACGTCATGCGCCTGCGCCGCCCACTTTATGAATGAAGCAGACGGCACGGGTGCGTGTCGTAGTGAGTGACGCGTCACCCGCCCGTCCTCTCTCCTCTCTGCTACGGTTCTTAGTTGTAAGTAATACAGCTGGATTACACATGATTATTATATTTTAACAATGCCTACAGGTTAGATAAGATTACACAACAGTGAGCGGGGCCGGTGCATTAGAATACCGGGACTGCATTGGTCCCCGCTGTCATTCATAATCCAGATGCCGGCCCTCAGCTCCTGTATTGGGGGTCATTCACACTGCAGAGACACTGTTATGGGGGGGGGGGGATCTGTGGATGGCACATAGCATAAGATATGTGTTATCCACAGATCCACCCCATAGCAGTGTCATCCACAGATGTCCCCATAAGAGTGCCATCCAGAGATCCCCTCCATTCCGGAGTAACCTCATTTATTCTGTAATGGTCTTCCATTTTAATATTTTCCTTTCTGAGGATTCTTTATATACTTTTGCTCCGCTTCTGACACTGCTCCCATCAACTCACATTTAACTATTCTTACTCTACAATTAAATGAATTATCTAATAATTATAAAAAAAATGAAAATTGGACTTCATACAATACACAATAGTCTCTTTCTAAGGGCTCATGCACACAACAGTATTTTGCGTTCAGTATACTGGACGTTTTTGGAGTTCAGTATGTGGAACATATACTGAACCATTCATTTCAATGGTTCAGCAAAAAATACTGAAGTGTCTCAGTGTGCATTCCGTTTCAGTATTTCAGTATTTCCGTGCCGTGAAAAGATAGAACATATCCTATTCTTGTCCGCAAATCACGGTTCTTGGCTCCATTCAAGTCAATGGGTCCGCAAAAAAAAGGAACACATACGGAAATGCATCCGTATGTCTTCCGTATCCGTTCCGTTTATGCTGAACCATCTATTGAAAATGTTATGCCCAGCCCAATTTTTTTCTACGTAATTATTGTATACTGTATATGGCATACAGAAAAACGGAAAGGAAACGGAAACACAACGGAAACAAAAAACGGAACAACGGATCCGTAAAAACGGACCGCAAAACACTGAAAAAGCAATACTGACGTGTGCATGAGGCCTAACAAGGATAAAACCAGCCTGTAGATCATGTGGATCCAATGATGTTCCCATTCATTTCTTCAACTGCTCTTGTAGATTCATTTCAAGCTGCAGCTCAGGTGCATGTCCTTTCTCACAGAGCATGTCCTTTCTGCCGCAGCTCTCGTCCTGTCCGTGTTATTCCTGTTATATTACTGTTATTGTTAGAGTGGAGAATCAGTCCGCTATCATCACTTCTCAGGCTGCTTCCCAATGTCCACGTATTCCCTTCATCTCCCATATAGTGAGTGTCATTCGGAGACATTGGAGGTTGATTGGGAATAGTTTCCCCCAGATTGCAGAATTCAAAACACCCCCTTTGTTTTCCTACCGGAGAGGGCGGAATTTGGGTGACAGACTGGTGAAGGCGGATGTGGGCAGTGCCAGGACCAGTGTGAGAGCAATGTGTGGCTCCACCCGCACTGGCTGCTATCCCTGCTATCATTGCATAAACTGTAAACTTATGATTAAAGGAGACACATTTTTCAATCCGGCCACTAATGGGATGATGAAAATCACTAAATTCTTGACTTGTGACTCATCCTACGTGGTCTACCAACTGACCTGCCCTTGTGGGAAGTGGTATGTTGGTGAGACCACGTGGGATGTGAAGACACGGCTGAATCAACATCGCTATTCCATCAGGAAAGAAAAAATGGATTTACCCGTGTCTAAACATTTTAAAGAGGCAGGGCACACACAGAATGACTTGAGATTTTGCATTTTGGAGCAGGTAGAATTAGGGAGACGGGGGGGAGACAGACAGGCTCTCCTCAAAAAGCGTGAGTTATACTGGATATATACGTTGAAAACGTTAAGACCCAATGGGTTAAAGGTGGACTTTAGGGTGGATTAGTGCTGTTTTGTCCTGGGACTACCCACATCCACTGTCTCACTCTTTTGATTGCTTGATCCGTATTCCTTGCTGTAGGTCAGATGCACATGTGTGTATATAAACTATTATATTCAATCAGGTATAATTCCATATGAGAATTGTTAAAAAAATTCTCTCTTTTTGTTTTTAGATTTGTTCTATTCTCACTGCCTTGATTGAGGTGCTGTGTGATGCGACGTATATCCTGGTTCCAGTTGGCTCCCCAATTTTTGCTCACTTCATCCGACTATAATATGCCTGGGTCATTGATACATCATTTATGCGGAATTTAGTCCACCCTGTACTGGATGCCGCCCACACAGTCTATATATGGATTTACTTTTATTTATTCTTTTCTATGGTACCTGAATCATCATTGTTATTCTTTTATACTTATCTGGCTCGGATATCTAAATGTATGGGTGGGACAGTGGTGCACCCCTATGGGGGATTGGTGGCGGTTCGCGGGGATACCCTGGCGACGCCAATTTCCTCCCAAATTTACACTGATGACTCATTAACGTGAGCTGTCATTGTTTGGTGACATCCTCTCCCTACCCTTTGAATTGTTTTTCCTATAGCCCAAGTAATGGGTTGATAAGACACAGTGCCCGGTTGTCACGCGTGCTTTGTCATGCGGATCGCCGAGTGACGGTGTCCTAGACCCTCTCTTTAAATATCACACTGATAGAATCAGGATCCATGGATTTGTTGTTTTCTATTCCCATGACTACGACCACGTAGCGACTGTTGGGCAGCACCTATTACCGTCTGGACATGCGCATAATACATGTGAGACCGTCTCGGCCATCTTAGTTGTGGCCGCTATTCAGTCTCCTGATGCCGGAGGTACCGCGAGATTTGGCTCTCTCGCGCATGCGCGGATAGTGAATGGGGACGGCAAGGAGCACGATCAACGCTACATACAGCTGCCCACCTGACAGTGAGTTTTTAATTCACTTTATTAGGGTAATCACTGGCACTCATTATGATCTATTTCACAGAAAGCGAGAGATGCTGAATTAATGTTTTATATGTTGTCGATGCGCTGTCTTTGCCATATGTTGGCCGTCTGACATATGTATTTTTGTAATCACATGTATTGTTCAATCACTGTATTTTGATCATATATCCTTCAATTGATGTTAATCTATTGTGGATTGATGTCCTTATTTAAAGCATGTCTGTAACACATGTGCTTGATAAAGACCGCAACAAGCTGTTGAAACGTCGCTTAACTTTGGGTCCAATAAACCACCATTTTCTTGAATTTATTCGGAGTGCTGCTGGCTGTTTTCCTACTTCTAGTTCATTGGACCTAGGTGCTGGTCCACATTGGCCGGACGTGCACCCCTCGTTTACACAGTGTGCTGCTTCCTCATTTTCTCAAGGCTAATTACTGTATACTGTATATGGCATACGGAAAAACGGAAACAAAAAACTGAACAACGGATCCGTAAAAACCGACCGCAAAACACTGAAAAAGCAATACTGTCGTGTGCATGAGGCCTAACAAGGATAAAACCAGCCTGTAGATCATGTGGATCCAATGATGTTCCCATTCATTTCTTCAATTGCTCTTCTAGATTGATTTCAAGCTGCAGCTCAGGTGCATGTCCTTTCTCACAGAGCATGTCCTTTCTGCCGCAGCTCTCGTCCTGTCCATGTTATTCCTGCCGGCACCTGTGATGGCTTCTAACCATGGAAAGGGCTGGTGACCGAAGAAGGATATAAGTGAGCATGTGCGTCCTCCTCAGTAATGTTACTTAGGTGGATAGAGAAATAAGGAAAACAACAAACAGCAGGTGGCGCTATACAGGTACATTTTATTAAATAACTCAGCGGACATATTACATTATAATTACATGCAAATACAAGAGAGCTGATTCCACCCTAATTGAATTACAAGGTCACTTTGGACAAATAGGACTCCAACTAACCTTAAGAGATTTGCTGATCCATAGTTGTAGTAATAATAGTTTTCTGTATTATTTCCAGATATTTGTAGAGGTTGTACAGGATTAGAACTTGTGGCTGTTTTCTTAGAGAAACAGCCCCACATCTCTCCATAGGTTATGTCTGGTATTGCAGTATTAAATGGGGTTGGCCACTCTGTTAGCCCTTATTAAAACTATAAAGAGAGTGGGGAGATATTACACTTACTAATATATCTTCTTAAGCAGATCTGCCTGGTTTTCCTGCTATTGGCAGCCACGCCCCTCCTGTCCTGCTCTAACCACGCCCCCTCCTGTCTTGCTCTCGCCACGCCCCCCTCCTGTCTTGCTCTCGCCACGCCCCCTCCTGTCTTGCTCTCGCCACGCCCCCCTCCTGTCTTGCTCTCGCCACGCCCCTCTCCTGTCTTGCTCTCGCCACGCCCCCCTCCTGTCTTGCTCTCGCCACGCCCCCCTCCTGTCCTGCTCTCGCCACGCCCCCTCCTGTCTTGCTCTCGCCACGCCCCCCTCCTGTCTTGCTCTCGCCACGCCCCCCTCCTGTCTTGCTCTCGCCACGCCCCCCTCCTGTCTTGCTCTCGCCACGCCCCCCTCCTGTCTTGCTCTCGCCACGCCCCCCTCCTGTCTTGCTCTCGCCACGACCCCCTCCTGTCTTGCTCCCGCCACGCCCCCCTCCTGTCTTGCTCTCGCCACGCCCCCTCCTGTCCTGCTCTCGCCACGCCCCCCTCCTGTCCTGCTCTCGCCACGCCCCCTCCTGTCCTGCTCTCGCCACGCCCCCTTCCTGTCCTGCTCTCGCCACGCCCCCTTCCTGTCCTGCTCTCGCCACGCCCCCTTCCTGTCCTGCTCTCGCCACGCCCCCTTCCTGTCCTGCTCTCGCCACGCCCCCTTCCTGTCCTGCTCTCGCCACGCCCCCTTCCTGTCCTGCTCTCGCCACGCCCCCTTCCTGTCCTGCTCTCGCCACGCCCCCCTCCTGTCCTGCTCTCGCCACGCCCCCCTCCTGTCCTGCTCTCGCCACGCCCCCTCTCTCGTCCATCCATGCACGTGCAATGGAGGAGCAACCTCGTCCATGCCTAAAGCCTGTGCTGCTGTCTGGGTCCTAAAGCACCCTGCTTGTATCAGAGGTGACTGGCACTCCTGGCTGTGCAGGGCTGGCAGGGGCTCAGCAGGGACACTTGTTAAAAGCTGAAATAAAGAAACTTTAGCAGAAGGAAGACTGAGGAGAAGTTGTGATGGCCGATCTGACTGCAGGCTCTGCCCCCTCTGTACTGAGAGGACCCTGCCAACATGTGAGGATGTAGCAGAGCCAGGGAAGCGCTGTGGACCACAAACTGTGAGCAGTCCCAGTGTCTGTCCTGTTTCTGGTCCCTCTGTTCTGTGTTCTTATCCCCGACATGATATTACAGCCAGACCAACAGTTCAGGAGCTTTAACCCCTTGTGAGCTGTCAGTATGGCTGAGGTCAGTGATATCAGCAGCAGTCACTGGTCTCACCATCTATATAATGTGTGCCCGCTCCTTCCTGCACTCTGTATATGGTGATAGGTGACCCCCACCACTGCATATAGAGATCCGTGACCCCTGTATACAGTGACCCGTGCCAACGGTAGCCCAACAGTGCCGCCGGAAGTCCGCTCCGGCCCCAATTACTTTAATGGGGTCAGGTTGGAGATATGGCCGCAGCATGGCTGAGAGGCGGCCGGACAAAAAACGCAGGGTGCTGGGCATCAGTGAATGAGATTCTGGCCGGTGCGGACTTCCGGCAGCACTCGTGGGCTAGCATCAACACGGACCCGGCCGGGGAACAGCCTGTCAGACCTGCCAACGCTGGTGTGAAAGCAGCCTTAGTGGTGTGATAATAGACAGGAGGCTCCTCTCTATGTGAGCAGATCGATTTGTACAAATGTATTCATCAGAGATCTTGTGCAACAAAGATCTGTCCCCCCGCTCAACAGCCCCATCCCCCGGCAGTACATAGTTTATGAGCAGGGCCCCCTCCCCCGGCAGTCCGTGAACCTAAACAGAAATCTATGACGCTCAGAGCTGCTGGAGATTTCTGGCTTCATTTGAGTCAGAAAACTGGCGAAAATGAACATAAATTTGTTGGGGCGACTGGTCATACCCCCTCCCGGCCACTGTCACGCCCTTTTTGAAAATAACAATTTAAAGGCACATTCAAAAAGTCGCAAACACATAGTTTGCAACTTTTTAACGCCACTTTTTAGAAACAAGGGAAATGATAAATCTCCCCCTCAATCCAATGGCGCAACTAGAAAGGACTGAGCCCCACAGCCAGTTTATGAGCAGGGCCCCCTCCTCCGGCAGTCCATAGTTTATGAGCAGGGCCCCCCCCACTCCTCCGGCAGTCCATAGTTTATGAGCAGGGCCCCCTCCCCCGGCAGTCCACAGTTTATGAGCAGGGCCCCCTCCCCCGGCAGTCCATAGTTTATGAGCAGGGCTCCTCCGGCAGTCCATAGTTTATGAGCAGGGCCCCCTCCCCCGGCAGTCCATAGTTTATGAGCAGGGCCCCCTCCCTCCCCCGGTAACATATGTATGATACATTAGCATCATATTCCTGTGTGCTGCTGGGACGGGGCGGATTGCTATGTCTGTACAGCAGTTATTCACTGATGACCAAGTTATTGATATTATCTGAGGGGCTCTTGTCTCTATGGAAACACAGGTGGGCGGGGATGTCATGTGACTGCTCCTCTGAACATGCTTGCTGCAAGGCATGCTGGGATTTTTACTTTCACGTTGCAGCTGCTCCTCCCACACAGCCGGTCTGAGGAGCTCCTCCAGGGAAGTGCGTCATGGTGAACAGGTTAGAAAAATGTTATATAGCCAGTACATTTAGCTTTAGATATTAACCACCTCCCGACTGCCTAACGCAGGGATGCGTCCTGCGGGCGGCCAGGTTATTCCTCCTGGACGCATCAACGCGTCATCTCGTGAGACGCAAGATTTCCTGTGAACACGCGCACACAGGAGCGCGTGTTCACAGGATCGGAAGGAAAACGAGTGGATCTACAGCCTGTCAGTGGCGATCATTCGCTGGCAGGCTGTAGATGCGATTTTTTTAACCTCTGAAAGGTATATCAGATGCTGTATTGTTAACAGCGTCTGACATACCTGCTACCTGGTCCTCTGGTGGTCCCTTTTGCTTGGATCGACCACCAGAGGACACAGGCAGCTCTGTAAGTAGCAGCACCACACTACACCCCCCCGTCACTTATTAACCCCTGATCACCCCCCTGTAAGGCTCCATTCAGACGTCCGTATGTGTTTTACGGATCTGCAAAACAGGGACATCGCAGATCCGCAAAACACGGACACCGGCAATGTGCTTTCCGCATTTTGCGGATCCGCACATTGGCAGAACTATATAGAAAATGCCCTTTCTTGTCTGCAATTGCGGACAAGAATAGGACATGTTCTTTAGGCTCTACAAAAAACGCAGTGTTCGCCTGATCAGACCTGATCTTGTGCGCACACTTGCGTTCAGTCCGCCCCACCGCAGTGAGAGAATTATTTTATTTCTGATCACTGCAAAAACACAGTAAAATCGCTGCGGCGCTATAAAGATCACTTTTGAGGGGCATGGCGTGTTTATAGAAGATTTTTTTTTTTTGCCACAAGTTAGTGGAAATTGATTTTTTTTTTGTTGTTTTGTTTTTTCTTACAAGTCTCATATTTCACTAACTTGTGACAAAAAATTAAATCTCACATGAACTCGCCATACCCCTCACGGAATCCAAATGCGTAAAATTTTTTAGACATTTTTATTCCAGACTTCTTCTCACGCTTTAGGGCCCCTAAAAAGCCAGGGCAGTATAAATACCCCACATGTGACCCCCTTTTTAGAAAGAAGACACCCCAAGGTATTTTGTGAGGGGCATGGCGAGTTCATGTAAAAGTTAGTGGAATATGAGACTTTATAAGAGAAAAAAAAAATCATTTTCCGCTAACTTGTGCCCAAAAAAAAATATTCTAGGAACTCGCCATGCCCCTCACGGAATACCTTGGGGTGTCTTCTTTCCAAAATGGGGTCACTTGTGGGGTATTTATACTGCCCTGGCACTTTAGGGGCCCTAAAGCGTGAGAAGTAGTTTGGAATCCAAATGCGAATAAAATGCCCTGTGAAATTCTAAAGATACTCATTGGAATTTGGGCCCATTTGTGCACCTAGGCTGCAAAAAAGTGTCACACATGTGGTATGGCCGTACTCAGGAGAAGTAGGGCAATGTGTTTGGGGTGTATTTTTACATATACCCATTCTGTGTGTGAGAAATATCTCTGTAAAATGACAACTTTGTATAAAAAATTTTTTGGGAAAAGTTGTCTTTTACAGAGATATTTATCTGACCCAGCATGGGTATATGTAAAAATACACCCCAAACACATTGCCCTTACTAAAATTAAATCTCACATGAACTCGCCATACCCCTCACGGAATCCAAATGCGTAAAATTTTTCAGACATTTATATTCCAGACTTCTTCTCACACTTTATGGCCCCTAAAATGCAAGGGCAGTATAAATACCCCACAAGTGACCCCATTTTAGAAAGAAGACACCTCAAGGTATTCCGTGAGGGGTATGGGGAGTTCATGTAAAATGTTATTTTATTTTTTGTCACAAGTTAGTGGAATATGAGACTTTGTACGAAAAAAAAAAAAAATTATAATTTCCCGCTAACTTGTGACAAAAAATAAAAACTTCCATGAACTCACTATGCCCATTAGCGAATACCTTAAGGTGTCTACTTTCCGAAATGGGGTCATTTGTGGGGTGTTTCTACTGTCTGGGCATTGTAGAACCTCAGGAAACATGACAGGTGCTCAGAAAGTCAAAGTGCGTAAATTCACATTTTTGCACCATAGTTTGTAAACGCTATAATTTTTACCCAAACCAATAAATATACACTTATTGCATTTATTTTTATTTTTATCAAAGACATGTAGAACAATACATTTAGAGAAAAATTTCTATAGAAATGTAGTTTTATTTGAAAAATTTTACAACAGAAAGTGAAAAATGACATTTTTTTGCAAAAATTTCGGTCAATTTTGATTAATATCAAAAAAAGTAAAAATGTCAGCAGCAAAGAAATACCATCAAATGAAATCTCTATTAGTGAGAAGAAAAGGAGGTAAAATTTATTTGGGTGGTAAGTTGTATGACCGAGCAATAAACGGTGAAAGTATTGTAGAGCAGAATTGTAAAAAGAGGTCTGGTCATTAAGGGGGTTTAAGCTAGGGAAGCTGAGGTGGTTAATACTTCATGGTTTTGGCTATTGTCTGGGGCACTTTGGATTTTTGATACTTAGGGTGGCCAACCCCTTTAAAGTTAATGTTGCAGAATTACAATGCTGCGCTCAACCCTTGGACAGGAGAGGAGATGTTTTGGAGTAAAGAAGTTCTTCTTCTAATCCTGGAAACACCTTTACATTATAGATCAGAAATCATGGTGAAGCAGCAGGTCCTAAAACTAAGCTCCACACCTTCCACATTTTCTACACTCCGAACATTACAATGGATCCCTCCTAGACTATAAGCACGTATGGATTCTCCATCATATCAATATTCAGATGTCTCACTAGACTTAAAGATGTTGTCCGGGATCTCCTATATTGATGACCTATCCTCAGAATAGTCTTATAGGAAATCCGACAGCACTCGATCCGTGGTCCGCGCTGCACAGGAAGGGGCAATCCCCACGAACAGTGTATAAGTAATCCCAGCAGGCGTTTCTCTGTTCAGCACGGTTTATTCTTTATTGCAGAATATCAAAGTTTTTCAGGAAGAGTTTCGGCCCGTCCAGCCTTCCTGTTCCATCAGCTGAGGACGGCTGGACGGGTCGAAACGCATCCTGAAAAACTGTGATTTATATGCTACAATAAAGAATACACTGTGCTGAACAGAGAAACGCCTCCTGGGATTACTTATACACTATCCTCAGGATAGGTCATCAATATCAGATTGGCGGGGGTCCGACACCCGGCACCCTCGCTGATGAGCTGTTTGAGGAGACTGCTCGCGCAGTGTGCACGTGTCATCTTCCTTCTTTCTTCCTGTTCACCGCTACTGTCCCATAGACATACAGCGGAGAGCAGGAAGAGAGAAGGGAGAAGGTACGTGTGCATTGCGCGATCCGTCTCCTCGTACAAATGATCAGTGTGGGTGTCAGACCCCCACCGAGTTAATATTGATGACCTATTCTGAGGCTAGGTCATCAATATTAACCCTTTGAGGCCTCTTTTCATTTTTGCATTTTGGATTTTTCTCCCCACATTCCAATAACCATAACATTTTTATTTTTCCATTTACATAGCTATATGAGGGCTTATTGTTTGAAGGACATGGTGCATTTTTTTATGTCATCATTTATTTAAAATACCTTGTATTGGAAAACAGGAAAAAATTATTTGTGTGGAAAAATAGAAAAAAATAAAAATACTAAGAATTCTGTCAATTTACTACTTTAAAAAAGATAAAAACATTTGAAAATAAAATTCAATTTTCCTTGCATTGCCATATAAATTTTTTATATTTCAGTCTACAAAGCTGTAGGAGGGCTTGTTTTTTGTGTAACTAACTATATTTTATTGGTACCATGTTTGTGGTATATACTGCGTTCATCGTACAATATATATATTTTTTAAGTTCAAGCATTTAACACAGCGATAATAAAATATGTTAATTTTTTATTGTTAATATATTTTTATATATAAAATTGGGAAAAAGGGGTAATTTAAACTTATATTGATTTATTTATTTTTTTTCACTTTATTTATTTATAAAAATATGGCCCTTAGGGGCATAATGCATGTGATCTCTTGATCCCGTCTCCTATTCACCCTAATAGATCTCTATTAGGGCTCATGCACACGACCATATGTATTTTTAGGTGCGAAAAATTGGATGCATAAAAAAATCACGGATGACGTCCGTGTGCATTCCATATTTTGCGGAACGGAACGTCTGGCCCCTAATAAAACAGTCCTATCCTTGTTGGTAATGCAGACAATAATAAGACATGTTCTATTCTTTTGCGGAACAGACATACAGAAATGGAATACACACAGAGTAACTTCTATTTATTTTTTACGGACCCATTGAACTGAATGGTTCTGCATACAGTCTGCAAAAAAAAAAAAAAATGGAAAAGACACGGAAAGAAAATACATTCGTGTGCATAAGCCCTTAGGGCGAATAGGATTTTTACTTTTTTACTCTCTCTAGTCTGTACTGTGCCTCGTGCATAGCTCAGTATGGAGAACGCCATGGCAACTGATCAGAAGGCAGAGGGTACTGGCACACAGTGCAGTTCTGACATTCATTCAGGATGCAGTTTTCAATTTAGCCAGTTTGGCTGCCTCATTAACCCCTGATGTTCTGCATAGTGGGAATTAATTTCAGTAATGCAACTTAAAAGGTGAAACTAACATATGAGATAGACTCATTACATGCAAAGCGAGATATTTCAAGCCTTTATTTGGTAAAATTTGGATGATTATGGCTTACATCTTATAAAAACCCTAAAGTCTCAATTTTTTTAAGCTGCATTAATGCAATTCCTTTAAATTTGCATTACTGAAATGAATGGACTTTTACACAATATTCTAATTTTTTGAGTTTCACCTGTACAGTAACATCATAATACATGAAGGGGTTAAAAGCCCGGACAACCCCTTTAATTTACAGCCAAAGCATTTCCCACATTCTGTATATTAAATAGGCTTCTCTCCTGTGTGAGTTTTCTGATGTCGAACAAGATTTGATTTCTCACTAAAACACTTTCCACATTCGGGTCAAGAAAATGGCTTCTCTCCTGTGTGAATTCTTTGATGTTGCACAAAATGTGATTTAATACTAAAACATTTCTCACATTCAGGACACGAATATGGCTTCTCTCATGTGTGAGTTCTCAGATGTATATCAAGCTGTGCTTTCGAACTAAAACACTTTTCACATTCAGGACATGGAAATGGCTTCTCCCCGGTGTGAATTTTCAGATGTTTCACAAGATCCGATTTCTGATTAAAATATTTCCCACATTCAGGGCATGAAAATGGCTTAACCCCGGTGTGAATTCTCTGATGTTGCACAAGATTTGATTTCTGACTAAAACATTTCTCACATTCAGGACACGAATATGGCTTCTCTCCTGTGTGAATTCTTTGATGTTGCACAAAATGTGATTTAATACTAAAACATTTCTCACATTCAGGACACAAATATGGCTGCTCTCCTGTGTGAGTTCTCAGATGTATATCAAGCTGTGCTTTTGAACTAAAACACTTTTCACATTCAGGACATGGAAATGGCTTCTCCCCGGTGTGAATTTTCAGATGTTTCACAAGATCCGATTTCTGATTAAAATATTTCCCACATTCAGGACATGGAAATGGCTTCTCCCCGGTGTGAATTTTCTGATGTTTCACAAGATCCGATTTCTGATTAAAATATTTCCCACATTCAGGGCATGAAAATGGCTTAACCCCGGTGTGAATTCTCTGATGTTGCACAAGATTTGATTTCTGACTAAAACATTTCTCACATTCAGGACACGAATATGGCTTCTCTCCTGTGTGAATTCTTTGATGTTGCACAAAATGTGATTTAATACTAAAACATTTCTCACATTCAGGACACGAATATGGCTTCTCTCCTGTGTGAATTCTTTGATGTTGCACAAAATGTGATTTAATACTAAAACATTTCTCACATTCAGGACACGAATATGGCTTCTCTCCTGTGTGAATTCTTTGATGTTGCACAAAATGTGATTTAATACTAAAACATTTCTCACATTCAGGACACGAATATGGCTTCTCTCCTGTGTGAATTCTTTGATGTTGCACAAAATTACATTTAATACTAAAACATTTCTCACATTCAGGACACGAATATGGCTTCTCTCCTGTGTGAATTCTTTGATGTTGCACAAAATTAGATTTAATACTAAAACATTTCTCACATTCAGGACACAAATATAGCTGCTCTCCTGTGTGAGTTCTCAGATGTATATCAAGCTGTGCTTTCGAACTAAAACACTTTTCACATTCAGGACATGGAAATGGCTTCTCCCCGGTGTGAATTTTCAGATGTTTCACAAGATACGATTTCTGATTAAAATATTTCCCACATTCAGGGCATGAAAATGGATTAACCCCGGTGTGAATTCTCTGATGTTGCACAAGATTTGATTTGTAACTAAAACATTTCTCACATTCCGAACATGAAAATGGCTTCTCTCCTGTGTGAGTTTTCTGATGTTCAACAAGATTTGATTTCCGACTAAAACACTTCCCACATTCTAAACATGAAAATGGCTTCTCTCCTGTGTGAATTCTCTGATGTCTCACAAGATGTCCTTTCAGACGAAAACACTTCCCACATTCTGAACATGAATATGACTTCACTCCTGTGTGAATTCTCTGATGTTTCAGAAGACTTGATTTATCACTATAACATTTCCCACATTCCGAACATGAAAATGGCTTCTCTCTTATGTGAGTTTTCTGATGTTCAACTAAATTTGATTTCCAACTAAAACATTTCCCACATTCTAAACATGAAAATGGCTTCTCCCCTGTGTGAGTTTTCTGATGTTCAACAAGATGTGATTTTCGAATAAAACATTTCCCACATTCTAAACATGAAAATGGCTTCTCCCCTGTGTGAGTTTTCTGATGTATCACAAGATGTGATTTCTGACAAAAACACTTTCCACATTCCGAACATGAATATGGCTTCTCTCCTGTGTCATTTGTCTGATTTTCAGCAACACTTGATAGCCCATTAAAAGCGTACTCTCTTTCAGAACATGACCGTTCATCTTTCTGAATTTCATTGTACACAGAAAGATTAGCATTATTTTCAAAATCATTCCCATATTCAGAATTTGCAGACATCTCAACCAGAATATGCCCGGTTCTATTATTGCTAAGTTGGGACTGATTACTTTCTTTTTCATAAGAAGGAGATGGAATTAGATGACCTTGGGAGACTTTTATCCAGTCTTTACCTGAAAAAAGAAACATTTTATAAGATAAAAGGCTCATTTTTTTTCCTAATTACACACAAACAGTGTGTATAAGTATAAGTATAAAATGTAATTAACATGCAAATAAAAGATTGACCAATGTTATACTAACTGCATACTTAACCCCTTCAGGACCCTGCCATTTTTCACCTTAAGGACCATGCCATTTTTTTGCAAATCTGAACTGTGTCACTTTATGTGGTGAGAACTTTAAAACGCTTTTACTTATCCAAGTCATTCTGTTTTCTCGTCACATATTGTACTTCATGATAGTGGTAAATTAGAGTCAAAATATTTCATTTATATTTATAAAAAAAATACCAAATTTACCAAAAATGTAGAAAAATTCAAAATTTTCAAAATTTCTATTTCTCTGCTTTTTAAAACGGATAGTAATACCTCCTAAAATAGTTATTGCTTTACAGTTCCCATACGTCTACTTCATGTTTGGGTCATTTTGTAAATTACATTTTCTTTTTTTTGGGATGTTAGAAGGCTTAGAAGCAAATCTCAAAAGTTTTAAGAAAATTTCCAAAACCCAATTTTTAAGGACCAGTTCAGGTCTGAAGTCACTTTGTGGGGCTTACATTATAGAAACCACCCATAAATGGCCTCATTTTAGAAACTACAGCCCTCGAGGTATTCAAAACTGATTTTACAAACTTTGTTAACTCTTTAGGTGTTCCACAAGAATGAAAGGAAAATGGAGATGAAATTAAATTTTTTGTCAGATTTTCCATTTTAATAAAAAAAAATCCAATAACAAAGCAAAGGTTAAAGAGTTTCTGTCATGGGAAAAATCATTATGTAGCTGACTGACATTAGCGATGTGCTAATGTCAGCAGTACATAACAGTATGTTTGTTAAGTCCCTGCCTGCCACCGTTCTCTTAAAAAACAGACTTTTTTAATATGCTAATGAAGCCTCTAGGTGCTATGAGGGCGTTGCTGCAGCACCTAGCAGGGCTCCAGATGGCGACTTACTTAGAATTGTAAAATGGCTACAAGACTTTGTAGTCTTGTCGCCATTTGCGCCTAGACCCTCTGCTGCTCTGCCGCTTTCACACACGAGTTAAACTGACATGGCACATGCAGTAACAGAAAAAAAAAAACTTGCAATTTGCCATTTTTTAATCACCTTGTCCTGCCAAAAATTAGGATCGGACTGTTCTATTATGGTCCAGATGTTCCATAAAATGTGGAATGCACACAGCTTTTTTCCACGTGGTATCAAAATCGAGTCAAAATTTTGGTATCGTGACAACCCTAGGTAAGACATGTTTTTTTTTTATTAATATACTGTAATTATATGTATTTTAAATTTGGCAACTAAAAATTTAAATATGGCTCCTAAGTTTTTCAGGTTAGGAGCCATTGGCTCCTTGATATATTTTTTTAGTCTGGAGCCCTGCCTAGAGGCTCGGTGTACTCTCATTTTGCACGCCCACGTCCACTTGATTGACATCTTTCTTCTCCGCATAGTCATCCTAATCCCGCGCCGTTCCGTTTAGTATTCGGCGCAGTGAGTGAAGGACGCTCGGCTGCTACCAGCTTCCTCACTGTGCCTTCGCCGATTACGTGACAGGCCTCTCCGGCCGGCCTGCCTGGCAACAGCAGAGCGTCCTTCACTCACTGCGCCGAATGCTAAACAGAACGGTGCAGGCGCGGGATTATGAGGACGATGCAGAGAAGAAGGATGTCAATCAAGTGGACGTGGGCGTGCAAAAGGCGAGTAGACCGAGCCTCTAGGTGCTGCAGCAATGCCCTCATAGCACCAAGAGAGAACAGCAGCAGGCAGGGACTTAAACATACTGTTATGTACTGCTGACATTAGCTAGGGATGTCCCAATACCGATACCAGTATCGGGACCAATACAGGACATTTGCACGAGTACTTGTACTTGTGCAAATGTCCCCGATACCTGTGCGCTGCTTCTAAATGTGTCTGTCCGCGGCGTGCCCCTACATCCCGCTTCCTCTTGCTCCCAGTCTCCGCCCCTCACCCTGATTACCAGCTGCCTCCGCTGTCCCCGGCTTCTCGCATGTTCAAGACTCTGCCCACAGCCATCAGACGTGACCAGTTCTGCATGTGAGGTTGTCTGGAAAGAGACTTTTCCTGCGGCTGCTCTGATTAACACTTTCCGCAGCAGCCGCCACTTTCCCCGACTCCTCCCCCCACAGACATCTGATCTCCGAATCGGAGCACAGGAGCAAGCCAGCTGCGGGAAAAGCCTCTCCAGAGTCCAGACACCCTCCGGCCTCCTCAAACAGAGTTTGCCTGCCAGTAGTTTTGAAAGTTATAGGAACCGACCCTAGTAAGTGTATAAAGCTTAGTTAGAAGATTATAACCAGCCCAAGTGGTCAGAGACAGAAAGAAATAAAGGTGTTGTGTCTGTCTTCTATGGCCCTGGTCCTTACCTTCCTACCTGCAAGCTGCACATTGATCTCTAAAAGCAGACATTAGGGCAAGAAGAAATATACACTGCTCAAAAAAAATAAAGGGAACACTTAAACAACACAATGTAACTCCAAGTCAATCACACTTCTGTGAAATCAAACTGTCCACTTAGGAAGCAACACTGAGTGACAATCAATGTCACATGCTGTTGTGCAAATGGGATAGACAACAGGTGGAAATTATAGGCAATTAGCAAGACACCCCCAATAAAGGAGTGGTTCTGCAGGTGGTGACCACAGGCCACTTCTCAGTTCCTATGCTTCCTGGCTGATGTTTTGGTCACTTTTGAATGCTGGTGGTGCTTTCACTCTAGTGGTAGCATGAGATGGAGTCTACAACCCACACAAGTGGCTCAGGTAGTGCCGCTTATCCAGGATGGCACATCAATGCGAGCTGTGGCAAGAAGGTTTGCTGTGTCTGTCAGCGTAGTGTCCAGAGCATGGAGGCGCTACCAGGAGACAGGCCAGTACATCATGAGACGTGGAGGAGGCCGTAGGAGGGCAACAACCCAGCAGCAGGACCGCTACCTCCGCCTTTGTGCAAGGAGGCGCACTGCCAGAGCCCTGCAAAATGACCTCCAGCAGGCCACAAATGTGCATGTGTCTGCTCAAACAGTCAGAAACAGACTCCATGAGGGTGATATGAGGGCCCGACGTCCACAGGTGGGGGTTGTGCTTACAGCCCAACACCGTGCAGGACGTTTGGCATTTGCCAGAGAACACCAAGATTGGCAAATTCGCCACTGGCGCCCTGTGCTCTTCACAGATGAAAGCAGGTTCACACTGAGTACATGTGACAGAGTCTGGAGACGCCATGGAGAAGGTTCTGTTGCCTGCAACATCCTCCAGCATGACCGGTTTGGCATTGGGTCAGTAATGGTGTCGGGTGGCACTTCTTTGGAGGGCCGCACAGCCCTCCATGTGCTCGCCAAAGGTAGCCTGACTGCCATTAGGTACCGAGATGAGATCCTCAGACCCCTTGTGAGACCATATGCTGGTGCGGTTGGCCCTGGGTTCCTCCTAATGCAAGACAATGCTAGACCTCATGTGGCTGAAGTGTGTCAGCAGTTCCTGCAAGATGAAGGCATTGATGCTATGGACTGGCCCGCCCGTTCCCCAGATCTGAATCCAATTGAGCACATCTGGGACATCATGTCTCGCTCTATCCACCAACGTTACGTTGCACCACAGACCAGTCCAGGACTGGGAGGAGATCCCTCAGGAGACCGTCCGCCACCTCATTAGGAGCATGCACAGGCGTTGTAGGGAGGTCATACAGGCACGTGGAGGCCACACACACTACTGAGCCTCATTTTGACTTGTTTTAAGGACGTTACATCAAAGTTGGATCAGCCTGTAGTGTGTTTTTCCACTTTAATTTTGAGTGTGACTCCAAATCCAGACCTCCATGGGTTGAAAAATTTGATTTCCATTTTTTTATTTTTGTGTGATTTTGTTGTCAGCACATTCAACTATGTAAAGAACAAAGTATTTCAGAAGAATATTTAATTAATTCCGATCTAGGATGTGTTATTTTTGTGTTCCCTTTATTTTTTGAGCAGTGTACCTTACTGTATGATGGCCACAAGTCTATTATACTGAGGATGGAGGGGCTTCAAAAATTGTTGTCCTGACTCCTTACAGTATGTCTCCTTGTGGCCCCCGTACAGTCTCCTTGTGGCTGCCCCCATACAGCATAAAGTCTCCTTGTGGCTGCCCCCATACAGCATAAAGTCTCCTTGTGGCTGCCCCCATACAGTATAAAGTCTCCTTGTGGCTGCCCCCATACAGTATAAAGTCTCATTGTGGCTGCCCCCATACAGTATAACGTCTCCTTGTGGCTGCCCCCATACAGTATAACGTCTCCTTGTGGCTGCCCCCATACAGTATAACGTCTCCTTGTGGCTGCCCCCATACAGTATAACGTCTCCTTGTGGCTGCCCCCATACAGTATAACGTCTCCTTGTGGCTGCCCTCATACAGTATAATGTCTCCTTGTGGCTGCCCCCATACAGTATAACGTCTCCTTGTGGCTGCCCCCATACAGTATAACGTCTCCTTGTGGCTGCCCCCATACAGTATAACGTCTCCTTGTGGCTGCCCCCACACAGTATAACATCTCCTTGTGGCTGCCCCCATACAGTATAATGTCTCTTTATGGCCCCCATTCAGTGTAATGTCTCCTAACTCTCCTTGGAACCTCAAGTGTTTTTTTTCATTCATGTTGCCCATGACTTTGCCTACAGACATCTGATCTCCGAATCGGAGCACAGGAGCAAGCCTGCCACGGGAAAAGCCTCTCCAGAGTCCAGACACCCTCCTCACACAGAGTTTTCCTGCCAGGAGTTTCCAAAGGTAGAGGAACCGACCCTAGTAAATAGTAATAAAGCTTAGGAGAAATAGTAAAAAAGAGAATATAAAATAAGGTGGAGGGGGGAGGAAATGGGCATATAACCATGTTTCCCAACCAGTGTGCCTCCAGCAGTTGCAAAACTACACCTCCCAGCATGCAAAGGCTGTCCAGGCATTCTGGGAGATGTAGTTTTGCAACTGCTGGAGGCACATTGGTTGTGAAACATGGTTATATGCCCATTTATTAATTTATTAACCCTTGTACAAAGGAAAAGTAAACATTGCTATAAGCAACTGCGCCGCTGTTTCTTTGTACAAGGTTTGATAAATCTCCCCTATGACTAAATTAAATTGAAATTTGCTGTAACATTACGACTACCAAAAAGGGGAAGAAACTTATTTATTGCATCCTTTCAGTGCACAGAGCCGCCAGCAAAATGTCAGCAGTGTGGAAGCATTTCAAAATTTGTGAAGACAACCCACGCATGGCAGAATGCAATCTTTGTTCTACAAAGATATCGAGAGGAGGTGCAAAAGTTAGCTCATATAATACTAGCAATGTTATAAAACACCTAAAAATAAAACCTAAAAATGAGCATGGAGAATTTGCTGCCGTTTCACACTGGAGGAAACCCTAGCAAGACGAGAAAAAATTTCAAGAGATAACCCAAGAGCTATACAAATAACAGAGGCGCTTACTCAGTTTATTATTCTCGATGATCAACCACTGTCAATAGTGGATAACATGGGTTTTCGAAGATTTGTTAATGTTTTAGAGCCAAAGTACGAGATTCCCAGTCGCCACTATGTCACTGATGTAATCTTACCACAAATACATGACACCATTAAAAAGCATGTCACCAGCATGTTGCAGGTGAAGAAGAATGCCATCAGCTTCACTACTGACATATGGAGCTGCAGTGCGAGTCCAATGTCCCTAATTAGCTTAACTGCGCAGTGGATAGATGAGGATTTTTCTCTAAAACAAGTTATGCTCCATGCAAAGGCATTTCAAGGCTCTCACACTGGTCAAGCAATAGCAAACATCCTTCAGGAAATGCTTGAGACTTGGGCAATTCCTAAAAGTTCTGTTCAAGTTGTGGTCCGTGACAGTGCCAAAAATATGATAAAAGGCATGGATGAAAGGCAGTATTTCCTGTGTGGCACATACACGGCAGCTGGCTGTCTCAGAGGGCCTGTTAGCACGGCGCAGCGTTGCTGGGCGCAAAATAGTCGGCCTCTTCAAACATTCAAACCTGGCATACTCTCGCTTACAAGATATTCAAAAGCAGCTTGGTCAACCAATTAAAAGGCTTCAACAAGACTCGTTGGAACAGCACGTTTTACATGCTGCAGAAACGGGCACTAGGAGTATATATGTCTGAGCATGAGCTTCCGGCCACTTTCACTGCAAACCACTGGAATCTAATGGAGAAAGTGTTACACGTCTTGGCTCCCTTTGAAGAGCTGACACGTCCAGTGAGTTCTGCGGATGATGTTATTCCTGCTGTGACTGTGCTGCAGAGACTGCTATCAAAAGAGGATGACGACCATGGCATTAAAACAATGAAGGGCACTTTGCTTGCTGCTTTGCAGAAACGCTTTTCTGATACACAGCGCAATCCACTATACTACATAGCAACAATAATTGATCCAAAGTAATGCAGTAACTTTTAAATAAAGCTTTAATATGCTCATAAATGTTGGGAGGGAATGATGTGTTTCATGTATATACAGGTCCTTCTCAATAAATTATCATATTATGATAAAGTTCATTATTTTCTGTAATGTACTGATAAACATTAGAGATTCATCACACACAACTGAAGTAGTTCAAGCCTTTTATTGTTTTAATATTGATGATTTTGGCATACAGCTCATGAAAACCCCAAATTCCTATCTAAAAAAAATTTGCATATTTCATCCGACCAATAAAAGAAAAGTGTTTTTAATACAAACAAAGTCAACCTTCAAATAATTATGTTCAGTTATGCACTCAATACTTGGTCGGGAATCCTTTTGCAGAAATGACTGCTTCAATGCGGCGCGGCATGGAGGCAATCAGCCTGTGGCACTGCTGAGGTGTTATGGAGGCCCAGGATGCTTCGATAGCGGCCTTAAGCTCATCCAGAGTGTTGGGTCTTGCGTCTCTCAACTTTCTCTTCCCAATATCCCTCAGATTCTCTATGGGGTTCAGGTCAGGAGAGTTGGCAGGCCAATTGAGCACAGTAATACCATGGTCAGTAAACCATTTACCAGTGGTTTTGGCACTGTGAGCAGGTGCCAGGTCGTGCTGAAAAATGAAATCTTCATCTCCATAAAGCTTTTCAGCAGATGGAAGCATGAAGTGCTCCAAAATCTCCTGATAGCTAGCTGCATTGACCCTGCCCTTGATAAAACACAGTGGACCAACCCCAGCAGCTGACATGGCACCCCAGACCATCACTGACTGTGGGTACTTGACACTGGACTTCAGGCATTTTGGCATTTCCCTCTCCCCAGTCTTCCTCCAGACTCTGGCACCTTGATTTCCGAATGACATGCAAAATTTGCTTTCATCCGAAAAAAGTACTTTGGACCTCTGAGCAACAGTCCAGTGCTGCTTCTCTGTAGCCCAGGTCAGGCGCTTCTGCCGCTGTTTCTGGTTCAAAAGTGGCTTGACCTGGGGAATGCGGCACCTGATGTTTCTACTCCAGACTCAGTCCACTGCTTCCGCAGGTCCCCCAAGGCCCGGAATCGGTCCTTCTCCACAATCTTCCTCAGGGTCCGGTCACCTCTTCTCGTTGTGCAGCGTTTTCTGCCACACTTTTTCCTTCCCACAGACTTCCCACTGAGGTGCCTTGATACAGCACTCTAGGAACAGCCTATTCGTTCAGAAATTTCTTTGTGTCTTACCCTCTTGCTTGAGGGTGTCAATAATGGCCTTCTGGACAGCAGTCAGGTCGGCAGTCTTACCCATGATTGCGGTTTTGAGTAATGAAGCAGGCTGGGAGTTTTTAAAAGCCTCAGGAATCTTTTGCAGGTGTTTAGAGTTAATTAGTTGATTCAGATGAATAAGTTAATAGCTCGTTTAGAGAACCTTTTCATGATATGCTAATCTTTTTAGATAGGAATTTTGGGTTTTCATGAGCTGTATGCCAAAATCATCAATATTAAAACAATAAAAAGCTTGAACTACTTCAGTTTTGTGTAATGAATCTAAAATATATGAAAGTCTAATGTTTATCAGTACATTACAGAAAATAATGAACTTTATCACAATATGCTAATTTTTGGAGAAGGACCTGTATATTTTTTTTCTAGGTATTAAGATCGATTCTTTTCCAATGCTGACAGTGCCAGGCAGGTCAAAGAAATGTTTGTTGTTGAACTTCAAAAGCTTTCGGAAGACACAGCCACGCTTGAGGTAGAACCAGCTGTCAAAAAACCACACCATGACAAGCCGAGTACCAGCCTGGACTGTGTTTTTCAGGAAATAGCAGATGAACATCCCTCTACATCTGTGAGCATCACTCCAAAAGCTGCTACTGTGCAGCTGTTAAGGTACCTAGAGGAGAACACGGTGTCACGCTCAGATAGTCCACTTAAATACTGGGCATTAAAATAAAATACGTTTTCCAACTTTGGCTGTAATGGTGCAAAAGTATCTTTCAGCCCCATGCAGTAGTGTGGAACGTGAAAGACTGTTCAGCTCAGTGTCTCACGTTCTGACCGAAGGCAGAAACAGACTTCTAGCTGACCATGCAGAAATGCTTCTGTTCCTTAAAAAAAAAAACTTCCACTTATATTACATAAATAGTTGATACACTGCCTCTTGTACTTAAACAATGTAATAGTTCTGTTTTGGGGCCTTTTGGTTGGTCAGTGGTCACAAAATACATGTGTGTGTATTTTATTGTTAAAATTGGTATCGGTGAGTACTTAAATAAAAGTATCGGTACTAGTACTCAGTCTCAAAGAAATGGTATCGGGACATCCCTAACATTAGCACATAACGATTTTTCCCATGACAGAAACCCCTCAACAGCCAAACAAAACTCAATATTTAGAAGTTTAGAACGCCATATGGTTTTTAGAGGGCAGATTTCACTGGGATAATTTTAAGTTGCCATGTCACATTTGAAGACCCCCTGATGCACCCCTAGAGTAGAAACCACAAAAAAGACCCCATTTTAGAAACTACGGGATTAGGTAGCAGTTTTGTTGGTACTATTTTAGGGTACATATGATTTTTGGTTGCTTTATATTACACTTTTTGTTAGGCAAGGTAACAAAAAATAGCTGTTTTGGCACAGTTTTTACAATGTTCATCTGACCGGTTAGGTCATGTGATTTTCTTTTTATAGAGCTGGTTGTTACGGACGTGGCAATACCTAATATGTATACTTTTTTAAAAAAAATTGTTTCACTTTAACACAATAAAAGTATTTTAGAAAAGAAAAACATGTTTTTGTGTCTCCATTTTCTGAAACCCATATTTTTTTCATTTTTGGGGCGATTGTTTCATGTAGGGGCCCATTTTTTGTAGCATGAGGTGACGGTTTGATTGGTACCATTTTGGGGTACATACGACTTTTTGCATCACTTTTAACACCTTTTTTTGGGAAGTGAGGAGAGCAAAATTTCAATTTCATCATAGTTTTTCTTTTTTATGGTGTTCACCATGCAGGGAAAGTAACAAGACCCTTTCATAGATCAGGCCATTACGGACGCGGTGATATCAAACATGTGTAGTGTATTTTTATTTTTTCTTAATCAATTATAAATGTAATGCTATAAGAAATTAGATTTTTTTTTTTTTTTTTACTTTTTTGTGACCCAGACCCACTTGATTCTTGAAGATCCGGGTGGTCTGATGCCTCTATAATACACTATATAGTGTACTGCAGTGTATAGTAACTTTACACCTAACCTAATCAGGCTCTGCTTTTAGCAGGAGCCTGATCAGGCTTAGGGTACTGTCACACTAGCGTTTTTTACTGGATCCGGCAGGGTCCAGCAAAAACGATTCCGTTACTGATAATTCAACCATCCGTATTATCTTTAACTTTTTTTTTTTACATTGCCAAAACGGATCCGTCGTGAACTCCATTGAATGTCAATGGAGGACGGATCAGTTTACTATTGTGGCAGATTGCGCCAGAGTAAACTGATCCGTCCCCATTGACTTGCATTGGGGGTCATGTTGGATCCGTATTTCCCAGGACGAAAAGCAAAATACAACATGTTGTGGTTTGCTCTCCGGTCTGGGAACGCAACTAAACATAACGGAATGCATTTTGGAGCATTCTGTTCTGTTCAGTTTTGTCCCCATGGATAATGAATGGGGACAAAACTGTAGCGTGTTTTTTTTTCCGGTATTGAACCCCTAAGACGGATCTCAATGCCGGAAAACTTTAACGCTAAAGTGAAAGTACCCATGGTAACCATTGGGACGCAGCCACAGCAGCGCAGTGGCCAGATGTGGAAGGGAGGGAGCTCTCTCCCTCTGTGAACCCATCAAGCATCGGGTCGCTGCAACGGCACAGCAGCGGCCCAATGGGAGAGGGAGGAATGGAAGGGGTTAAACTGCTGACATCGGTGTGCTGACACGGTGTGCTGAAGGGGGGGGGATCTCGTGCTTGCTCGGCCTGAAATGGGAATGGGGCACATCAGGAGCTGCGGGAAGGGGGGACTAAATTAATAAAGTAACATATATATATATATATATATATATATATATATATATATATATATATATGATAATTAGTATGTGTGTAGGACAGGCATTCAACCTATGGAATCGCCCAAGAACCAATGGCCAAAGAGTAGTGAAAGTTTGGGCGGTTTATTATTACACTAGCAGAAGGACCCGGCTTCGCACAGGTATATTTAATCTATTTCATCTTATATTTCCATGTGGCGTGAAAAAAAGATAGAAAGTTTCCCCCATAACAGTGACCTCTACAGAACCCGCTCCTTTAACAATGACCTCCACAGTGCCCGCCCCTTTAACAATGACCTCCACAGTGCCCGCCCCTTTAACAATGACCTTCACAGTACCTACTCCTTTAACAGTGCCTGCCCCTTTAACAGTGGCCTCCACAGTGCCCACCCCTTTAACAGTGTTTGCCCCTTTAGCATTGACCACCCCTTTAACAGTGACCTTCACAGTGGCCGCCCCTTTAACAGTGACTTTCACAGTGATCGCCCCTTTAACCCCTTAGGGACCCATGACGTACCGGTACGGCATGGATCCCGAGTCCTTAACCGCTTGCCGTCACACTAACGCCGAAAGGTGTGAGTGCGGCGGCTCTCCCAGGTCTCGATGACACCAATAGGCGTCATCTCGTGAGACCCGAGATTTCCTGTGAACGCGCGCTCACAGGATCGCGAAGTAAACAAGTTGATCTACAGCCTGCCAACAGCGATCAGGTATATTAGACGCTGTTTTGTTAACAGCGTCTAATGTACCTGCTACCTGGTCCTCTGGTGGTCCCTTTTGCTTGGATCGACCACCACAGGACACAGGCAGCTCTGTAAGTAGCACCAAGCACCACACTACACTACCCCCCCCCCCCCCCCGTCACTTATTAACCCCTTATAAACCCCTGATCACCCCCCTGTAAGGCTCCATTCAGACGTCCGTAAGTGTTTTGCGGATCCGCACATTGCCAGAACTATATAGAAAATGCCTTTTCTTGTCAGCAATTGCGGACAAAAATTGGACATGTTCTATATTTTTGCGGAACGGAAGTGCAGACCCGGAAGTGCAGATCCACAATTCCGGAACCAAGCGGGACAAAGTCTGTCCCCATAGAAATGAATGGGTCCGCAATTCCGTTTCACAAAATGCGGAACAGAATTGCGGACGTGTGAATGGGGCCTAAGGGTCCCTTATCACCGCCAGTTAGTTAGCGCCCAGCCCACCGCAGTCACTGATTAGCGTCATCGCTGTCGCTAATCAGCACTAGTACTATATAGTATCTGTAAGTGATCAAGACTGATCGCAACCAGATCTATATCAGTACATTAGAGTCACCTTAGGCTCTACCAAAAAACGCAGTGTTCGCCCGATCAGGCCTGATCTTGTGCGCACACTTGCGTTCAGTCTAGGGATCGACCGATTATCGGTTTTACCGATATTATCGGACGATATTCAGGTTTTTGACTGTTATGGGTATCGGCATGTATTTTGCCGATATTCTGATAGCGTATGGGGAACACAGATCGCGCGCTGCTCTCCGTGTTCCCTCAGCAGCACAGTGGAGAAGGAAGCAGTGTCTCCTCCCCCTGTGCTGCTGCTGCCGCCAATGGAAGGACAGGGGACAAGAGAAAGGGAGGGGCTGTGGCCACTGCGCCACCAATGAAGAGAAATCTCTCATTCATTCTAATTTCAAATTGAACAGGAGGCGGGAGCTGGCTGCAGAATCACATAGCGGCTGCGATCTGCGGTAGTTAACCCCTCAGGTGCCGCGGATCGCAGTTACTGCTCATAGAGGTCGGGAGCCGGCTATGTGATTCTGCAGCCAGCTCCCTGTATATGAATTAATGAGAGATTTATCTTCATTGGTGGTGCAGTTCCCCCCCCCAACCCCAGTATTAGACATTGGTGGCGCAGTGCAAAGCCCCCCCTCCCCCCCAAGCCCCCCCAGTATTAAGCATTGGTGGCGCAGTGCGCCCCCCACCCCCACTCCAGTATTAAAAACATTGGTGGCGCAGTGCGCCCCCCCCCACCAAGCCCCCCCCCACAGGATCCCCTCTCCCCTGCTCCTCCGATCGGAGCCCCAGCAGTGTAATGCTGGGGCTCCGATCGGTTACCATGGCAGCCAGGACGCTATTGAAGCCCTGGCTGTCATAGTAAGCTCCATGCTGCTCTGTGCACAAAGCACAGAGCAGCAGCATTGCTGCTTAATGCAACTTTTTGCACAAAGCACAGAGCAGCAGGGACAGTGTGAGTTCCTATTCACCCTGATAGCTCTCTTTCAGGGTGAATAGGACAAGGGTTCTAGTCCCTAAGGGGGCTAAAAGTTAGTAAAAATAAATAAAATAAAAAGTTTAAAAAATTTAAATAAAACACCAAAATATTAAGTATAAATGAAAAAGAAAAATGTACAAAAAAAAAAATACACATTAACAATAAACATTAATTTTCAGCAGATTTGTGTAGGAATATTTTTTTTTTTCAAAAATGAAAATTCCCAGAATATCGGTATAAATTATCGGCTATCGGCCTGAAAGTTCACAAATTATTGGTATCGGTAACGGCCCTAAAAAATCAATATCGGTCGATCCCTAGTTCAGTCAGCCCCACCGCAGTGACAGAAAAAAAAAATTGCTGATCACTGCAAAAACACTTTTTGGATCTTTATTAGCGATCGCAGCTTTTTTTTTTTTGCACATTTTTTGGCAGAGATTTTTTCATCCACATTGATCGATGCGAATGAAGAAATCTGTGCCGTTCATTTTTTCTTTCAGCCCAGAGGCTGAACGGAAAAAATAAATCTCATTACCCGTATGCTCAATATAAGGCCTCATGCACAAGACCGCACCGTTTTTTGCAGTCCGCAAACCGCGGATGCGCAAAAAACGGAAGGCGCCCGTGTTGACTTCCGCAATTTGCAGAACGGGTGCCGGCAATATAAATGCCTATTCTTGTCCGCAAAGCACAGACAAGAATAGGACATGTTATATTTTTTTTAGCAGGGCCGCGAAAAGGAGCCACAGATGCGGACAGCACACGGAGTGCTGTCCGCATTTTTTGCGGCCCCATTGAAATGAATGGGTCCGCATCCGAGCCGCCAAAACGGCGGCTTGGATGCGGACCCAAACAACGGTCGTGTGCATGAGGCCTAAGGAGAATAGCAGAAACTCCTAATGCTGGCCATACATGTAATGATTGCGGAGACCCTCAAATGCCAGGGCAATACAAACACCCCACAAATGACCCCATTTTGGAAAGAAGACACCGCAAGGTATTCGCTGAGGGGCATATTGAGTCCATGAAAGATTGAACTTTTTGTCACAAGTTAGCGGAAAGGAAGACTTTGTGAGAACAAAACTTGTGCCAAAAAAAAAAATCTTCTATGAACTTGCCATGCCCCTCACAGAATACCTTGGGGTGTCTTCTTTCCAAAATGGGGTCACTTGTGGGGTATTTATACTGCGCTGGGATTTTAGGGGCCCTAAAGTGTGAGAAGAAGTCTGGAATCCAAATGCCTAAAAATGCCCTCCTAAAAGGTAATCGTTGGAATTTGGGCCCCTTTGCACATCTTGGCTGCAAAAAAGTGTCACACATGTGGTATCGCCGTACTCAGAAGAAGTAGGGCAATGTGTTTTGGGGTGTATTTTTACATATACCCATGTTGGGTGAGAGAAATATCTCTGTAAATTGACAACTTTGTATAAAAAAAATTAAAAAGTTGTCATTTACAGAGATATTTCTCACACACAGTATGGGTATATGTAAAAATACACCACAAAACACATTGCCCTACTTCTCCTGAGTACAGCGATACCACGTGTGACACTTTTTTGCAGCCTAGGTGCGTAAAGCGGCCGAAAGTCCAACGAGTACCTTTAGGCTTTACAGGGTTGCTCACAATTTAGCCCCACCCAAAATGCCAGAACAGTAAATACACCCCACAAATGACCTCATTTCGGAAAGTAGACACCCCAAGGTATTCACTGAGGGGCATAGTGAGTTCGTGGGAGATTTTATATTTTTTTTGCCAGAAGTTAGCAGAAATGGAAACTATATATATATTTTTCTCTCAGAAATGTTAATTTTCCGCTAACTTGTGAAAAATTTTTTAATCATACATGAACTCACCATGCCCCTCCGCGAATACTTTGGGGTGTCTTCTTTCTAAAATGGGGTCATTTGTGGGGGTTTTCTACTGTCTGGGCATTGTAGAACCTCAGGAAACATGACAGGTGCTCAGAAAGTCAGAGCTGCTTTAAAATGCGGAAATTCACAGTTTGTAAACGCTATAACTTTTGCGCAAACCAATAAATATACACTTATTGGATTTTTTAAAATCAAAGACATGTAGCACAATAAATTATGACACAAACTTGTATAGAAATGTAATTATATTTGAACAATTTAACCAGAAAAAGTTAAAAATACACTTTGAGAAAACTGCAGTCTATTTTGATTAATATCAGAAAACGAAAAATGTCAGCAGCAATAGAATACCACTAAAAGAAAGCTGTATTTGTGAGAAGAAAAGGAGGTAAAATTCATTTGGGTGCTAAGTTGCATGACCGAGCAATAAACCGTTAAAGTTGTGAAGTGCCGATTTGTAAAAAAGGGCCTGGTCACTAGGGGGGTATAAACCTGTGGTCCTTAAGTGGTTAACGACCCATGATGTACCGGTACGTCATGGGTTGTTCCGATCACCGCTGCCCGGCGGGCGGTGATCGGAACGAGGTGCCTGCTCAAATCATTGAGCAGGCACCTCGGCTAAATGCCCGGGGGGTCCCGTGTGTCGGCGATTGCCGCAAACCGCAGGTCAATTCAGACCTGCGGTTTGCGGCTTTTTATTGTGCGCCGGCGGTGCCATCGGGTCCCCATGGGGCTGTGGGGGGGACCCGATGGCATGGAAGGCAGCACGATGCCTTCCTGAGGCATCTGCGCTGCCTTCCGGTGAAGAGCCTGTGAGATCCAGCCCCCTGGATCTCACAGGCCCCGGAAGCTGTATGAGTAATACACAGTATTACTCATACAGCCAATGCATTCCAATACAGAAGTATTGGAATGCATTGTAAAGGAAGATACCCCCAAAAGTTCAAGTCCCAAAGTGGGATCATTCAAGCAGCTTACAAGGATATATAAGGACCATGTTAGAGGGTGGTGGGAGATTCAGACGTTGGAGACATATATCAGAAACAAAATAGTTCCTAGAGGCCTTAGGATCCCTTTCCTGCCAGCAGCCAGTCAAATCCCCAGAATTTTATAAGAAGCGGGAAACAGAATCCATCGAAAGCTCACTACGCCTGATGACATTATTACTGGAGGGTGAAAAGACTGTATATAATAAAAACACACAGGCCCTCCAGGAACAGATAGTGGCGACCAATACATTTTCAGGAAATACGGACTTTGCTCGTAAGGAACTGATCCTCCAACAAAACATTGAGCACTTTACGGCGCAGTTGAAGGAGAGGAAACATACTCAGTTCCTTAGAGACACTGCTGACTTCAAAGAGGGTCGTATCCTGGAATTTGGGGCGAGGACAACTAAAGCCTTAGAAGTGGAGACTGAACCCTCTTCCTCAGAGGGTGAAAGTATCCCATTTACCTCTCAACAGTTTTCCATTTTGTCATCAGGTAGGGGAAGGAGTAGGGGCAGAGGTGGTAGGAGCAGGATACCCCGTAATCGAGGGAATTTTTTAGGGACCCCTCGGGGACCACCAGCCTATGGTCTAGGGGACAGAAAAAAACAATAAAGGGACAACAAACTAGGTACTCTCCTAAGATAGAATCTGTTAGTCAGATGGATGACTTACAGATAATGAATCATTCACAGCGACCCCTTAGTGCATCTGAGATGCAGGTGCTTAAAAGAGGCCTTTCATTTGTCCCCACGTGCTCCTTTGATGAATTTAGATGGGTGAAGGACCTGACCTTATTTGTCAGGAAATAAAGTGGAAAAAATTCTTCTCCACCCATGACAGGCAACAATGCGTTGAGTTAGGGATTGATATTGATGAACTACCCGACGTATGTCTGCTAGCAACAATGTTGGAGGAGGGTGACAGACTAATGGGGGAGGGCCCTTTCACTGAACTAAAATCTACATTTGCAAAGAATCCTCCATTAGGAGATCATACAGAGATGGATATATTTTTGAAGATAGTGACGGACCAACTTAGATCAATTGAGGGATGGAGAAAAATGTACCATAATCTATCTAAGGCAGAGACTGAGGCATTACTATCCTTAGAGGGGGATCCCTCTATAGTGATTAAACCCTCGGATAAAGGGGGTGGTGATGGGGGCAGAGCAATACAGCGAGATGTGTTTAAAGATCCTGAAGGACAAGCACTGCTATCGTGTATTGGAATAGAATCCCATGGAGGGTCTACATATTAAGCTGAAACACATTTTGCTGAAAGCATATGAAAAGAGATTAATCAGTAAAAATGAATATACGTATCTACTCTCTAAACATCTGCAGATGCCCTGTTTCTATAGCCTCCCTAAAGTCCACAAAGGGTGTTCCCCCTCAAAGGAAGACCCATAGTGTCTGGTATTGATAGTCAGACACATGGTATCAGCACTTATGTGAATATGATCTTGTGTCCGTTTGTACTCTCTCTTCCATCTTACATACGTGACTCAATGGAGGTGATCCATAAACTGGAGGGTATTCAAACTGATGGGCATATTCTGTTGGCCAGCTTGGATGTGGAGGCACTCTACAGCTCTATACCCCATGACAATGGGTATAGGGCTGTGGGTGATTTCCTCAAACAGCGAGGAACACATCTGTGGCCGCACAATGAGTTCATTCTACAGCTACTCCAGTTCATCCTTGAAAACAACGTTTTTCTCTTTAACCGTCGGATCTACCACCAGCTCAGGGGGGTGGCGATGGGGAGCCCTCGTGCCCCCACCTTCGCCAACCTTTACCTGGGCTGGTGGGAGAGGAAGGTTGTTTTCACGGATGATAATGGCAGTTGGACACGACACGTCAATTTATGGCTTCGCTTTATTGACGACGTGTTCATCTTGTGGGCAGGGACCAAGTCAGAGTTTGGTGACTTTGTACGGGTACTAAACAATAATGAAATGGGACTTTTTTTTCACCTCTGAGATCTATGAGGATAAGATTGATTTCCTGGATCTGACAGTGTTCAAGGACCAGGAGGGCTCTTTGGGGACCTGTCTCTTCCGGACGAAGACTGCCACAAACAGTTTGCTCCAATGGGACAGTTGCCACCCGGGGCCCCTTAAAAAGGGCATCCCTAGGAGACAATATCTGCGTCGAAACTCTTCCAGGGTGGCGGACTATCTGGTGGCAGCTAAAGATCTACAACAGAGATTCCGTAGGAGAGGGTACCCACAACATGTGCTTGCTAAGGCACATCAGCACTCACTAGCGGCTGACCGCAACACCTTACTGGTTCCACGGGTGAAAACAATGGAGGATGAGAAAATTCGTATCATCGCAACCTTTGATGATGCCCATGAATCAGTTCGAGCTACTCTTGCCCAATTCTGGGGAATTTTACAATCAGACCCAGATGTGGGTCATTTGGTGGGTGATGAGCCGAGCATCACATATCGCAGGGGGAGAAACCTGCGCGACAGGTTGGTGCACGGCTTATACTAATCCCCTGTGACATCTACTTGGCTAGGGACTAGACCAATGGGCACCTTTTGCTGCAGCGGTTGCGTGTGACGCCATTCAGACTGGGAACAGCTTTACCAGTACTGTCACGCAAAAACAATATGCAATTAGGTCATTTATCAATTGTAAGACCCGAGGCATCGTTTATCTGGCAACCTGTAAATGCGGGATGCAGTATGTTGGAAAAACGATCAGAGAATTTCGGAGACGGATCGGGGAGCATCGAAATGACATTCGAAAGGGTGCAGATACTCCCATTGCATGTCACGTTGCCTCAACTCATGATAATGACCTTGTTTCTATTCATTTCCAGGGAATTGAAATAGTAAGAAGAACTGTGAGAGGTGGTGATCATGACAAAAGAGTATTACAGAAGGAAGCACAATGGACCTTCTGATTACAGACAGTGCGTCCGAAGGGGCTCAATGAATTTATTTATTTTGCCTGCTTCATCTGATATGGTCCTAACTAGGGCTGCACGATATATCGCAAAATTAATCGAATCGCGATAATCGGCAAATGCGATATGGCGATTTGGCCGACCTGAAAATGCTGCGATTATATATGAAGGGGCCCCGCGCACATAACTGCCTTTGTGTGTAAAGTATTTTACTAGTGTGTGAAACAATCTCTCTCCTATTGATAACATGGCCGGCCTCTGTACTCACTGTCACGATGAATGCACTGCAGCGAGCGGCAGCGGGCCGGCCGGCGCGTGACTGACGCCTCTTAGTAACGCTCCTGCTTCCTGAAGTGGGAGGAGCGTTACTAAGTGACGTCATTGACGCGCCGGCCGGCCAGCTCTCTGCAGTGCATTCATAGTGACAGTGAGTACAGAGGCTGGCCATTTTATCAATAGGAGAGAGCTTGTTTTACACAGTAGTAAAATACTTTACACACAAAGCCAATTATGTGCGCAGTTTAGGACACATGAGGGGACACATAGGGCCATGAGGGGGACTAGCATAAGATGCTATATGTGTGTGTCTTATGCTGGCCCCCCTCATGGCCCTATGTGTCATAGCACACATCCCCCACATAACAGCGTCCTCCACAGATCCACCCCATAACAGCGTCCTCCACAGATCCACCCCATAACAGCGTCCTCCACAGATCCACCCCATAACAGCGTCCTCCACAGATCCACCCCATAACAGCGTCCTCCACAGATCCACCCCATAACAGCGTCCTCCACAGATCCACCCCATAACAGCGTCCTCCACAGATCCACCCCATAACAGCGTCCTCCACAGATCCACCCCATAACAGCGTCCTCCACAGATCCACCCCATAACAGCGTCCTCCACAGATCCACCCCATAACAGCGTCCTCCCCAGATCCACCCCATAACAGCGTCCTCCATAGATCCACCCCATAACAGCGTCATACCCAGCCGCGTCAGCGGCTCATATGGGAATATCCAAGCAAATAGACCTCTAGCACAATTCCCTTAAAATATCCCATCGCATATAGTTATCACAATTTTTAGGGCCCTAATCGCAATCGCACAAAATTCCCATATCGTGCAGCTCTAGTCCTAACAGTACCTTCTATAATCGATTGTCTGATGAGTGTCCCACCATGAGGTCCCTTTAAGCCACTAACAGCAATATGTGGAGGGCTTATTTACTTCTGTATCCATACCTATCCCTCCCACTTTTCATTCATTCAGCCATATAGCCTCTGACAGCCCTCCCAATCTTGGTTGTGGGTGCAGAGGACTCCGTGCTATGTAACGTGATCAAATGCAAAGAGAATAATATTACTTGCTCCATGTAACGCCGCTTCCAGCATATTTTGCTGCAGTCTGACGCCGTCCTGCCCTTTTAAAGAATCGCCGATGAATTTCTCTTATTATTTTTGGTGTTTTGACACTTAGGATGATTCGTCCCTGAAGTGGGGCGGTCAGCATAGGGGCGGTGGTTTGCTATGCAACCGCACGTCTAGCCCCTTGATTGGCTGCATCAGGGATGAGCTCCGCCCTTGATGGGAGTGGCCTAGGTGACTTAAACAGCTGTTACCGGTGCCCGCGTCACGGCCATCCTAGCGCCGACGCTGCCGCCTCCACAACTGAGAGGGGCAGCTCTGTGTGTTTGTCTAAGCCCCAGCTCCTGATGATATATGTTATAGGAAACGCGTCGAGCAGATAATGGGCAAAATATAGACAGATACAAACTTCAGCTGCTAGGTACAAGGCGATGTGCCGTCCCGGGCACTGAATTATTTGTGAGAGGGTGACATTATTTGGGGTAGAAACAGGAGTAGCTGTGGGTGTTGGAGAAGCTGTGCAGGATGAGCATACAATAAGGCTCTGAATCACACTGCAGACAGCACCTTGGCCCACGTCTCTCCTGTTAATAATTAACCATCTACCTCCCCCCCCCCCCCCTTCTCTTAGTGCTCGGTTTCTGTTGATTCAATTGTGGCAGCATCACATCAGAACCCTGGTGGATGCTCCACAATTGATAGGGGTCCATCTACCTTGTAAGCTCTTGTCCGGCAGACGTATATTCATCCCATGTACCCCATACAAGTGCAAGGGGTGGGATCTATTACTGGCCGGAGCTAGTGCTTATCCGGGCATTATTTGCTATACAAGGGATCCTTGTTTAGGATATCACTCTCGTTCTATATATTTTAAGGTATACTAATAAAGTTTAATATTTTAATTATACAACTATACAAAAGTTCAGTTGTTCAGTGATTAGTGTTTAGAGGTGAACGTGATCCAATCATATCTCAATCAGTGAATTGTCAAGTCCCAAAGTGGGACAAAAAAAAGTGAAAAAAAAATAAAAGTTGAAAAAAATAAAGTTTTCCCCTAAAAAAATAAAAGTTTCAAGTTAAAAAGTAAAACAAAAACGTAATTTTCCCCAAATAAAGTAAAAAAAATTGGTAAAAAATAGGGGAAAATAAAAAAGTATACATATTAGGTATCGCCGCCTCCGTATCGACCGGCTCTATAAACATATCACAAGACCTAACCCCTCAGATGAACACCGTAAAAAATAAAAACTGTGCTAAATAAACCATTTTTTTGTCACCTTACATCACAAAAAGTACAACAGCAAGCGATTAAAAAGCCCACCAAAATAGTACCAATCTAACAGTCACCTCATCCCGCAAAAAATGAGCCCCTACCTGAGACAATCGCCCAAAAAATAAAAAACTATGGCTCAGAATATGGAGACACTAAAACATCATTTAAAAAAAAAAATATTTAAAGCTGTTATTGTGTCAAACTTACATAAATAAAAAAGTATACATATTAGGTAGTTTCTTCTCTAGGGGTGCTTTAGGGGGGCTTCAAATGGGACATGGTGTCAAAAAAAACAGTCCAGCAAAATCTGCCTTCCAAAAACCGCATGGCATTCCTTTCCTTCTGCGCCCTGCCGTGTGCCCGTACAGCTGTTTACGACCACATATAGGGTGTTTCTGTAAACTACAGAATCAGGGCCATAAATATTGAGTTTGGTTTGGCTGTTAACCCTTGCTTTGTTACTGGGAAAAATTGATTAAAAAGGAAAATTTGCCAAAAAATTGAAATTCTGAAATTTCATCTCCATTTGTCAATAACTCCTGTGGAACACCTAAAGGGTTAACAACTAGGGGTGCACCGAAATTCCGGCGGCCGAAAATGGGCCTGATCCATTTCGGCCGATATTGGTACATATCGGCAGAAAATATGGTTGGTTATATACAGGGCTTTTTTTCTGGCGGAACGCACCGGAACGGCGTTCCGCCACCTTTTGACATCGCAGCCTGCCATGCTCCAGCATCGCAGGCTGCGATGTATCAGCGGGGAGGGACTGGGAGGAGGAGCTGGGGGCCGGTGCGTTCACTGTGCTCCGGCCCCCAGCTCCAGTAGTTATAAAATGTTGTACAATTAATAAGGATTCTATTCATGAGGCCCCCCTCTGCAGTAGAACATTCAATATAGCCACATCCTACTCACAGGGCTGTTATCTTAATGCTGGCCGGCCGGGCAGACGAGCGGCAGCGTCACGACTGACGTCATGTGCCCGGCCTACTTTCTGAATGAAGGAGACGGCGCAGGCATGTGACGTCAGTCGTGACGCTGCCGCTCGTCTGCCCGGCCGGCCAGCATTAAGATAACAGCCCTGTGAGTAGGATGTGGCTATATTGAATGTTCTACTGCAGAGGGGGCCTCATGAATAGAATCCTTATTAATTGTACACATTTTATAACTAGTCTGTACTGGAGCGGCAATGGGGGGGGGGGCTGTGGATGGCACTGTTATGGGGTGGGTGGGGGTCTGTGGATGGCACTGTTATGAGGTGGGGGGTCTGTGGATGGCACTGTTATAAATATCATTAAAAAAAAGTATTTTAAAAGTATTTGGGCAAAAAGGCAGTTTCGGTTTTCGGTCAAGGGCATCCTGAATTTTTGGTTTCGGACCAGAATTTTCATTTCGGTGCACCCCTATTAACAACGTTTGTAAAAATCAGTTTTGAATACCTTGAGGGGTGTAGTTTCTTAGATGGGGTCACTTTTATTGAGTTTCTACTCTAGGGGTGCATCAGGGGGGCTTCAAATGGGACATGGGTGTCAAAAAAAACAGTCCAGCAAAACCTGCCTTCCAAAAACCGTATAGCATTCCTTTCCTTTTGCGCCATGCCGTGTGCCCGTACAGCGGTTTACAACCACATATGGGGTGGTTCTGTAAACTACAGAATCAGGGCCATAAATATTGAGTTTGGTTTGGCTGTTAACCCTTGCTTTGTAACTGGAAACAAATTATTAAAATGGAAAATCTGCCAAAAAAGTGAAATTTTGAAATTGTATCTCGATTTTCCATTAATTCCTGTGGAACACCTAAAGGGTTAACGACGTTTGTAAAATCAGTTTTGAATACCTTGAGGGGTGTAGTGACTTCAGACATGAACTGGTCCCTAAAAATTGGGTTTTTGAAAATTTCTGAAAATTTCAAGATTTGCTTCTAAACTTTGAAGCCTTGTAACATCCCCAAAAAATAAAATATAATTCCCAAAATGATCCAAACATGAAATAGACATATGGGGAATGTAAAGTAATAACAATTTTTTGTAGGTATTACTATGTATTATAGGAGAGAAATTGAAACTTGGAAATGTGCAAATTTTTCCAAATTTTGTATTTTTTTATGAAAAAAGAATTTACCTTTTCGACCCAATTTTAGCAGTGTCATGAAGTACAATATGTGACGAATAAAAACTCAGAACGGCCTAGGTAAGTAAAACCGTTTTAAAGTTATCAGCACTTAAAGTGACACTGGTCAGATTTGCAAAAAATAGCCAAGTCCTTAAGGTGAAAATGAGCCCGGTCCCTAAGGGGTTAAAGGGACGGGCACTATGGAGGTCACTGTTAAGTGGGCAGGCTGCTGTGTAGGTCACTGTTAAGGGGGCGGGCACTGTGGAGGTCTCTGTTAAGGGGGCGGGCACTGTGGAGGTCACTGTCAAGTGGGCAGGCTGCTTTGTAGGGCACTGTTAAGGGGCAGGCACTATGGAGGTCACTGTTAAGTGGGCAGGCTGCTGTGTAGGTCACTGTTAAGTGGGCAGGCTGCTGTGTAGGTCACTGTTAAGTGGGCAGGCCGTTGTGGAGGTCACTGTTCAGTGGGCAGGCCGTTGTGGAGGTCACTGTTCAGTGGGCAGGCCGTTGTGGAGGTCACTGTTCAGTGGGCAGGCCGTTGTGGAGGTCACTGTTAAGGGGGCGGGCACTGTGAAGGTCACTGTTAAGGGGCAGGGTCCACTATTAAAGGGGCAGCAGGGTACTGTGGAGGTCTCTGTTAAGGCGGCAGGGAACAGTGGAGGACATAGATAAGGGGACGGTCCCCTATGGAGGTCAGTGTTAAGGGGCGGGCCCCTGAGGAGGTCACTGTTAAGGAGCGGGGTGCTGTGAAACTCACTGTTAAAGGGGCAGGCTGCTGTGAAGGTCAAAGATAAAGGGATAGGCTGCAAGTCTTTCTCTCCATATCCTGACTGCCATACACACGGTCACATGTCCCTTATCAGCCAATAGAAGCTTGCAAGCCCTTAGTCTCCACATACACACAGTTTTACTCCAGGTTTCCATAACAACCCAGCCATTTTTCTTCACTGCTGTAGAGTCAGCTTTAGGCTAGGGCTGCACGACAACAAGTCACGCGAAACATAGGGCACAACTACACGTGTCGTACCAATGTCGCGTGCCAATTTTTATAATGATAGTCTATGGTGTTTCTGTCACCACCAGACATCTGAGAAGCTCTGACAGATGCCTTTCAGAACCTCCTCCTTGAGCTTCCTTTGTTTTGCTTTCAGTTCCTCATCTTGTTAGCCTCTCTCAGCTGTCATGTAGTTGTACTGATTGTATCCCTTTAAATTCCTCCCTATAGTGCATCAGTTTGCGGTTTATATTACTTCCTGGAGTGTGTGTGCATGCTGATCCTACTTCCCAGTCTTCTACAAGATAAGTGTTGTGCATTCATTTGTGTTTTTCTGTTTGCTGGATCCCAGGTGACCCTGACTCCCTCCGTATCTAGTGTAGGGAGCCGGTGGTCGTGTCCCCTCACTATTATAGGGTGTTCAGGTGTTATACAGTCGAGGTACGAGGATATGCGATCATCTACCATTGGGATTTTCGCATAGGCTGAGCAGTCAGGGAGAGTGCCAGGTCTTATGCAGGGGTCTCCCTTTTTGTTCCTTAGTTTTGGATCCAGTGAGTCGTATATTCATTTTGTGTTGTCTTGTTTCCTGTACACCTTCCGTGACAGTTTCACTGCGACATGTGACATGCTGCGAGGCGACACGACACGACAGTCGTAGAAAAATCCATGTGCAACACCATAGCCTATCATTATAAAAATTGTTGAAACAAAATGTTGCACGACACATGTCATCGTGTAGCCCTAGCATTAAAGGGGCAGGGCGCTGTGGAGGTCACTGGTAACCTTTTAAGGACCCGCGCCGTACATGTAGGGCGCGGTGATCGAGCGGGTGCAGGAGATGCGTCCGTCCGATCCACGGCAGGGGTCCGGCAGTCACTGATAGCCAGACCCTTGCTGCATGTGCCGGCATCAGTGAAATCACCGCTGCCGGCGCATTAACCCTTGATGTGCAGTGGTCAGCGCTGACCGCGGCACGTGCAATGTCCGTGCAGGGAGGAAACAGCCATCGGGTCCCCACGCTGCTGTGACGGGGATTCGATGGCAGGGAAGGCAGCCCGATGCCTTCTGGGAGAGCCTGTGAGTAATACACTTACAGCCAATGCATTACAATACAGAAGTATTGTGATGCATTGTAAAGGGGATCAGACCCCCAAAAGTCCCAGAGTGGGACAAAAATAAAGTGAAAAAAAAAAATATTAGAAAAATAAAGCTTTACCAAAAAAGATTTAAAGTTTCAAGTAAAAAAAATTAATAAAAAAACATGTTCTTTTCCCAAAATAAAGTAAATAATTTTTTTAAAAAGAGAATAGGCAAAAAAAAGAACAGTTGACATATTAGGACTGTGTGGAAGGGGTGGCTCACCTAGTGTTGCAATATGAGAGGTGCTCTAGATCTTGGTCTGACTCACACAGTCAGAAGGAGTATAATGCAAATAAAAGTATAGACCGGCACTCAAATATAGGAAAAACCAGGATTTATTAATACTAAAAATATTTGATGAAAAGACCTGGTGAGGGTCAGTCCAAAGTGTCCAATAAGAACTAAAAATCTCACCTGAATGATAGAGGTGAAGGGATAATAAAATAGAAGATAGAAAATGTATTATATAGTAATAAAAATGTATATAATAAAAAATAAAGATAAGAATAAAGATAATAATATATAAAAATAAGATGAGGGTAAGGTGACCCTATGTGGGTGTTCTTGGCTCTGTAGCACCCGTGAGGAGTGACTCAAATTACTGATATACTGTAGATGACAGTTAATAATGTTCTTAAAGATCAAAGGATAAAGCTGTTAGGCCTCCCTCAGACGGGCGTTGCGGGAAAATACGCGATTTTTCCACGCGAGTGCAAAACATTGTAAGGCGTTTTGCACTCACGTGAGAAAAATGGCGCATGTTTGGTACCCAAACACAGAAGTTCGGGCTTGGGATCGGTGTTCTGTAGATTGTATTATTTTCCCTTATAACATGGTTATAAGGGAAAATAATAGCATTCTGAATACAGAATGCATAGTAAAATAGCACTGGAGGGGTTAAAAAAATAAAAAATAATTTAACTCACCTTAGTCCACTTGATCGTTCTGCTGGCTTCTCGTCTGTCTCCTTCTTTGCTGAACAGGACCTGTGGTGAGCATTCATTGCAGGAACAGGACCTGTGGTGACGTCACTCTGGTCATCACATGATCTTTTACCATGGTGATGGATCATGTGATGACCAGAGTGACGTCACCACAGGTCCTGTTCAGCAAAGAAGGAGACAGACGAGAAGCCAGCAGCGCGATCAAGTGGACTAAGGTGAGTTAAATTTTATTTATTTTTTTAACCCCTCCAGCGCTATTTTACTATGCATTCTGTATTCAGAATGCTATTATTTTCCCTTATAACCATGTTATAAGGGAAAATAATAATGATCGGGTCTCCATCCCGATCGTCTCCGAGCAACCGTGTGTGAAAATCGCACCGCATCCGCACTTGCTTGCGATTTTCACACAACCCCATTCACTTTTGGGGCCTGCGTTGCGTGAAAAACGCAGAATATACAGCATGCTGCGATTTTCACGCAACGCACAAGTGATGTGAACAGCCCCATAGAAATGAATGGGTCGGGATTCCGTGCAGGTGCAAAGCGTTCAACTCACGCATCGCATCCGTGCAGAATACTCGCCCGTGTGAAAGGGGCCTTAGTGTGTAATGCTTTCCTGTCTACCTTGTTGCAGTCACTGTTATTAGCCAGAGTCTCCTCCCGGTGGGTTCGTTCCACAGACAGCTACACAGCGAGGTGAATGGTGCTGCGGTCTAGAGCAGGTGGTGCTAGCCGGTCACAGATGCAAAAAATAAAATAAAAATCAACAAAATACACAGACCATCGTGTTGTACAAAAAATTGGGGTATAGATGACAGGCCAGGATCGGGCGGCGTCCCATCTGAATTTGATATACTGGCCTGTGTTACCTTTCTCGATGTCTGCTCTGTGTCTGGTTTCTCACCGGTCTCCTTTCTCTTTGAAGAGACTGTCGCTGATGCTGGAGTGGATATACCTGTGTGTTCTCCTGAGTCCAGCGGGCCTTTCTCTGGACTGCGTCCCACGTGTATGGCGCTGGATGTACACCGATATTGCGCGGGCTTCTGACGTTCGCGGTTGAGTGGGTGCTCCTGGGAGATCCTTCTTGGTTGGAAGCGCTTCCAAGGCAATGTTGATTAATTGTCTGTATGCAGATTTCCCAAACGCGTTTCGAAGTCTAAAGCTGACTTCTTCATCAGTGGTAATCTGTCCAGGACTCCCAGGATGTTTTATAGTGGCACCCGACAGTTTCCAAGATCCGGGGTGGATTTTGTTCAAAGTGCGTCTTTTTTTCTTTTTGTATTTTGTAAAGATTGTTTCTGGAGAATGTTGGGATGAGTTATAAGGTATGGTGTGGGTGTCAAGATGAGCTTATTGAAAGGGTCTTTCTTCTGCACCCTGCTTTCCCTTCGGACGTCCGGAGAGTATATTTCAAAGAGACACAGATACACGCTTCTAGTGTCACTACAAATAACTCTCTGTGCTCTCTCAGTCTTATATACATTCATTCTAACAATCATTAACAGGTGTGGTTTACATAATACAAGGTTGCTGAGTACAAACAATTCCCTATATAGGCTATAGCAAACATACTTGACTGATGTCCTTGGTACAGATCAAATAGCATTTCTTTATAAAACTCCTCACTACATAGCATATAGCTTGCTTTATTTAACCATTCACTTATGGTATCACTTTCATTCAGAGAGCTTTGGTGTTGTATTATCTTAGTTGCGTTTTTCTGGGTGCGTTTTTTTGGTGGGGGTCGGTATTGTATATACAAAGTTCTGTCCAGACAGCGTTATTTGTGCCATATGGGGAATATGGTGTGGATTCAAATTGTTGAAAAAAGTAATAAAATTAAATAAAAATAAAAATAGAGGTGCGGAGTGTTTTGCTTAATGAGAAGCATCGTGCGGGTATTTCAGGTAGTGTGTAGATGTATTACTAGTGGACATGCGTGTTGTAAGTGGTGGGGAAATAAGTTGATTACCCCGTTTTATGACTATGTTAGTGCTCTCAGTGCATTAGTGTGGCATATTTTTATTAAAAACTGTATTTTGGGGTTCATGTTTTTTGGATTTCTTGGTTCTTTGTTTGTTTTACCTAGGAGGGTCCCGTGAATGTTGGTGATTATGCCGGGTGTGTCTAGCCAGGGCATTACCGGTCCAAAGTTGTGGGACATGATAATGATCTTCTAAGGGTTAGCATATATATGTGTACGATGGTGGGGTAGTAGATCAGTGTAGAATTTGAGCTATAACGGTGTAGGGGTGGGGTTAATGAGGGGGGTATCCCCACGTTTGTGTTAAAAGATAGTGGTTGGGAGGTGTCAACTGTTTTTTTTATTGATAAAAAATTAATTATGAAAAATTGTATTGAGAAAATATATAAAAACATTTTTTGTTGTGTTGGAAAGAATTATACGTAGCTAGCGGTCGTACGTTAGGAAGAAGTGGGAGGATGGGCGGTCATGCTTGCATGTGGGTGGGGGCCCAAGATCGAGGGGGGAAAAGAGGTGCTGGTAGAACAGCCAGACCTCTATCCGCCATCAACCAAGGGCACCCATCCCAGGGGGTCTAAAGGAAGCCGTAGAGTTCATATTCTGAGTTGAGGCCTCCTGGTAGGAGTGTGTTAAATTCAGAGTGAGACATTTGTTTTATGTACAGTCGTGGCAAAAAGTTTTGAGAATGACACAAATATTAGTTTTCACAAAGTTTGCTGCTAAACTGCTTTTAGATCTTTGTTTCAGTTGTTTCTGTGATGTAGTGAAATATAATTACACGCACTTCATAAGTTTCAAAGGCTTTTATCGACAATTACATGACATTTATGCAAAGAGTCAGTATTTGCAGTGTTGGCCCTTCTTTTTCAGGACCTCTGCAATTCGACCGGGCATGCTCTCAATCAACTTCTGGGGCAATACCTGACTGATAGCAACCCATTGTTTCATAATCACTTCTTGGAGTTTGTCAGAACTAGTGGGTTTTTGTTTGTCCACCCGCCTCTTGAGGATTGACCACAAGTTCTCAATGGGATTAAGATCTGGAGAGTTTCCAGGCCATGGACCCAAAATGTCAATGTTTTGGTCCCCGAGCCACTTGGTTATCACTTTTGCCTTAGGGCACGGTGCTCCATCGTGCTGGAAAATGCATTGTTCTTCACCAAACTTTTGTTGGATTGTTGGAAGAAGTTGCTGTTGGAGGGTGTTTTGGTACCATTCTTTATTCATGGCTGTGTTTTTGGGCAAAATTGTGAGTGAGCCCACTCCCTTGGATGAGAAGCAACCCCACACATGAATGGTCTCAGGATGCTTTACTGTTGGCATGACACAGGACTGATGGTAGCGCTCACCTTTTCTTCTCCGGACAAGCCTTTTTCCAGATGCCCCAAACAATCGGAAAGAGGCTTCATCGGAGAATATGACTTTGCCCCAGTCCTCAGCAGTCCATTCACCAAACTTTCTGCAGAAGATCAATCTGTCCCTGATGGGTTTTTTTTGGAGAGAAGTGGCTTTTTTGCTGCCCTTCTTGACACCAGGCCATCTTCCAAAAGTCTTCGCCTCACTGTGCGTGCAGATGCGCTCACACCTGCCTGCTGCCATTCCTGAGCAAGCTCTGCACTGGTGGCACGCCGATCCCGCAGCTGAGGAGCTGAGCTTTAGGAGACGATCCTGGCGCTTGCTGGACTTTCTTGGATGCCCTGAAGCCTTCCTAACAAGAATTGAACCTCTTTCCTTGAAGTTCTTGATGATCCTATAAATTGTTGATTGAGGTGCAATCTTAGTAGCCACAATATCCTTGCCTGTGAAGCCATTTTTATGCAACGCAATGATGGCTGCACACGTTTCTTTGCAGGTCACCATGGTTAACAATGGAAGAACAATGATTTCAAGCATCACCCTCCTTTTAACATGTCAAGTCTGCCATTTTAACCCAATCAGCCTGACATAATGATCTCCAGCCTTGTGCTTGTCAAAATTCTCACCTGAGTTAACAAGACGATTACTGAAATGATCTCAGCAGGTCCTTTAATGACAGCAATGAAATGCAGTGGAAAGTTTTTTGGGGGATTAAGTTAATTTTCGTGACAAAGAAGGACTATGCAATTCATCTGATCACTCTTCATAACATTCTGGAGTATATGCAAATTGCTACTATAAAAACTTAAGCAGCAACTTTTCTAATTTCCAATATTTATGTAATTCTCAAAACTTTTGGTCACGACTGTAGTCGCCCCCTCTCCAGTGTTCTGTTAATTTTTCTATTGCCATGAATATGAAACCTTTGGGATCTTGGTTGTGGTGTATCTTGAAATGTTTGGAGAGTGAGCGATTCATGTAGCCTGTTCTAATCTTGTTGATGTGTTCTGATATTCTCTTCTTTAGGGTTCTTTTAGTTCTTCCTATATATTGTTTTCCATATGGGCATTGTATCAGATATATATAACGCCTGTACTGTTGCAGGTAAGGAAATCTTTGATTTTGTGTAGGTATGCGTTAGTTGTGGATTGGATATTTTCTGATATCTTTTGGAAAGTGGTAATTTTACAATTGCCACATTGGTTGCATCTGTAGAAGCCTTTCAGGTGCAGCCAATTGTGGACTGTTGTGGTTTGTTTTTTGTGTGGTTTCATGGTGGGGGCGATTTTTATCCCGAGGTTGGGGGCCTTTGTGTGGCTCACACCAAATTCCCCATATGACACAAATAACACTGTCTGGACGGAACTTTGTATATACAATACCGACCCCCCCAAAAAACGCACCCAGAAAAACGCAACTAAGATAATACAACACCAAAGCTCTCTGAATTAAAGTGAGATCATAAGCTCATCTTGACACCCACACCATACCTTATAACTTATCCCAACATTCTCCAGAAACAACCTTTACAAAAAAAACTAAAAGAAAAAATGATGCACTTTGAACAAAATCCACCCCGGATCTTGGAAACTGTCGGGTGCCACTATAAAACATCCTGGGAGTCCTGGACAGATTACCACTGATGAAGAAGTCAGCTCTAGACTTCGAAACGCGTTTGGGAAATCTGCATACAGACAATTAAATCAACATTGCCTTGGAAGCGCTTCCAACCAAGAAGGATCTCCCAGGAGCACCCACTCGACCGTGAACGCCAGAAGCCCGCGCAATACCGGTGTACATCCAGCGCCATACACGTGGGACCCCGTCCAGAGAAAGGCCCGCTCGACTCAGGAGAACACACGGGTATATCCACTCCAGCATCAGCGACAGTCTCTTCAAAGAGAAAGGAGACCGGTGAGAAACCAGACATCGAGAAAGGTAACACAGGCCAGTATATCGAATTTGTGTGGGCCTGTCATCTATACCCCAATTTTTTGTACAACACGATGGTCTGTGTATTTTGTAGATTTTTTTGCATCCGTGACCGGCTAGCACCACCTGCTCTAGACCGCACCACCATGCACCTCACTATGTAGCTGTCTGCGGAACAAACCCACCGGGAGGAGACTCTGGCTAATAACAGTGACTGCAACAAAGTAGCCAGGAAAGCACTACACACTAACAGCTTTATCCTGTGATCTTTAAGAACATTATTAACTGTCATCTACAGTATATCAGTACTTTGAGTCACTCCTCACGGGTGCTACAGAGCCAAGAACACCCACATAGGGTCACCTTACCCTCATCTTATTTTTATATAATATTATCTTTATTCTTATCTTTATTTTTTTTATTATATAAATTTTTATTACTATATAATACATTTTCTATCTTCTATTTTATTATCCCTTCACCTCTATCATTCAGGTGAGATTTTTAGTTCTCATTGGACACTTTGGACTGACCCTCACCAGGTCTTTTTATCAAATATTTTTAGTATTAATAAATCCTGCTTTTTACTATATTTTAGTGCCGGTCTATACTTTTATTTTCAGTAGACGTATTAGGTTTAACCGCGTCCGTATCGAGTGGCTCTATTAAAATATCACATAACCAAACCCCTCAGGTGAACACCGTCAAAAAAATAACATAACCGCTAAAAAAAAAACACCTTTTTTTTGTCACCTTACAATTACTAAAAGTGCAACACCAAGCGATCAAAAAGGCGTATGCCCCCCAAAATAGTACCAATCTATCCGTCACCTAATCCCACAAAATATGAGCCCCTAAGACAATCGCCCAAAGAAAAGAAAAAAATATTGCTCTCAGACTACGGAGACACAAAATAAAATATGGCTTTTCAAAAATGCTTTATTATGCAAAACTGAAACAAACAACCCAAAAATATTTGGTATTGTCGCATCCGTAACAACCTGCTCTATAAAAATATTAGGGCTGCAACGATTAATCGAAGTTATTGATAATATTCGATAACGGGATTCGTTGTCAACGAATCCAGTTATCGAATAATTGGCCGATTCGTTGCTATGCGGGGCGGGAGCGGGCGGTCAGGGTCCTTAACCAGCAGTAACTTTTACTTCTACTTTAAATCAGTGCATCTTTACCAACTTACAATGAAGCTCCGGTAACAGGCAGAGCGGGCGGCGGCGTTACGTCACTTACTCACGCGCCTGCTCCGCCTGCTTCATTCATAAAGTGGGCGGAGAAGGCGCGTCACGTGAGTAAGTGACGGTAAGCCGCCGCCTGCTCTGCCTGTTACTGGAGCTTCATTGTATTTGTAAGGTAATAAAGATCATAGAGCTGATTTGAGGTTCAAGTAAAAGAAACAGGCAGTTAAGGAATAGTCATGTGGCCGGTGTATTGGGAGATCTGTGGATGACACATATAGCATACGATGCTATATAGTGCCATCCACAGATCCCCCTCCCCACAACAGTGTGACATTCACAGATCCCCCTCCCCACAACAGTGTGACATTCACAGATCCCCCTCCCCACAACAGTGTGACATTCACAGATCCCCCTCCCCACAACAGTGTGACATTCACAGATCCCCCTCCCCACAACAGTGTGACATTCACAGATCCCCCTCCCCACAACAGTGTGACATTCACAGATCCCCCTCCCCACAACAGTGTGACATTCACAGATCCCCCTCCCCACAACAGTGTGACATTCACAGATCCCCCTCCCCACAACAGTGTGACATTCACAGATCCCCCTCCCCACAACAGTGTGACATTCACAGATCCCCCTCCCCACAACAGTGTGACATTCACAGATCCCCCTCCCCACAACAGTGTGACATTCACAGATCCCCCTCCCCACAACAGTGTGACATTCACAGATCCCCCAGATTCAATTTGGACTTTGAACATAATTTTTCAACTAAAATCATATAAACACCTTTTTTTTTGTCATTTTGGTGTTTTTTCCCGATTAATCGATGAAATTATCGACAACTAATCGATTATTCAAATAATCGTTAGCTGCAGCCTTAAAAAATATCACATGATTTAACCTGTCAGGTGAACATTGTAAATAAAAAATAATAGGAAACATAGAACATAAAGGAAATGTAAAGTAAACACTATTTTTGGAGTTATTACTATTGTTATGGAATATTGAGACAAAATGGACACTTGCTTGTTGAAGACTATACTGTAGTTAAAATGGCGGCCAGGTACCCAGCCAACACCTATAACAACGAATCTTGTATTCTGCTTCATTATGTGCCTCGAGACAGTTTCCGTTCAGCTCAAGCAAGCAGCTTCAAAGAAACAAAGTAACAGCTTCACCAACCTGAAAAGAGGGGGGGGGGGGTGAACCTCCTCTCGCACACAGATGTGACAGAAAATACACAGCTTATAGCACATAGTAAAGACAGACGCCGCACTGCCCCCCCGCAATCTCCTGTTCACATATAGACCGTCTGCTGTTCCGCCATAAACCGGAGATCTGCGCGGACTCCACCTCCGTGTGTCGGTGTCATCCCTCTCCAGGCCTGGAAACCTACTTCTATCATTGGGACCAGCGAATCCACTTCACTGACCATCGATCAGATCCAAAACACTATCTATTAGGCCGTTGTGTGCATCCGCGGCCGTTGTTCCTTTTTTTTTTTTCCGAGGACCCATTGACTTTCAATGGGTCCGTGGAAAAATCAGAAAATGCACTGTTTTGCAGCCGAGACCTTGATCTGTGTTTCCTGTCCGTCAAAAAAATATGACCTGTCCTATTTTTCTGACGGACAACGGTTCACGGACCCATTCAAGTCAATGGGTCTGTGAAAAAACACAGATGCACACAAGATTGGCATCCATGTCCGTGGTCCGTGTCCGTAGGCTACTTTCACACAGACGTATCCGCAGATCCGTCTGCATAAAAGCTTTTTCATAGCTGAGTTTTCACTTCGTGAAAACTCAGATCCGACAGTATATTCTAACACAGAGGCGTTCCCATAGTGATGGGGACGCTTCTAGTTAGAATATACTTTGAACTGTGTACATGACTGCCCCCTGCTGCCTGGCAGCACCCGATCTCTTACAGGGGGCCGCACCAGAGGGGTTAATTGTGCGTATCATAGCCCCCTGTAAGAGATCATGTGCTGTCAGGCAGGAGGGGGCAGACCCCCCTCCCTCCCCAGTTTTAAATTCATTGGTGGCCAGTGGGCCCCCCTCCCTCCCCCTCCTAATTAAAATCTCCCCCCCATGATTGGTGGCAGCGGAGAGTTCTGATCGGAGTCCCAGTTTAATCGCTGGGGCTCCGATCGGTAACAATGGCAACCAGGATGCTACTGCAGTCCTGGTTGCCATGGTTACTTAGCAATTTTTAGAAGCATTATACTTACCTGCGAGGTCTGTGTCCGGCCGGGTGCTCCTCCTACTGGTAAGTGACAGGTCTGTGCTATAAGCAATGCGCCGCACATGCGCAGCACGGACCTGAGGGGTTAATTGTGCGGATCACAGACCCCTGTAAGAGATCGGGTGCTGCCAGGCAGCAGTAATGTACACAGTTCAAAGTATATTCTAACTTGAAGCGTCCCCATCACCATGGGAACGCCTCTGTGTTAGAATATACTGTCGGATATGAGTTTTCATGATCTAACTCAAATCCGATGGTATATTCTAACATAGAGGCGTTCCCATGGTGATGGGGACGCTTCAAGTTAAAATATACCATCGGATGGTACCACTAAACGAGATAGACGAGGCGGCAAATCATAATGAGGTGGTTATTATGGGGGACTTCAACTACCCAGATATAGACTGGGAAACTGAAAGCTGTACATCTCATAAAGGAAACAGGTTCTTGGCAATAACCAAAGACAATTACCTCTCCCAACTGGTTCAGGGCCCGACAAGAGGGACGGCCATACTGGACTTAGTATTAACCAATAGACCTGACAGAGCAACAGACGTGCAGGTTGGGGGACACCTGGTAAATAGTGACCATAATGTAATAACCTTCCAATTATCATTCAAAAGCGTTTCTACAGGGAGGAACAAAAATACCAAACTTCAAAAAAGCTAAATTTAGCCAACTAAGAGAGGCCATAGGCCTAACTAAATGGGATAAAGTCCTCACAAATACAAATACAGCCACAAAATGGGATATCTTTAAAAGCATCCTAAAATCTCATTGTGAGAGGTACATACCGTATGGGAACAAAAGGTTAAGGAACAAAAAGAAACCAATGTGGATAAACAGAACTGTAAAGAAAGCAATAAATGACAAAAAGAAAGCATAAAAATCACTAAAACAGGAGGGTAGCACGGAAGCACTGAAAAACTATAAGGAAAAAAATAGAACATGTAAAAAACAAATAAAAGCGGCCAAATTAGAGATCGAGAGATTAATTGCCAAAGAGTAAAACTAACCCTAAAATGTTCTTCAATTATATAAATGTTAAAAAGTATAAATCTGAAGGTGTCGGCCCGTTAAAGAGTAATGAGGGGGAATTCGCAGAGAGCGACGAGGAGAAAGCAAAGCTGTTAAATATTTTTTTCTCCAATGTATTCCCTGAGGAAAATAAACTGTCAGATGACATGCCGAATGTAACAATAAATTCCCCATTAAAAGTGTCCTGTCTGACCCAGGAAGAAGTGCAACAGCGACTTAAAAAGATTAAAATAGACAAATCGCCAGGACCAGATGGCATACACCCCCGTATCCTAAGGAAATTAAGTAATGTCATAGCCAGACCCTTATTTCTGATATTTCCAGACTCTATACTGACAGGGAATGTCCCACAGGATTGGTGCATGGCAAATGTGGTGCCAATATTCAAAAAGGGTCCAAAAACAGAGCCTGGAAACTATAGGCCGGTAAGATTAACATCTGTTGTGGGTAAACTGTTTGAACGTTTTTTTGAGAGCTGCTATATTAGAACATCTCAACGGAAACTAGCAAATAACGCCATATCAGCATGGCTTCGTGAGGGATCGGTCATGCCAAACTAATTTAATCAGTTTCTATGAGGAGGTAAGTTCTAGACTTGACAGCGGCGAATCAATCGATGTTGTGTATCTGGACTTCTCCAAAGCATTTGACACCGTACCACATAAAAGGTTAGTATATAAAATGAGAATGCTCGGACTGGGAGAAAACGTCTGTATGTGGGTAAGTAACTGGCTCAGTGATAGAAAACAGAGGGTGGTTATTAACGGTACACACTCAGATTGGGTCACTGTCACTAGTGGGGTACCTCAGGGGTCAGTATTGGGCCCTATTCTCTTCAATATATTTATTAATCATCTTGTAGAAGGCTTGCATAGTAAAGTATCAATTTTCGCAGATGACACTAAACTGTGTAAAGTAATTAACACTGAAGAGGACAGTATACTGCTACAGAGCGATCTGGATAGATTGGAGGCTTGGGCAGATAAGTGGCAGATGAGGTTTAACACTGACAAATGTAAAGTTATGCACATGGGAAGGAATAATGCAAGTCACCCGTACATACTAAACGATAAAACACTCGGTAACACTGACATGGAAAAGGATCTAGGAATTTTAATAAACAGCAAACTAAGCTGCAAAAACCAGTGTCAGACAGCTGCTGCCAAGGCCAATAAGATAATGGGTTGCATCAGAAGGGGCATAGATGCCCGTGATGAGAACATAGTCCTACCACTTTACAAATCGCTAGTCAGACCACACATGGAGTACTGTGTACAGTTCTGGGCTCCTGTAAACAAGGCAGACATAGCAGAGCTGGAGAAGGTCCAGAGGAGGGCAACTAAAGTAATAGCTGAAATGGGGCAACTACAGTACCCTGAAAGATCAAAATTAGGGTTATTCACTTTAGAAAAAAGACGACTGAGGGGAGATCTAATTACTATGTATAAATATATCAGGGGTCAGTACAGAGATCTCTCCGGTCATCTATTTATCCCCAGGACGGTGACTGTGACGAGGGGACATCCTCTGCGTCTGGAGGAAAGAAGGTTTGTACACAAACATAGAAGAGGATTCTTTACGGTAAGAGCAGTGAGACTATGGAGCTCTCTGCCTGAGGAGGTGGTGATGGTGAGTACAATAAAGGAATTCAAGAGGGGCCTGGATGTATTTCTGGAGCGTAATAATATTACAGGATATAGCTACTAGAGAGGGGTCCGGGATCCAGGGAGTTATTCTGATTGGAGTCGGGAAGGAATTTTTATTCCCCTAAAGTGGAGAAAATTTGCTTCTACCTCACAGGTTTTTTTTGCCTTCCTCTGGATCAACTTGCAGGATGACAGGCCGAACTGGATGGACAAATGTCTTTATTCGGCCTTATGTACTATGTTACTATGTTACTATGGATTGGAGAAAACTCTGATCCGAAGGTATAATAGGGACTCCTGACTTTACATTGAAAGTCAATGGGGGACGGATCCGTTTGCAATTGCACCATATTGTGTCAACTCAAACGGATCCGTCACCATTGACTTGCATTGTAATTCAGGACGGATCCGTTTGGCTCCGCACGGCCAGGCGGACACCAAAAAGGCGGTCACGGATCCAGGACCCCGTTTTTGCGGACCTTAAAAAAAAACGGTCGTGTGCATGAGGCCTTATAGAAGTAGAGAAACTGAAACTTGGAAACTTGTAAATTCTTCAAAATTTTTTGTAAATTTGGTATTTTTTTTATAAATAAAAATGCAATTTTTTTACTCCATTTTACAAGTGTCATGAAGTACAATATGGGACGAGAAAACAGTCTCAGAACGGCCCGGAGAAGTGACAGCGTTTAAAGTCCTCACCACAAAGTGACACTGGGCAGATCTGCAAAACATGACCTGGGCAGGAAGGTGAAATATGTCAGGGTCCTTAAGGGGTTAAAGGGGCGGGCACTGTGGATGTTACTGTTAAGGGGGCAGGCGCCATTATTAAAGGGGCCATTGCTGAGGAGGTCACTGTTAAGGGGATGGGCTGCTGTGGAGGTCCAATTTTAAAGTGGCGGGAACTGTGGGGGGGTAGGGTTAAGGGGCGGGGTCTGTAGAGGCCACCGTTATGGGGGCGGGGGTCTGTAGAGGCCACCGTTATGGGGGCGGGGGTCTGTAGAGGCCACCGTTATGGGGGCGGGGGTCTGTAGAGGCCACCGTTATGGGGGCGGGGGTCTGTAGAGGCCACCGTTATGGGGGCGGGGGTCTGTAGAGGCCACCGTTATGGGGGCGGGGGTCTGTAGAGGCCACCGTTATGGGGGCGGGGGTCTGTAGAGGCCACCGTTATGGGGGCGGGGGTCTGTAGAGGCCACCGTTATGGGGGCGGGGGTCTGTAGAGGCCACCGTTATGGGGGCGGGGGTCTGTAGAGGCCACCGTTATGGGGGCGGGGGTCTGTAGAGGCCACCGTTATGGGGGCGGGGGTCTGTAGAGGCCACCGTTATGGGGGCGGGGGTCTGTAGAGGCCACCGTTATGGGGGCGGGGGTCTGTAGAGGCCACCGTTATGGGGGCGGGGGTCTGTAGAGGCCACCGTTATGGGGGCGGGGGTCTGTAGAGGCCACCGTTATGGGGGCGGGGGTCTGTAGAGGCCACCGTTATGGGGGCGGGGGTCTGTAGAGGCCACCGTTATGGGGGCGGGGGTCTGTAGAGGCCACCGTTATGGGGGCGGGGGTCTGTAGAGGCCACCGTTATGGGGGCGGGGGTCTGTAGAGGCCACCGTTATGGGGGCGGGGGTCTGTAGAGGCCACAGTTATGGGGGCGGGGGTCTGTAGAGGCCACCGTTATGGGGGCGGGGGACTGTAGAGGTCACCGTTATGGGGGCGGGGGTCTGTAGAGGCCACCGTTATGGGGGCGGGGGTCTGTAGAGGTCACCGTTATGGGGGCGGGGGTCTGTAGAGGTCACCGTTATGGGGGCGGGGGTCTGTAGAGGTCACCGTTATGGGGGCGGGGGTCTGTAGAGGTCACCGTTATGGGGGCGGGGGCACCGGACATGACGTTCCCAGCTTTGGAAGGAGGTGTGCAGCTCGACGGGGTAACGAAATTTCACAGCAGAGTTGTTGAGAAGCAATGCGCCTGCGCCATAACTTTCAGCAGGACACCGGCCGACACTGCGCATGCGCCGGGAGCCTCAGCAGCGTTATAGGGTAGGAAAAAATTATGAATCGAATGGATGTTCGTTATGAAATCTCCCTGTCCGCCGCACATGCGCACTGGCCCATAATCTTTTACGCATGCGCAGTGTCGGCCGGTGTCCTGCTGAGAGGTACGGCGCAAGCGCATTACTTCTCAACAACTCTGCTGTGAAATTTCCCTACCCGGTCATTGTGCGCCTGTGCGGCGCGGCGCGGCACGCCTCCTTCCAAAGCTGGGAACGTCATGTCCGGTGCGGCCCCCTCTCTCTCACACACAGCGCTGCTGCTGGGGCTACACCCGGCAGGGGAAGCAGCAGACAGAAGGATGGGGGGCTATGGGGGTCCGCCAGTGCGTCATGTGATATAAATGTACAAGAAACAACCGTCTGTCAGGTGAGAGACACTTCTGTATCACCTCAGTACTTACAGGAAAGTCCTAACAGGAAGGAATCTGAGGGGGGATCGGGTCCCTGCGTCACCAGGTGGTATCTGCCGGACAGCGCGAGCCTGCGGTACTACTGCGCATGTCCTGAGGGGGGATCCGGTCCCTGCGTCACCAGGTGGTATCTGCCGGACAGCGCGAGCCTGCTGTACTACTGCGCATGTCCTGAGGGGGGATCCGGTCCCTGCCGCTCAGTGTCCTATTAGTAATAGTAATAAGGCAATGACTGATCCCCCTTCATATGTCTATGGGGGTCTGAAGTCTGTGGGAGGCCGCTGTGAGCAGGTCTGTGTATATATATATATATACCACTGACTCCCTGTCTCCCGGCTACATCACACGTTCCCCAGCCGTCAGCGCACTAGTGTGTCCCCCTCCCCCCAGCATATGAGGGGCCACATAACGGTCACACAGACTGCGAGCGAATCCAACCGTCTGTCAGATGAGAGACACTTCTGTATCACCTCAGTACTTACAGGAAAGTCCTAACAGGAAGGAATCTGAGGGGGGATCGGGTCCCCCGCGTCACCAGGTGGTATCTGCCGGTCAGCGCGAGCCTGCTGTACTACTGCGCATGTCCTGAGGTCACACTGACCGCTAACAGAATGTATGGGCTAACGGGAGGTGGTTTACTAGAATGTATGGGCAAACGGGAGGTGGTTCACTAGAATGTATGGGCTAACGGGAGGAGGTTCAATAGAATGTATGGGCTAACGGGAGGAGGTTTACTAGAATGTATGGGCAAACGGGAGGTGGTTCACTAGAATGTATGGGCTAACGGGAGGAGGTTCAATAGAATGTATGGGCAAACGGGGGGAAGTTCACTAGAATGTATGGGCTAACGGGAGGTGGTTCACTAGAATGTATGGGGAAATCGGAGGTGGTTCAATAGACTGTATGGGCTAACAGGAGGTGGTTCACTAGAATGTATAGGCAAACGGGAGGAAGTTCACTAGAATGTATGGGCTAATGGGAGGAGGTTCATTAGAATGTATGGGCTAACGGGAGGTGGTTCACTAATCACTAGAATGTATGGGCTAATGGGAGGTGGCTCACTAGAATGTATGGGCTGACGGGAGGAGGTTCATTAGAATGTATGGGCTAACGGGAGGTGGTTCACTAATCACTAGAATGTATGGGCTGACGGGAGGAGGTTTACTAGAATGTATGGGCTGACGGGAGGAGGTTAGAGAAGGGTCAGTCCCTGGACATAGAGCTCCACTAATGTGCACTGAGACAAGACGTTAGGGGACCGGACAGCGGGTCTGTTACTGAGAGATACAGATTACCTGCACTAGGGCTGCACAACAGTGGCGTCTCTAGCTTTCAATTTTTTTTTGGGGGGGGGGGGGGGGGGGCACACTGAGGGCAGCTATAGCAACGATACATTTACACAAGTACGCTTAGAAATGCAGCGATACCTTACCCAATACCTAAAACCGCAATAGGGAAGAAAGGTCCTGCTGTCTGTGATTTAAAAAAATAAATAAAAAATCACTCAGATTTCAACATGTCCTAGCTGCCTGTGGATGACACTTTTATAGGGAGGGGGTCTGGGAATGTAGGGAGGGGGGTCTGTGGATGACACTGTTATAGGGAGGGGGGGTCTGTGGATGACACTGTTATAGGGAGGGGGGTCTGTGGATGACACTGTTATAGGGAGGGGGATCTGTGGATGACACTGTTATAGGGAGGGGGATCTGTGGATGACACTGTTATAGGGAGGGGGATCTGTGGAGGACACTGTTATAGGGAGGGGGATCTGTGGATGACACTGTTATAGGGAGGGAGGTCTGTGGATGACACTGTTATAGGGAGGGGGATCTGTGGATGAAACTTTTATAGGGAGCGGGATCTGTGAATGACACATACCGTATATAGCATCTTATGCTATATGTGTCATCCACAGATCCCCCTCCCTATAACAGTGTCATCCACAGATCTCCCTCCCTATAACAGTGTCATCCACAGATCTCCCTCCCTATAACAGTGTCATCCACAGATCCCCCTCCCTATAACAGTGTCATCCACAGACCCCCCTCCCTATAACAGTGTCATCCACAGATCCCCCTCCCTATAACAGTGTCATCCACAGATCTCCCTCCCTATAACAGTGTCATCCACAGATCCCCTTCCCTATAACAGTGTCATCCACAGATCTCCCTCCCTATAACAGTGTCATCCACAGATCTCCCTCCCTATAACAGTGTCATCCACAGATCTCCCTCCCTATAACAGTGTCATCCACAGATCTCCCTCCCTATAACAGTGTCATCCACAGATCCCCCTCCCTATAACAGTGTCATCCACAGATCCCCCTCCCTATAACAGTGTCATCCACAGATCCCCTTCCCTATAACAGTGTCATCCACAGATCTCCCTCCCTATAACAGTGTCATCCACAGATCTCCCTCCCTATAACAGTGTCATCCACAGATCTCCCTCCCTATAACAGTGTCATCCACAGATCTCCCCCCCTATAACAGTGTCATCCACAGATCTCCCTCCCTATAACAGTGTCATCCACAGATCTCCCTCCCTATAACAGTGTCATCCACAGATCTCCCTCCCTATAACAGTGTCATCCACAGATCTCCCTCCCTATAACAGTGTCATCCACAGATCTCCCCCCCTATAACAGTGTCATCCACAGATCTCCCTCCCTATAACAGTGTCATCCACAGATCTCCCTCCCTATAACAGTGTCATCCACAGATCTCCCTCCCTATAACAGTGTCATCCACAGATCCCCCTCCCTATAACAGTGTCATCCACAGATCCCCCTCCCTATAACAGTGTCATCCACAGATCCCCTTCCCTATAACAGTGTCATCCACAGATCTCCCTCCCTATAACAGTGTCATCCACAGATCTCCCTCCCTATAACAGTGTCATCCACAGATCTCCCTCCCTATAACAGTGTCATCCACAGATCTCCCCCCCTATAACAGTGTCATCCACAGATCTCCCTCCCTATAACAGTCTCATCCACAGATCTCCCTCCCTATAACAGTGTCATCCACAGATCTCCCTCCCCGCCTCTCACAGGAGTGTACATTTGACATTTCTAACTGTAATCCATATCCTGCAGTAACTTAAACTTTAAATCAGGATTCAGTGGCCGCTCATCTCTACTAGTACCTTAACCTTACACCACTCGGCTAGCTTCGGTAACAGGGCCAGGCTACAGCCTACAGGTACTGCCTGTTAGTTGTTACTGAGCGAGTGCCGATTTCTGCCGGTCAGAGGATACGGATTACAGTATAGAAGAAATGTACACTCCTGGGAGCGGTCCAGACCAGTGGCGGATCCAGAGCCTGGTCTCGGGAGGGGCACTTCCAGATTATTTTCTGTCCGCCGCCACAGAACAATGGTGCTTATAGAACTATGAAAACTTAGTTACTTGGCCCTTGGGGATCTCGGACGCCACTTCCACACTTTGGCCGGGGGCTCGGCGGAGCTGATGTTGTGTTTCATCCTAATGAGAAAGATTTCATAATACGGATTTGGAGAAGGGGCAGAGGGATAGCAGTGCAGGGAGAGACTGGTGCTGCTACTAGGGGGTCCTACCATGGGGGAGTAATAAAGCCCACCATAATGCCCCCCCCCCAGTAGAAATAATTCTCCTTATAATGTGACAGTGCAAAAAATACCCCCTTGTAATGCCCCCAGTTGAGCTAATGTCCCCCATAATGTGCCAGTATAAAATACCCCTATATAGTACCCCCAGTAAATGCCCCCATAGTGCTCCTCTCCCCCCTTCCTCCTAGTGCCCCCCATAATGTACCAGTATAAAATGCCCCATATTTCGTACCCCAGTAGATGCCCTCAGTGTCCCCCATAATTTGCAAGTATAAAATACCCCTTCTTAGTGCCCCCCGTAGATGACTCCATAGTACTCCTCTCCCACCTTCCCCATAGTACCCACCATGTGTACCAGTATAAAATTCTACTGTACAGAGCCCCCCATATAAAATACCCCTTCTTTGTGGCCTCAGTAGATGCCCCTATAGTGCCCACCAATAATGTGCCAGTAATAAGTGCCCCCAATAACGTGCCAGTAATAAGTGCCCCCATCACGTGTCAGTAACACAAGCCCCCCAATGTGCCAGTAATAAGAGCCCAGCCCCCATCACGTGCCAGTAATAAGAGCCCCCCAATGTTCCAGTAATAAGCCCCCCATCACGTGCCAGTAATAAGCCCCCATCACGTGCCAGTAATAAGCCCCCCCATCATGTGCCAGTAATAAGCCCCCCATCATGTGCCAGTAATAAGCCCCCCATCATGTGCCAGTAATAAGCCCCCCATCATGTGCCAGTAATAAGCCCCCCATCATGTGCCAGTAATAAGCCCCCCATTATGTGCCAGTAATAAGCCCCCCAACATGTGGCAGTAATAAGCCCCCCATGTGCCAGTAATAATCCCCCCCAATGTGGCAGTAATAAGCCCCCCCAATGTGCCAGTAATAATCTCCCCACTGTGCCAGTAATAAGCCCCCCAATGTGCCAGTAATAAGCCCCCCCAATGTGCCAGTAATAATCCCCCCACTGTGCCAGTAATAAGCCCCCCAATGTGCCAGTAATAAGCCCCCCAATGTGCCAGTAATAAGCCCCCCCAATGTGCCAGTAACAAGAGCCCCCCTAATGTGCCTGTAAAACTATTGTAAAAAAAACAAAAAACACTTATACTTACCTCCATGTCGGCGATGCAGCCTCTTCCGGCCCTCAGTGTAAGCTGTTCTAGTGACTCACTGTTCTTTCAACTCAAAGAATCGAATGAGTCTCTAAGTCGGATCTTTAGTTGACTCATTCGATTCTTAGACTCCCTCCTGTACAGTGTGTGACTCAGAGCTGCTTGCCTGAGCTCTGATTGGTTGCAGGCTGGGGTGGGCGGGGCTGGCTTCCACTCTAGGATCAGATTACGCTCCTCCCTCCCTGCTGCCGGCGTCTCTCTGCTCTGCTACCTGACTGAGCTGTTCACACGGATCGGCTCAGTCAGAGGAATCGACTCATGAACCGGACATCACTAATCTCCCTGTGCCCGACTGCGGCAGCTCACTTTGGGGGACATTTTAGTTGGGGGGGTACATGGGGGGGGCACAGCATGATGTAGGGGGGTGTGGCCCCCCCTGGCGACGCCACTCTTGCACAATATGGGAATTTTGTGCGATTGCGATTAGGGCCTTAAAAATTGCGATAATATTTTAAGGGAATTGTGCTAGAGGTCTATTTGCACTGTTATGGAGGGGATCTATGGATGACACTGTTATAGAGGGGATCTGTGGATGACGCCGTTATGGAGGGGATCTGTGGATGACACCGTTATGGAGGGGATCTGTGGATGACACCGTTATGGAGGGGATCTATGGATGACACTGTTATAGAGGGGATCTGTGGATGACGCCGTTATGGAGGGGATCTGTGGATGACACCGTTATGGAGGGGATCTGTGGATGACACCGTTATGGAGGGGATCTGTGGATGACACCGTTATGGAGGGGATCTGTGGATGGCACCGTTATGGAGGGGATCTGTGAATGGCACCGTTATGGAGGGGATCTGTGGATGGCACCGTTATGGAGGGGATCTGTGGATGGCACCGTTATGGAGGGGATCTGTGGATGACACGTTATGGAGGGGATCTGTGGATGACACGGTTATGGAGGGGATCTGTGGATGACACGGTTATGGAGGGGATCTGTGGATGACACGGTTATGGAGGGGATCTGTGGATGACACGGTTATGGAGGGGATCTGTGGATGGCACTGTTATGGAGGGGATCTCTGGATGGCACTGTTATGGAGGGGATCTCTGGATGGCACTGTTATGGAGGGGATCTGTGGATGACACTGTTATGGAGGGGATCTGTGGATGACACTGTTATGGAGGGGATGTGTGGATGACACTTATGGAGGGGATCTGTGGATGGCACATATATAGAATTTTATGCTATGTGTCATCCACAGATTCCCCCCCCCCCCCCCCCCATAATAGTGTCCCTGCAGTGTGAAGGGGCCAGAATCTTTATTAGGAATGACAATGTAGGCATTGTTAAAATATAACAATCCTGTATAATCCAGCTGTATTACTTACAGCGATGTTCCGTAGAAGAGAGGCGGCAGGACGGGCGGGCGGCGCGTCACTCACTACGTCACGTGCCCGCGCCGCCTGCTTCATTCATAAAGTGGGCGGCGCCGGTGCCTGACATACCAACCCAATGGTATCCCCTGCAGCAGCACACAGGCCACTGTTCCCCCACAAAGGACCGGACATCCACTCCTGGACCCACTGGATCCAACGAGAAAGATTCAACCTACCATTTCCATACGGGTCGAAACGGCGCCACTTCCGCCCGCTTTTTTTCAACAGCCAATCTCCCGCCCTCGTGGGACGCCACAAGTGTAGCCGGTGACTATAGAGGGTTCATTACCCACTACCTGTGCTACGGAATACCGCGATCCCGGCAACATTCTAACAAGACGGGTAAGGCTACATTATACTTTTTACACAGTTGGTTACATTTACAGCGGTGTAATCACCACACTGAGCATTACCCAAGATCGCCACTGCTCGAAGGAAGATCCGCAGTGCGGCACAGCCATTTCCACGCTGCGCAGCATATACGATCGCTGCAAACACATACACAGCGTATAGCTGCAGTACCTCTTTGTAGCACTTAACCACAAGCAGGAGGACTCCCTGTTAAATACTAAAAATACTGCCATCAAGCAGACGAACGCGAAGAAACAAAAGCGTCATTACAGGCAACACCACAAATCCCAGCAATCGCATGAACAGACCTTCCACAGGTGTTCGGATGGAGCCGACACTGGATCCATCCTTGGACATTGAACCTATCCTTCTCTGGGACATAATTTATATACTTTTAAATTTTGTTTTTCATATATTTTTTTTTTTCATTTTTATCTTTATATATTTATATCTTTTCATATATTTTTTTCATCCTTCCTTACCCACCCTCTCCCTATACATCCACTAATAAATATCCATTCCTACATATAATTTTCAAGGATAATAAATATCAACTTTTAAGCATACTGCCGCTTCATTCTATCTTTCATACTATTTACGCTGCCTTACAAACATCCAACCCTAGATAACTGAGTGCCCTTCACTTTTATCTAACTTTACAATATACATCTTCCTGTATATAGTGATATGGACCATGCTGGTATAACCTGGGCATCTCCTGTATATAATTATATATGTACAGCTGGTATAACCTGGGCATCTCCTGTCTATAATTATATATGTACAGCTGGTATAACCTGGGCATCTCCTGTCTATAATTATATATGTACAGCTGGTATAACCTGGGCATCTCCTGTATATAATTATATATGTACAGCTGGTATAACCTGGGTATCTCCTGTATATAATTATATATGTACAGCTGGTATAACCTGGGCATCTCCTGTATATAATTATATATGTACAGCTGGTATAACCTGGGTATCTCCTGTATATAATTATATATGTACAGCTGGTATAACCTGGGTATCTCCTGTATATAATTATATCTGTACAGCTGGTATAACCTGGGCATCTCCTGTATATAATTATATCTGTACAGCTGGTATAACCTGGGCATCTCCTGTATATAATTATATATGTACAGCTGGTATAACCTGGGTATCTCCTGTATATAGTTATATCTGTACAGCTGGTTGAAGTTATACATCTTCTTCTATATGGTGATATGGAGCATGCTGGTATAACCTGGGTATCTCCTGTATATAATTATATATGTACAGCTGGTATAAGTTATACATCTTCTTGTATATGGTGATATGGAGCATGCTGGTATAACCTGGGCATCTCCTTTATCTATCCACACTGCCTGTCCCAAAACAAAAAGTCGCCACCTGGATTTAACTAATCAAATAGTTCTGAGCCTCCTATTGGATAATTACTGCATGGGCGATTATCTTTCAACTGGCAACAAGTTATTTAACCCCAACTGGTGCAATGAGCTGCATCTCATGTCGAAAGACACATCTCGTGGTCGTGGAAAGATGTTAGTCTGTTTGAGAAGGGTCAAATCATCGGCATGCATCAAGCAGAGAAAACATCTAAGGAGATTGCAGAACGTACTAACATCGGGTTAAGAACTGTCCAACGAATTATTAAAAACTGGAAGGCTAGTGGGGACCCATCGTATTCGAGGAAGAAATGTGGCCGGAAAAGAATCCTGAATAATCGTGATCGGCGATCACTTAAACTTTTGGTGAAATCAAATCGAAGAAAAACAGTAGAACTCAGGGCTATGTTTAATAGTCGAAGTAAGAGCATTTCCACACGCACAATGCGAAGGGAACTCAGGGGATTGGGACTGAATAGCTGTGTAGCCGTAAGAAAACCACTAATCACTGAGGCAAACCAGAAAAAAAGGCTTCAATTTGCTAGGGAGCATAAAGATTGGACTCTGGAGACAATGGAAGAAGGTCATGTGGTCTGATGAGTCCAGATTTTACCTGTTCCAGAGTGATGGGCGCATCAGGGTAAGAAGAGCGGCAGATGAAGTGATGCCCCCATCATGCCTAGTGCCTACTGTACCAGCCTGTGGGGGCAGTGCTATGATCTGGGGTTGCTGCAGTTGGTCAGGTCTAGGAGAATCTTTTTCTTTTTTTTGGTGGCAACTTTTTTGGGGACAGGCAGTGTATACGTGTATATAAAAAAGGACGTATATATGTATGTATGTTCTGTGAAAACTCAAAAACGCAACCATCGATTTCAACGAAACTTGGTATACACATCCCTTGCTACCTGGAAATAAATCTTGTGGGGGTCACAGCTCTTTAGTAGAGTTGAGCGAACCCGAACTGTAAAGTTCAGGTTCGTACCGAACTTTAGGTTTTTCGGCACCCGGACCCGAACATTTACGTAAAAGTCCGGGTTCGGTGTTCGTCGCTTTCTTGGCTCTTTTTAAAAGGCTGCACAGCAGCCAATCAACAAGCGTCATACTACTTGCCCCAAAAGGCCGTCACAACCATGCCTACTATTGGCATGGCTGTGATTGGCCAACTGCAGCATGTGACCCAGCCTCTATTTAGGCTGGAGTCACGTAGCGCCTCCCGTCACTCTGCTCGGATTAGTGTAGGGAGAGGCTGCAGCTGCTGTGAGAAGGAGAAATCGTATGAAGAACTGCTTCTTTAGGCCCCATGCACACGGCCGTTGTTCACAGCCGTGTGCGGGCCGTGGAACCGCGGCCTGGATCCCTCCTGAGAGCAGGAGCGCACGGCGTCACTGGTTGCTATGACGCCGTGCGCTCCCTGCTGCCGGCACAGTACAGTAATACACTGGTACGATCTATACCAGTGTATTACTGTACTGTGCCGGCAGCAGGGAGCGCACGGCGTCATAGCAACCAGTGACGCCGTGCGCTCCTGCTCTCAGGAGGGATCCAGGCCGCGGTTGCACGGCCCGCACACGGCTGTGAACAACGGCCGTGTGCATGGGGCCTTACTCAGTGATCTACAGCAAATGTGTTCTGTGGGTGCAGTGCACAATTTTTTTAAGCCTGCCCTGAGCCAACTACTGCTGAAAACGAACTTTTTTTTACTTCAGATTGTCAATATCAATACATAATCGGCAGCCATTTTATGCAACGATAGTGCACCAGCACAGGATGTCTGCAAGTCCAGAAATACAGCTTTTTGCTTACTGGGGTTAAAAAACAACAACTTTTTTTCATATAGTGCACATCTAGGATTAGACATGCATAAGTGAGTGTCACATTTAGGCCAGAAATACAGCTTTGGCATACTGGGGTGAAGAAACCCTCTAATATACTGCACATCTGGGATTAGACATGCATAAGTTACTGTGAAATTTAGGCCACAAATACGGCTGTCATATAGAGTTTAAAAATATATTTGAGTGCAATACCCTACATCAGGATTTTTATTGGTGGTTAATTATTTTTAACAGACTTAGGCCTCATGCACACGACAGTATTTTTTCACGGTCCGCAAAAACGGGGTCCGTAGGTCCGTGATCCGTGACCGTTTTTCCTTCCGTGGGTCTTCCTTGATTTTTGGAGGATCCACGGACATGAAAAAAAAAATGTCGCTTTTGTGTCCGCCTGGCCGTGCGGAGCCAAACGGATCCGTCCTGAATTACAATGCAAGTCAATGGGGACGGATCCGTTTGACGTTGACACAATATGGTGCAATTGCAAACGGATCCGTCCCCATTGACTTTCAATGTAAAGTCAGGAGTCCCTTTTATACCATCACCATGGGAACGCCTCTATGTTAGAATATACTGTCGGATATGAGCTAGATCGTGAAACTCAGATCCGACAGTATATTCTAACACAGAGGCGTTCCCATGGTGATGGGGACGCTTCAGGTTAGCATATACTAAAAGAACTGTGTACATGACTGCCCCCTGCTGCCTGGCCGCAGGGGGCAGACCCCCCCTCTGTTTTTAACTCATTGGTGGCCAGTGCGGCCGGCCCCCGCTCCCGCTCCCCCCCTGTAGTTAACTCATTGGTGGCCAGTGGGCCCCCCCCCTCCCTCCCCTGTAGTTAACGCGTTGGTGACCAGCCCCCCTCCCTTCCCTGTAGTTAGCGCGTTGGTGACCACCCCCCCCCCTCCCTCCCCTGTAGTTAACTCGTTGGTGACCAGCCCCCCCTCCCTCCCCTGTAGTTAACTCGTTGGTGACCAGCCCCCCTCCCTCCCCTGTAGTTAACTCGTTGGTGACCAGCCCCCCTCCCTCCCCTGTAGTTAACTCGTTGGTGACCAGCCCCCCCTCCCTCCCCTGTAGTTAACTCGTTGGTGACCAGCCCCCCCTCCCTCCCCTGTAGTTAACTCGTTGGTGACCAGCCCCCCCCCCCCCTAATTAAAATCTCCCCCTCATCATTGGTGGCAGTGGAGCGTACCGATCGGAGTCCCAGTTTAATCGCTGGGGCTCCGATCGGTAACCATGGCAACCAGGACGCTACTGCAGTCCCGGTTGCCATGGTTACTTAGCAATTTGTAGAAGCATTATACTTACCTGCGAGCTGCGCTGTCTGTGTCCGGCCGGAAGCTCCTCCTACTGGTAAGTGACAGGTCTGTGCTAATGATCTGTCACTCCTACTAATGATCTGTCACTTACCAGTAGGAGGAGCTCCCGGCCGGACACAGACATCGCAGCTCGCAGGTAAGTATAATGCTTCTACAAATTGCTAAGTAACCATGGCAACCGGGACTGCAGTAGTGTCCTGGTTGCCATGGTTACCGATCGGAGCACCAGCGATTAAACTAGGACTCTGATCGGTACTCTCCACTGCCACCAATGATAGGGGGGGAGATTTTAATTAGGAGGGGTAGGCTATGGAACTGTAGGACGTTGCCAGGGACAATCGGAACGGGCGCCCCGCTGAAGGGGGGAAGCTAGAAAAAAGAAAAATGTGTCTGTATATCTGTATAAAAATGCCCAAAATGACAAATGTATCCGTTCCACGCCCGGTCATTTTTTCTGATGGTTATTTTGACATGTTTGACTCCAGGTGTATGTAACGAGGGGGGCGCCGGCATTGCGTATCCCTTTTATTTGACTCCCATATTCCCGGAAGGATAATTGCTGTTTATTAAATATATGCTAATAAGCTTGATCAGCGCCGAGCCCTGAAATTACCGCAAACAGCTGGAAGGTGCAGCTGCCGATTGATTTATTTGCTGTAGTATTTTCTTTTTTTTTTTTTTTTTGCGGATGCAGATTTGTTTCTGGCTCCGTCTTCCATGGGATAAATGGAAGCCCATTATTTTGCCTGCTGCTGACAGCTGCGACGCCTCCGAGTAGATTGGGCAAAAATTTTATCAAATAAAAAAAATACCGTATGTAGAAATTGGTGAAGATTTGGGAGACGTTTAGGCCCCATTCGGGAATGTTCACACCGTGCTGCATGGTCCATAGCGCTAATCTGTGTCAGATCCGGGAATCTGCGTTGCTATTCAAACGTTTGAACTGTATTCCAATGGGGTTAATCGACGAGTGGTTATTCGACGCGGTCGTGATGCGGAGGTGTGAACGTGCCCTTATTCGAAGTGGGCCGATCCTGGGCGCGGTTCAAGCTGCAAATCAGTGTTTCAAGTCTCAGATTTCTGTGAGTCACATGAACGCCACCTCTCCAATTTACTAACAGCAAGCAGAGATCTTGAAAACAGGGAATAACGGAAAGACAAATTGCTAAGTAACCATGGCAACCAGGACTGCAGTAGCGTCCTGGTTGCCATGGTTACCGATCGGAGCCCCAGCGATTAAACTGGGACTCCGATCGGTACGCTCCACTGCCACCAATGATAGGTGGGGAGATTTTAATTAGGAGGGGTAGGGAGGGGGGGAGGGCCCACTGGCCATCAACGAGTTAACTACAGGGGAGGGAGGGGGGGCTGGTCACCAAGAAGTTAACTACAGGGAAGGGGGGGGGGCTGGTCACCAACGAGTTAACTACAGGGGAGGGATGGGGGGGGCTGGTCACCAACGAGTTAACTACAGGGGAGGGAGGGGGGCCCACTGGCCACCAATGAGTTAACTACGGGGGGGAGGGGGGTCCGGCCGCACTGGCCACCAATGAGTGAAAAACAGGGGAGGGGGGGGTCTGCCCCCTGCTGCCTGGCAGCACCTGCCAGGCAGCAGGGGGCAGTCATGTACACAGTTCTTTTAGTATATTCTAACCTGAAGCGTCCCCATCACTATGGGAACGCCTCTGTGTTAGAATATACTGTCGGATCTGAGTTTTCACAAAGTGAAAACTCAGCTCTGAAAAAGCTTTTATGCAGACGGATCTGCGGATCCGTCTGTGTAAAAGTAGCCTACGGCCACGGACCACGGACACGGATGCCAAGCTTGTGTGCATCCGTGTTCTTTCACGGCCCCTTCGACTTGAATTGGTCCGTGAACCGTTGTCCGTCAAAAAAATAGGACAGGTCATATTTTTTTGACGGACGGGATACACAGATCACGGTCTCGGCTGCAAAACGGTGCATTTTCCGATTTTTCCACGAAAAAAAACGGAAAATGGCACAACGGCCACAGATGCACACAACGGTCGTGTGCATGAGGCCTTAACCACTTTTTACTTTGCTTTGTGAACGGATGGGAATGAAGCATGATCACAGCGGGGTGGCATCCAACGCAGCTCGGGCTCATCACTAGTGCGTGGCTGTGGGGATACGGAGGATGCAGACGATACGCCTCCCACAGAGGACAGCTTGTCCTTACCTCTTGGCAGCCTGGTACACATGAGCGACTATATGCTGCAGTGCCTGCGCAACGACAGCAGAGTTACCCACATTTTAACATGTGCGGACTACTGGGTGGCCACCCTGCTGGATCCACGGTACAAAGACAATGTGCCGTCCTTAATTCCCTCACTGGAGCGTGATAGGAAGATGCGCGAGTACAGGCGCACGCTAGTAGACGCACTTCTGAGAGCATTCCCGACTGATGCCGGAGGACAAGTAGAAGCACAAGGCGAAGGCAGGGGAGGAGGAAGAGGTCGCCAACGCAGCTGTGTCAGCTCCAGCACCTCAGAAGGCAGGGTTAGCATGGCCGACATGTGGAAAAGCTTTGTCACATCGCCGCAACAACCGGCCCCAACTGCTGATATGGAGCGTGTTAGCAGGAGGCAGCATTTGAACAACCAGTACATGTGCACACGACTACACGTACTGACTGATGGTTCTGCCCCATTCAACTTCTGGGTCTCCAAATTGTCCACATGGCCAGAGCTTGCCCTGTATGCCTTGGAGGTGCTGGCCTGCCCTACAGCCGGTGTACTCACTGAACGTGTATTTAGCACGGCAGGAGGCGTCATTACAGACAGACGCAGCCACCTGTCCACAGCCAACGTGGACAAGCTCACGTTCATTAAAATGAACCAGGCATGGATCCCACACGACTTGTCTGTACCTTGTGCAGAATAGACAGTTCTAACAGCCTCAACCATCCATCCTTGTACTCAAGGGCACTTATTCCTTTTTTTTTTTTTATATGTCCCAATATTTTGGGGGATACCCCTATGTAAAAATACAAAATAACACACATCTGTGTTGGCTACCTTTTCCTCCTTCGTCGCCGCTTCCACCTAGACCGCCATGTGAGCCTACACCGCCACATCCACCCATTCACCGCCTCCTCAAACTCTTCCTCCTACATCATTCCTATTTTTGATTTTTTTTAAGGTCTTTTATGTTTTTTTTTTATTCATTTCCCTATCCACATTTGTTTGCAGAGCATTTGCCTTGCTCTTAAGCACTTGTTGCTGCCTTTTGCAATAAATAAATACCCGAGCAACGCCGGGTCATCAGCTAGTATAATTATATACAGTTGAAACCAGAAGTTTACATACACTATATAAAAATACACATCTGCTTGTTTTTCTCAATATCTGACATGAAATCAGAATAAACCTTTCCTGTTTTTGGTCAATTAGGATTACCATAATTATTCTTTCGCCCTATAAGACGCACCGGCCCATAAGACGCACCTAGGTTTTTGGGGAGGAAAATAAGAAAAAAAATATTTTTAACCAAAAGGTGTGCTGTGTGTTTGGTGGGTTTGGAACTAATGGTGGTCTGTGGATGGCACTATTACTGGGGATCTGTGGATGACGGACACTGTTATGGGGGATCTGTGGATGACGGACACTGTTATGGGGGATCTATGGATGACGGACACTGTTATGGGGGGATCTGTGGATGACGGACACTGTTATGGGGGGATCTGTGGATGACGGACACTGTTATGGGGGGATCTGTGGATGACGGACACTGTTATGGGGGGATCTGTGGATGACGGACACTGTTATGGGGGGATCTGTGGATGACGGACACTGTTATGGGGGGATCTGTGGATGACGGACACTGTTATGGGGGATCTGTGGATGATGGACACTGTTATGGGGGGATCTGTGGATGACAGACACTGTTATGGGGGATCTGTGGATGATGGACACTGTTATGGGGGGATCTGTGGATAACTGACACTGTTATGGGGGGGATCTGTGGCTTGCACTGTTATGGGGGGGGGGGTCTGTGGCTGACACTGTTACAGGGGGATCTGTGAATGGCACTGTTATGGCCTGGGGGGGTCTGTGCATGGCACTGTTATGGGCTGGGGGGGGGGGGGTCTGTGGGTGGCACTGTTATATATGTGCCATCCACAGACCCCCCAGCCCATAACAGTGCCATGCACAGACCCCCCCAGGCCATAACAGTGCCATTCACAGATGCCCCCCCCCCCTGTAACAGTGCCATCCACAGATCGCAATCCGAACCGCCCCCCCCTCCTCCCGCCCGCCCGCCGCACAAAATATAAGTTGTCATATTGAATTAATAGTTATTAAACATGCCCCCCAACTCCTATTACTACCTTTCATCCTAATCGCTGCTGTAGAAATCAGGCAGGACGGCCGGACGGCGCGTCTCACTGACGTCACTTGCCTGCGCCGCCTACTTCATTCATAAAGTAGGTGGCGCAGGCACGTGACACGAGTTACGCTGCCGCCCGCCCGCCTGGCCTGAATTCTACAGCAGCGATTAGGAGGTAAGGTAGTAATAGCAGTTGGGGGGCATGTTTAATAACTATTACTTCAATATGAGATCTTATATTAGCATACCGGAGCGGCGGGGCGGTGCTATACTACACTGACTGCACCGCCCGCCGCTATTGCCGGCCCCCAGCTCCTCCCAGTCCCTCCCCAAGTCCCCGCTCTGCTCATACATCGCTGCCAGCGATGTAAAAGTGGCAGCATTCGCCCCATAAGACGCAGTGCGTCTTATTGGGCGAAAAATACGGTATTTGCCAAATGACGGAATAATGAGAGGGAGAGAATGTTTTAAAGGGATTCTGTCACCTCCCCTAAGCCAAAAAACGATTTTAAAGCAGCCATGAAGCACAGCTTACCTGGATTAGGCTGTGCTGTTTTATCTTGAAATCCGTCCAGCAGTTACTGCAAAAAACAACTTTGATTGATAAGGAAATGTGTCCTGAAGGTGCCCAGAGGGGCGTTTTTTTCTTCTTAGAGAGCCCAGTACCGCCCCTCTTTCAGTGCCCAGCCCGCCTTCCTTGTACTGCCACAGCCTCTCCTCCCTCTCCTCCCCCTCTGTGGCAGGCTGGGGGCGGTTAGAAAGTACAAGGAAGGCGGGCTGGGCACTGAAAGAGGGGCGGTACTGGGCTCTCTAAGAAGAAAAAAACGCCCCTCTGGGCACCTTCAGGACACATTTCCTTATCAATCAAAGTTGTTTTTTGCAGTAACTGCTGGACGGATTTCAAGATAAAAGAGCACAGCCTAATCCAGGTAAGCTGTGCTGCATGGCTGCTTTTAAATCGTTTTTTGGCTGAAGGGAGGTGACAGAATCCCTTTAAGGCACTTTTATTACTTTCTGCAAAGTCAAAAGTTTACATTCACTAAGATTACTATGCCTTTAACCCCTTCAGGACCCTGCCATTTTTCACCTTAACCCCTTATGGATCGGGCTCATTTTCACCTTAAGGACCATGCAATTTCCAGGCAATTTTTTGCAAATCTGACCAGTGTCACTTTATGTGTGAATAACTTTAAAACGCTTTTACTTATCCAGGCCATTCTGAGATAGTTTTTTCGGCACATATTGTACTTCATGACACTGGTAAAATGGAGTAAAAAAAAAAATATTTATTTATAAAAAAATACAAATTTACCTAAAATTTTGAAAAATTAGCTCATTTCCAAATTTTCAATTTCTCTACTTCTATAATAAATAGTAATACCTCCAAAAATAGTTATTAATTTACATTCCCTATATGTCTACTTCATGTTTGGATCATTTTGTGAATGCCATTTTATTTTTGGGGGACATTAAAAGGCTTAGAAGTTTAGAAGCAAATCTTGAAATTTTTCAGAAAATTTCTAAAACCCACTTTTTCAGGACCAGTTCAGGTCTGAAGTCACTTTGTGAGGCTTACATAATAGAAACCACCCAAAAATTACCCCATTTTACAAATTACACCCCTCAAGGTATTCAAAACTGATTTTACAAACTTTGTTAACCCTTTAGCTGTTCCACAAGAATTAATGGAAAATAGAGATAAAATTTAACTTTTTTGGCAGATTTTCCATTTGAATCCATTTTTTCCAGTTACAAAGCAAGGGTTAACAGCCAAACAAAACTCAATATTTATAGACATGATTCTGTAGTTTACATAAACACCCCATATGTGGTCGTAAACTGCTGTACGGGCACACGGCAGGAAGCAGAAGGAAAGGAAAGCCATACGGTTTTTGGAAGGCAAATTTTGCTGGACTGGTTTTTTGACACCATGTCCCATTTGAAGCCCCCCTGATGCACCCCTAGAGTAGAAACTCCAAAAAAGTGACCCCATTTTGGATACTACGGGATAGGGTTTGTTGGTACTATTTTAGGGTACATATGATTTTTGGTTGCTCTATATTACACTTTTTGTGAGGCAAGGTAACAAGAAATAGCTGTTTTGGCACTGTTTCTATTTTTTGTTATTTACAACATTCATCTGATAGGTTAGATCATGTGGTATTTTTATAGAGCAGGTTGTCACGGACGCAACAATACCAAATATGACTAGTTTTATATAACAAAGCATTAAAAAAAAAAAAGATTCTTTAGTGTCTCCACATTCTGAAAGCCATAGTTTTATTAATTTTTTGGGCGACTGTCTTGAGTAGAGGCTCATTTTTTCTGGGATGAGATGACGGTTTGATTGCCACTATTTTGGGGTGTGTATGACTTTTTGATTGCTTGCTATTACACTTTTTGTGATGTAAGGTGACAAAAAAATTGCATTTTTATTCACCTGAGGGGTTAGGTCATGTGATAATTATATAGAGCAGGTTATTACGGACGCGGCGATACCGAATATGTCTGCTTTTTTTTATTGATGTAAATTTACACAATAATTTCATTTTTGATACAAAACAAAATCATGTTTTAGTGTCCCCATAGTCCGAGAGCCATAGTTTTTTCAGTTTTTATGCGATTATCTTGGGTAGGGTATGATTTTTGCGGGATGAGATGTCGGTTTGATTGGCACTATTTTGGTGTGCGTATGACTTTTTGATCACTTGCTATTAAACTTTTTGTGATGTAAGGTGACGAAAAATTGCTTTTTTTTGCACCGTTTTATATATGTTTTTTTTTTACGGTATTCACCTGAGGGGTTAGGTCATGTGATATTTTCATTAGAGCAGGTTATTACGGACGCGGCGATACTTAATATGTCTGCTTTTTTTTTAAATGTAAGTTTTACACAATTATTTCATTTTTGAAACTAAAAAAAAATCATGGAAAAGAATGTTGTGATGGCACACTCACATTTGGTTTAATGGACTGTATTTATTAATTTTAATTGGATGAATCGATTTACGTAGTTGTATATAATTGATTATATATTTAAATATGCTGTATTAAAAATAGCATAAAAATGGAATTATAAAAAGAAAGTAAATAAAATGGATTGTGTTGTATTCAAAGTATTGAGATAGTCTATTGAGTTGATCCTGGAATTCAAGGTCGTAAGAAATCAGTCGGTTGGAACGTTTTTCGCGGAATATTGATAGTCTTCAGTACGTATACGATGACGTTATAAATAGAAGACAGTCCAGTATAAATTGAATCACGTGTAGGGCGTGCAAAAGTATATATATACGTGAAAAAAATTGTATTCAAGAAAAAAAGGGTTTAAATTGGTGCGCATACACTTAATATTATTGTGCACAATAAAAAGTAAAAAGTAAACACGGAATATCAGTGTTGATTATAATGTTGGATTTCAAAATAAGGTGGGTAATAATAAAAACAATGTCAAACATTTGCTGATCACGAAGCTGCAGCGGTTGGTCTTCTATTTGTCGGATGTCCCGGTACTAAAATGTCCGCTCCTTAATGGGAGAGCAAATATCTTACCAATAGTATATATAGAGATAAAATCTAATAAATGATTTGCCTGATATAGCTCTTTCATATAACCGTCCTGTTTGGTAAAACAATTGTGTTCATATGAGGAGGAATAATTAATAGTTGGGAGAGTTTACTTTACCCCTCTTCATCCGTTGCGATGTACTCCTTTGAGCAAGGACCTGCGTGGCGTCCCACGTGATCGCTCGCCTTACCATGTGATGTAGCACGTGATGGTGATGCTTGTCGACGTCACACGGTGTCTGACGTCGACAAGCATCACCATCACGTGCTACATCACATGGTAAGGCGAGCGATCACGTGGGACGCCACGCAGGTCCTTGCTCAAAGGAGTACATCGCAACGGATGAAGAGGGGTAAAGTAAACTCTCCCAACTATTAATTATTCCTCCTCATATGAACACAATTGTTTTACCAAACAGGACGGTTATATGAAAGAGCTATATCAGGCAAATCATTTATTAGATTTTATCTCTATATATACTATTGGTAAGATATTTGTTCTCCCATTAAGGAGCGGACATTTTAGTACCGGGACATCCGACAAATAGAAGACCAACCGCTGCAGCTTCGTGATCAGCAAATGTTTGACATTGTTTTTATTATTACCCACCTTATTTTGAAATCCAACATTATAATCAACACTGATATTCCGTGTTTACTTTTTACTTTTTATTGTGCACAATAATATTAAGTGTATGCGCACCAATTTAAACCCTTTTTTTCTTGAATACAATTTTTTTCACGTATATATATACTTTTGCACGCCCTACACGTGATTCAATTTATACTGGACTGTCTTCTATTTATAACGTCATCGTATACGTACTGAAGACTATCAATATTCCGCGAAAAACGTTCCAACCGACTGATTTCTTACGACCTTGAATTCCAGGATCAACTCAATAGACTATCTCAATACTTTGACTACAACACAATCCATTTTATTTACTTTCTTTTTATAATTCCATTTTTATGCTATTTTTAATACAGCATATTTAAATATATAATTAATTATATACAACTACGTAAATTGATTCATCCAATTAAAATTAATAAATACAGTCCATTAAACCAAATGTGAGTGTGCCATCACAACATTCTTTTCCAATATAACACTTTCTCACGGTTTTTAGGTGTACCGGTGATAGAGCACCTCTATCCATATTGACCGACTGGTGAGCCTCAGCAATACTTCTACTTAAAAAAAAATCATGTTTTAGTGTCTCCATAGTCCGAGAGTAGGGTTGAGAAAACCCAAACTGTAAAGTTCAAATTCTTACCGAACTTTGGGATTTTTGGACCCCGGACCCGAACCCGAACATTTCAGTAAAATTTCGGGTTCGGGTTTGTTGTTCGGCGCTTTCTTGGTGCTTTTTGAAAGGCTGCAGAGCAGCCAATCAACAAGCGGTTAACTGTCTGACCTTAGAAGCTATCACAGCCATGCCTACTAATGGCATGGCTGTGATTGGCCAGTGCAGCATGTGACCCAGGCTCTATATAAGCTTGAGTCACGTAGCGCTGCACGTCACTCTGCTGTTACAAGTGTAGGGAGAGGATGCTGCTGGACTGGTGATTTCAGGGAGAGAATAGGAGAGAATCTAATTCAGCGATCTACATACAATCAGTTGTGTGGGTGCAGGGCACAATCTTTTTACCCTGCCCTGAGCCCATTGACCCCAAAAATTAACTTTTATCCATCTGTTAGGTGGGTGGCGGCAGCCATTTTATGCAAGCTCAGTGCACCAGCACTGCATCTGAGCTTTTGGGACATTGAAAATCCGTTTTTTGGGGCAATATACAACATCTGGATTAGTCAGTGTGCAATTTAAGCTAGAAGTACAGCCATAATTTTCTGGGGTTTTAAAAACACACTTTTTTGCCAAAAACCACTATTTTCCTGATCTGCAAGTGTTAAATTCAAGTTCAATATATACAGCTTATTAGCATATTATTTTACCCCCAAAAAACTTTTATGGCAATATACAACATTTGGATTAGGCCTCATGCACACGACAGTTGTTTTTTGCGTCCGCAAAATGTGCATCCGCTAAACAAAACGGATGCGGCATCCGTTTTTTTTCCACAGATCCCTTGTAATAAATGTCTATCCTTGTCCGCAAATGTGAAAAAAGTAGGACATGCACAATTTTTTTTGCAGAAGGGAAACACGGACAAGGGACGAGGAACACAAACGGATGAAGTATCAGCATTTTTTTGCTGACCTATTGAAACGAATGGGTCCCCATCCTATCCGCAAAAAAAACGGAACGGAGGCCGTGTGCATGAGGCTTTAGTCAGTGTGCAATTTAAGCTAGAAAAACAGCCATTATGTTTTAAAAACACACCGTTTTTTTGCCAAAAAGGCCTTGCAGCATCAGCACGTGTGAAATAACAGGCTTATATACTGCTGCCATATTGAGTTATTAAACAAACACCCGTTTGGGCAAATAAAGTATATTTGGCAGCCTTTGCTGCAGAGGTCATTGTGAGATACACTCTTAATACATTTGGGTTAGATATAGAGAATTGAAATACCGCCATTTGGTGCACCAATCTTTAATTCAGGCCTACTGTGGGTCAGGCCGTGTGAGATACACCCTGTATATACAGGGCTTATATTCTTTCATTAATAAAACACCCTTTTTGGGGCAAAATACACAATATTTCAGGCCTTGCAGCATAAACTCGTTTGAAATTCCTGGGTTATATACTGCTGCCATATTGAGTTATTAAGCAAACACCCGTTTGGGCAAAAAAAAGTTGAATTTGCTGCATATGTCATTGTGAGATACACCCTTAATACATTTGGGTTAGATTCAGAGATTTGAAATACCGCCATTTGGCGCACCAATCATTAATTCAGGCCTACTGTGGGTCAGGCTGTGTGAGATACACCCTTTACATACAGGAGTTTGATTCAGGCATTTGAAATACAGCCATTTTGGGCCAAATTATTTTTTATTGAGGCCTAGTCTGGCTCAGGCCATGTGAGATACACCCTTTAAATACAGGGGTTTGATTCAGGCATTTGAAATACAGCCATTTTGGGCAAAAAAAATCTTTAATTGAGGCCTAGTCTGGTTCAGGCCGTGTGAGATACACCCTTTACATACTGTCGTTCTATTCTACTATTAATTAAACACCCATTTAGGGCAAGATCTTAAATTCGAGAAATATGAGGAGAGCGTCAAATAAGGGACATGGCCCAGGTCGTGGTGCTGCTGGTGGAGCTCCTGTTGCAGGGAGAGGACGTGGTCGATCTGTGCCAGCTACACGCACAAGTGAAACACCTTCCTCAGGTGCAAGTAGGCGACAGAACCTGCAGCGGTATTTGGTTGGGCCTAATACGGCTCTACGAATGGTGAGGCCTGAACAAGTACAGGCGATAGTAGATTGGGTTGCTGACAGTGGATCCAGTTCCTTCACATTGTCTCCCACTCAGTCTCCTGCTGAAAGACCACAGTTGGCACCTGCAGCCGATGTCCATCAGTCTTTCACCTCACCCCCTTGCAAATCAGCTAAGCAGTCTGAGCCCCAAGTCATGCAGCAGTCTCTTCTGCTTTTTGATGACTCTGTTAGCAGGGTTTCCCAGGGCCATCCACCTAGCCCTGCCCCAGAAGTGGAAGAGATTGAGTGCACCGATGCCAAACCACTCATCTTTCAAGATGAGTACATGGGAGGACCATCGCAGCACGTCTCGGATGATGACAAAACACAGGTGCCAACTGCTAGGGCTTTCGAAAGTGTGCAGACCGAAAAGGAGAGCAGGGGTGTAGACTGGGTGGAAGATGATGTGGAGGACGACGAGATCCTCGACCTCACATGGAATCAAGGTCATGCGAGTGACCTGTGTAGTTCTGAGGAAGAGTTGGTGGTCGCACAAAGCCACCAGCACAGCAGAAGAGGGAGCAGGGTGTAAAAGCGGAGCGGCCGTCCTCTGGACAGTACGCATGCTACTACCCACCGCAGCAAGGGACCGAGCACACCAAAGCCAGCTCCAAGGAGTTCCTTGGCGTGGCAGTTCTTCAGACAATGTGCTGACGACACGAGTGGTTTGCATGCTGTGCAATCAGAGCCTGAAGCGAGGCATAAACGTTCTCAACCTGAGCACAACCTGCATGACCAGGCATTAAAGTGCAAAGCACGAGCTGCAGTGGAGTAGACACCTCAAAAATCAAGAAAGGTCTCTGGCTCCTCCTGCTTCCTCTTGTGCTGCAGTCTCGGCCTCTTCATCCACCTCTGGAGTGACAGTGCCACCTGCCACCCCGCAAACATAAGATCTGCTAGCAACACCAACACCTGGGTCACCAAGCATCTCCACAATGTCCCACGGAAGCGTTAAGCTCTCCATCTCCCAAACGCTGGAGAGGAAGAGGAATTACCCCCCTACCCACCCTTGATCCCTAGCCCTGAATGCCAGCATTTCTAAATTACTGGCCTTTGAAATGCTGTCATTCCATCTGGTGGAGATAGTTTTAAAGGCCTTATGGCGGTGGCTGTCCCACAGTATGTCGTGCCCAGCCGCCACTACTTTTCCAGGTGAGCCACCCCTTCCCTGCACAACCAAGTAGGGGACAAAATCAGGTGTGCACTGCGCAACACCATCTGTGGCAAGGTGCACCTGACTACGGATACGTGGACCAGTAACCACGGTCAGGGACGTTATATCTCCATAACAGCACACTGGGTAAATGCAGTGGCGGCTGGGCCTGAGGCGGAGAGCTGAGGCGCATGTCCTTCCACCACCAAGGATTGCAGGGTGCTTCAGTTTGCCTCCTGTTGCTTCCTCCTCCTACTCTGCTTCCTCATCCTCTACCACCTCCTCATCCGGTCAGCGTAACACCTTCACCACCAACTTCAGCACAGCCAGGGGTAAACGACTGCTGCCAGTGAGCCTCAAGCCCGGCCTGGTGGTGTGCGATAATGGACGAAATCTCATAGCAGCTCTGGGACTAGCCGGTTTGACGCACATCCCCTGCCTGGCGCATGTGCTGAATTTGGTGGTGCAGAGAATCCTTTAAAAATTACCCCGATATGTCAGAGCTGCTGCATAAAGTGTGTGCCGTCTGTGCGCGCTTTCGGCGTTCTCATCCTGCTACTTGCCTGTCAGTGCTGAAGCGTAACTTCGGCCTTCCCGCTCACCGTCTCATATGCGACGGAATTCCACCTTGCACATGCTGGCCAGACTGTGCGAGAAGCAGCAGGCGATAGTGGAGTTTCAGCTGCAGCACGCACGGGTGAGTCGCTCTGCAGAACAGCACCACTTCACCACCAATGACTGGGCCTCCATGCGAGACCTGTGTTCCTTGTTGTGCTGTTTCGAGTACTCCACCAACATGGCCAGTGCCGATAACGCCGTTCTCAGCGTAACTATCCCACTTCTATGCCTCCGTGAAAAAACTCTGCAGGCTATGATGGAAGAGGATGTGGCACAGGAGGAGGAGGAGGAAGAGGGATCATTTCGTAGGGTTTCCGGCCAGTCATTCACAAGTGGCTCCAAGGGTGGGTTCCTGCACCCACAAACGCCAGGTACACAATTGTCAAGCCAGGGCACAGTTCTGGAGGATAATGAGGAGGAGGAGATGGAGGACGAGGAACCATGTTCACAGCAGCGTGGCACCCAGACCAGCTCATGGCCATCACTGGTGTGTGGCTGGGGGGATACAGAGGACACAGACTATACTCCTCCCACAGAGGACAGATTTTTCGTTGCCTCTGGGCAGCCTGGCACACATGAGTGATTACATGCTGCAGTGTCTCCGCAACGACCGCCGAGTTGCCCACATTCTAACTTGTGCTGATTATTGGGTGGCCACGCTGCTGATTCTTAATTCCCTCACTGGAGCGTGATTGTATGATACGCGAGTAAAAGCGCATGCTGGTAGATGCGCTGCTGGTGGCATTCCCATCTGATAGCGGGAGCACAGTGGAAGCGCAAGGCGAAGGCAGAGGTCGCCAACGCAGCTGGAGCACCACCAGCACCTCAGAAGGCAGGGTTAGCATGGGCGAAATGTAGAAAAGCCTTGTCAGCACGCCACAACAACCGGCACCACCAGCTGAAATGGAACGTCTTAGCAGGAGGCAGCATTTCACCAACATGGTGGAGCAGTATGTGTGCACACGCCTACACGTACTGAATGACAGGTCTGCCCCCTTCAACTTCTGGGTCTCCAAATTGGGCACATGGCCTGAACTCGCCCTTTAAGCTTGGAGGTGCTGGCCTGCCCTGCAGCCAGTGTATTGTCTGAACGTGTGTTTAGTACGGCAGGGGGCGTTATCACAGACAAGCGCAGCCGCCTGTCCACAGCCAATGTGGACAAGCTCACGTTCATTAAAATGAACCAGGCATGGATCCCACAGGACTTGTCCGTACCTTGTGCAGAATAGACATGTATACCTGCCTTAACCAGCCATTGTTATACTACAGCACAATTGCTCATTCTTGTATTTTAGATATTTCGCACTCTTTTGGAGTGTACCCTAATAAAAAAAATGATAATTTAAACCAAAAACCAGTGTTGGCTACCTTGTCCTCCTCCACCGCTGCTTCCACCTACACTGCTACGTCCACCGCCTCCTCAAACTCCTACTCCATATGGAACTCCACCTCATAAATGTAATTTTTTTTATTTTTATTTGTACGTATTTTTTTTATGTCATTTCACTACTTTGTCAGTTACATTTTATGGTGGAATTCACCAATTTTTGGGTGTGAAGTTCCACTGCTATACCTAGTAGACAGGAAAAAATAAAAAAAATCAATTGTCAGTTACATTTTCGGGTGAAATTCACTAATTTTTGGGTGTAATATACCCCTCCTCTACCTAGTTGACAGCTTAATAAATTTCAATAATTTTTCTTTTACATTTTCGGGTGACAATAAACAATTTTTTTCTGTCATAGACCACTGCTCTACCAAGTAGACAGGTTAATCAATTTCTGTAATTTTTCTGTTACATTCTTGGGTTGACATTTTACAATTTTAGACGTAAATAAACCCCCTGCTCTGCATAGGTGACAGGGAATAAAATTTCAGAAATTCTTCTTTAATTGATGCACGCCACCTCCTTTCATTCAATGCTTATACTTTATCAAATTTTACCACACTTGCGTTTCAATAATTTGTCCTACATTTGCGCTTCAATAACTTTTTCCCACATTTGCGCTTCTGTAATTTGTCCCAGATTTGTGCCTCAATAACTTTTCCCATATTTCCGCTCGATCCCCCAAAAATTTTTTAAATTTATCTCCCTTAAATGTGGTCTCTCTTTCTCACGTTCCCTCTCCAGCGTGGAACCCTGATTCGCCGATAACCGTGATCACCATGGTAGGCGCATAAAAGAACATCAAAAGTTAATAAAGCAGATATCAAATTGGATCGTGAACATCACGGGGACGTGCAACACGGTGGGGCAGTAAGTATGCACACGCCTACACGAACTGACTTACAGGGGTCAGCCCCTGCAACTTCTGGGTCTCCAAATTGGGCACATGGCCTGAGCTTGCCCTTTACCCCTTGGAGGTGCTGGCCTGCCCTGCAGCCAGTGTATTGTCTGAACGTGTGTTTAGCACGACTGGAGGGGGTTATCACAGGTTATATTTCCCAATGTTTTGGGGTGTACCCTAATTTAAAAACAAAAAAACAAAAACAAAAAAGCAGTGTAGGCTACCTCCTCCTCCACCGCCGCCTCCACCTACATCGCCACAACCACTGCCTCCTCAGCCTCCTACTCCATATGGACCTTGTCCTCCTAGATCAAGATTATTATTTATTTTTACGTATTTTATGTTATTTAAAGTCATTTCCCTATCCACATTTGTTTGCAGAGCACTTGCCATGCTCTTAACCACGTTTTGATGCCATTTGCAGCCCTCTAGCCCTTTCCATGACATTTTTACAGACATTTTCTTGCTCAAAAGTTCGGGTCCGTATTGACTTCAATGGAGTTCGGCGTCAAGTTCAGGACCCGAACTCGAACTTTTTTGTGAAGTTCGGCTGAACCCGTCGAACCCGAACATCCAGGTGTCCGCTCAACTCTAGTTACAACGAATCGCAAGGAAATTCGGATTCGGTGCAAATCAAATTATTCCTGGAATTCGGATCGAATTCCACTTCGTCAGCATTCATTCGCTCATCTCTACTTCTGACAATGCTGAATTTTTCCAAACTGAACAGTTTCCTATAAAAAAAAAAACTCCTGGAAAACAGCATCCGTCAACATGCTCCATACACAACTTCAAGTGAATTCAGTAGCACCTGAAGTTTTCCGAGCCTTGATTTGAAAGGCAACTGGCTAACCTCAATCAGAAAGGCATCGATGGATGAATTTACCATATTATTCGACCCATAAGTGGGGGAATATGTCCCTGCGTCTTATGGGGTGAATACTAATGATTCCATTATTGAAGCGCTCATTTAGTACCGGAGGACCAGGAAGCAGTGAAGGCTCTGTACTCACCGCTTCTTGGTCCTTGGCTGTCGGATGTGCAGTGGCTGCGCACAGCGTTTGGGCACTCTGTGACCTCACGCTGTGCGCACCAGTTCACAGCAAAGCCGGCAGCAGGAGGAAGAAGATCACGGGCGGTGAGGAGCGGCGGTGTCCAGGAGCAGGAAAGGTAGGTTTTTTATTTTATTTTGTGATCTGAGGCTAGAAACTGCTGAATTATGGCTGGGGCTGCTAAATTATGGCTGGGGCTGATCACATATGGCTGTGGGCTGCTGAATTATGACTGGGGGCTGATTACATGTGGCTGGGGGCTGATTACATATGGCTGGGGGCTGATAACATATGGCTGGGGGCTGATTACATATGGCTGGGGGCTGATAACATATGGCTGGGGGCTGATCACATATGGCTGGGGGCTGAGAGCAGGGAGTTCTCATCTGAGGAATGATTGGGGGTCTTCTTTATATTGGGCTCTTTTCTGAGGTCTGGTTGGGGGTCATTCACATTGAGGTCGGAGCTGAGGTTTGACCTGAGGTCTTTTTAACATTGGGGATCTGATTGGGGCTGTGAGCTGAGGTCTGATTAATATTGGGGGTCTGATGTGTAATGAAAGATATTTTTTTCTTATTGTCCTTCTCTAAAACCTAGGCGTGTCTTATGGGCCACTGCGTCTTATAGGGTGAAAAATACACTATGAACCGAATTATGTGCTGATGAAATTTTTTATGTGAAACAGCCTTTTTGGGGAAAATTGGTCGGTAAATGTAACTATGGTCAAGGACAATATATGTCCTTTACGGCCCACTGGGTAAATGTGGTTCCTGCCCAACCACACCAGTAACATGGCCAGGTGACGCCATGTTCTCACGCCGTTGGTCCTGCGACAATGTCCGCCTCTGCCTCTTCATGGTTCCCTTTTATCCTGGCGAAAGCTTGGGCTGTATTCAAGGCAACAATAAATTGAGTTCAGACAAGATTGTGAGAGTGATGAAAGGGGTCACACATGGCTTGCATACACTGCCTCCAACATAATTCTTGGATCTGTACATGAAAATAATGTATTTGCAGTAAATCGAGAGAGGGGCATAGTTGGAGACATTGACTTCACAAGAGATGCAGAGCAGAAGAGTTCAGCCACCTCTATTTGCCACTAATACTGCAAATAGGGCTTTACCACATATAACTGCACCGCTGAACTGCAAAAATATTTTTCTTTTGCAACTAGTACATGGCAAAAAGGGCTTTACCACATATGACTGCACCGCTGAACGGCAAATAGTGGAGTTTGGAGGTGGCGGCAGCATCAGGAGGCCACAGAGTGGGCCTATGACATAGTGCTGAGGTGGAAGCAGCATGAGAAGATCACAGAGTGGCAAGGTGACTCTGTGAGTGGGGAGGTGGGTGGCACTACCAGTACCAGCTGACGAAGGTGGGTGAAAGAAGGAGCACTTGGCATCAGATATGTGACATAAGGCAGATGGTAGCATCTGAAAAGTAGCTGAGGCAGGGAGCCACTAGCCAGAGGAAACCAATCTTTTTTTTTAAAGTGTTGGTGTGGCACAATGGATGATCTAGTCTGATGCATCAAGCATTGGTGGGTGAAAATCCTGGCTGATCCATGCCTAATTCATCTTGACAAAGATCAGTCTCTCCACATTTTGGGTGGACAGGCGAGTTCTTCTTGGGGTATCTATAGCCCCTGCAGCACTAAACACCCGCTCTGATACCATTCTACTGGCCGGGCAGGACAGCTTTTCCAGGGAAAACTCAGCCAGTTGCGGCCACAAATCCAGTTTGGCTGCCCAGTAGTCCAGCGGACCTTCAATGACGGCTGGCAGGGTGCACTCCAAGTATGCCACCACCTTCAGGTTCTACATGCTGGTGAGTACTTTCTTCACTATGCGAGTAAATAAAGCTGCTCATCAGCGACTCTAGACTCAGGCTGCTGGTGCCGCTGTCACTTGCGACAAAGTCGAAGATCGAGTCAACCAATCAAGAACCGCTGGGTTGCTGGTCAAGACACGACCTCTAGCTGTCACTGAGAGCTCAGGCCTCTCGAAGTGACACCTGCTGCCATGCCCCCTTAATCTTCTGCGACCTCTGCCTGCGCCAGAAACATTTACACCTCTGCTACTTCCCTGTGCAGGGCCTGGCACTTCTCTGTCTGACATACTGTTAGCTGAAATAAGTAAATAAAAAGAAAGTTTAAACACCCCTAACGCTGAATATATTTTTCTTTTTCTACCGAAATACGCCATAAAGGCTTTACCACATAGAAACATAGAAACATAGAATGTGTCGGCAGATAAGAACCATTTGGCCCATCTAGTCTGCCCAATATATCTGAATCCTATGAATAGTCCCTGGCCCTATCTTATATGAAGGATAGCCTTATGCCTATCCCATGCATGCTTAAACTCCTTCACTGTATTTGCCGCTACCACTTCTGCAGGAAGGCTATTCCATGCATCCACTACTCTCTCAGTAAAGTAATACTTCCTGATATTACTTTTAAACCTTTGCCCCTCTAATTTAAAACTGTGTCCTCTTGTGGTAGTTTTTCTTCTTTTAAATATGCTCTCCTCCTTTACCGAGTTGATTCCCTTTATGTATTTAAAAGTTTCTATCATATCCCCTCGGTCTCTTCTTTCTTCCAAGCTATACATATTAAGGTCTTTTAACCTTTCCTGGTAAGTTTTATAACTTACACATATAACTGAGGCGCTGAACTCCGAATATATTTTTCTTTTTCTACCGAAAGACGCCACTAAACGCTTTTTGAGATATAACTGCAGTGCTGAATGCAGAATATATTTTTCTTTTTCTACTTATATATGCGACTAAACGCTTTAACACACATAAGTGCGGCACTGAATGCCGAATATATTTTTATTTTTCCACGTATATATGCCACTAAATGCTTTGGAACAGATAACTGCAGCGCTGAACACAGAATATATTTATATTTTTCTACTGATATACACCATTAAAGATTTATCAACATATAAGTGCAGCAGCGAATGGCGAATGTATTGTCACCGCCTGTTCTGTGAGAAGATCTGGCAGACGTTCTTCTCTACCTCTTGTATGATGTTCTTTGTTTTGATTTCACTTTCTCATCTCCTTTCCTTCTGCCAGGTGTCACTTATTTCGACTAATTGTCTTCCTTTATAATCCCTCCCATACTGCCTCACTTTGCGGTTTATACTACTTCCTGGATGAGGTGTTCACTGCTGGAGGCTGCTTCTGCTGTTTGTTCAGATAAGTCATTTACTTTATTGTGTTCCCTTGCTGGCTTGATTCTAGGTGACCTTAACTCCGTCCGTATTAAGTGCAGGGAGCCAGTGGTCATGTCCCCTCACTATTATAGGGTTTTCAGGTGTCACACAGTATTAGGTACGCGGGCATGCAATCGTCTACCATACAGACCCTTGCATGTGCATAGTAGACAGGGAGAGCTCTTAGTGTTTTATAGGGCTCACCTATAAGCTCCTTAGTTTGGGATCAAGCCAGTCGCTCGTTTATTTATATGTTCCAGCTATCTGCTAACTTCATCCGTGACATGTATATTTCTCTTTCTACTGATATACATCAATAAAGGTTTTTCAACATATACCGTATTTCCCGGCGTATAAGACGACTGGGCGTATAAGATGACCCCCAACTTTTCCAGTTGAAATATAGGGTTTGGGCTATACTCGCCGTATAAGACTACCCCTCCAACAACATTTACTTTGGCATCAAGATCTGCAGGTAATTGTTGTGCAATTTTCGTCTTTTGCCTCAGTACCATACTATGCCTTTCCAAGAATCTAGTGCACCAGGATGCAGTGGCCTTAAATCTGTTGCTGTGATCTGGGTTACATTTGTCACACTGAAGTGCAAACAAACGTATTTGATTTTGTGTCACTACATAACCGTTTTGGCGATGCTCATTCACCATGTCTGCTACATGTTTTTCGAGTTCTGGCCAATGTGGGGTGCCTCTCCTTAATGCACACTTACCCCTTGGCATACTCTTTAATGCTTTTAATTTGCTTTCCAGTCGCAAACCATCTTTTCTGTTACTCCATATTGTCTTGCAGCAGCGCAGGTATTATGTTCCATGGCAAAGTTTACAACTTTAAGTTTGAAACTGGCTTCATATTTCTTTCTTCTTGCTGTAGAGCCATGATGGGGTCTTGACTGTTAGCCATTTGTATACTGTACTGTATGTACTGGCGCTATACTGTATGAACCGATGCAGATACTGGTGCTGTACTGTATGTACAGGTACAGATACTGGTGCTGTACTGTATTCACCACCACATGTATCTGCTCCCCAGATAGACTCTGTTTTTTCACCACAGATAAGATGCACACCAAACTTCATTAGAAATCCGCCAACATTAGAATTGGCTGAAGTGCAGATGCTCCTGCTTCCCCCTGCCTTCCCTCAGAATCGCCAATCCAACCCAGTATACAACAACCAGCCAATCACAGCAAGCGATGTACCGGTATTTTCTGTGCACACTGCATACAAAGCCTGCTTGGATTGGGTGGGTCAGCTCTCCCTGCCTGCCCAGCCCTCCCTGTCTTCAAGACGATCTGAGCGGTAGTACGCAATGTGATACTGCCGGCATGAGAAAACCACTGAGAGCAGGGAGAGGGGGCTGCTTCAGGAGCGGCTGGCCAGGATGCAGCACACGGTGGCTCAGCTAGAGGGCGCCTGTCCCTGAAGCTGGAGAAGGAAAGCTTCTCCAGTCTTGCTAGGAAGTAAGTTTCAGCACGCTGTATACCGGCATATGAGACGACACCCAGGGTATAAGACGACCCCCAACTTTTGAGAAGATTTGCATGTGTTAAAAAGTAGTCTTATACGCAGGAATATACAGTAAGTGCACCAGCGAATGGCGAATGTATTTTTATTTTTAACTGATATACGTCAATAAAGGTTTTTCTACAAATAAGTGCACCAGCGAATGGTGAATGTATATTTCTTTTTGTACTGCAATAGGCTTTACCAAATGTAATTGCAACAGTGAACGCTAAATATATTTTTCTTTTTACACGTATATACGGCACTAAAGGGTTTTGAACAGATAACTGCAGTGCTGAACGCAGAATATATTTTTCTTTTTCCACATATATAGGCCACTAAAGGCTTTTAAACAGATAATTGCAGCACTGAACAGAGATTATATTTTTCTTTTTCCACGTATATACGCCACTAAAGGCTTTTGAACAGATAGCTGCAGCGCTGAACGCAGAATAATGCTTCCCTGCACTTGTAAATCGCTTTTTTTTCAATGAGGTTTTTTCTATCACTGCCCCTAGCACCTTCTGTCGTCTCTGCCTGCACTCAGATCGCTGGAAAATGTCTGAATCCAAGATGGCTGAGGCTATTTATAGGGCTGTGACATCACAGGGCTGGCTGCTGATTGGCTGCATGCATAGCATAAGGGTCATCCCGCCTTCCCAGAGTTCCTTTCCCCATGTCCTCACACGTGTAGCAGTACTAGCAGCCATTTTAGGAAAAAATTTGATTCGTAACCACAAAGCGCAAGGAAATTCGCATTTGGTGCAAATTGAATTTTTCCTGAAATTCGGATCGAATTCCACTTAGTCAGCTTCGATTCGCTCATCTCTAGTTAACACAAAGCGCAAGAAAATTCCAGTTCATGGCAAATCGAATTTTTGGATACTTCGATTCACTCAACAGTAGTGGTAATAACTTTGGAACGCTCAGGGTGGGTTTTAGACAAAGTGTGACCCTGGGCAAGATTGAAAGTGCGGTCCTAACCCCTGACATACAGTAGATACGTGACATCTAATGTATCCAGTCAAAAGGGACCATTCCTTTTTTACAACAGTCCAGGGATCACTGTCTCGCATAGATTACCTATTTACTACGAGCTATCTGCAATCGGCTGTTCTTGACAAGGTCACATCTGATCATAGAAAACAGAAGAACTCAAAAGACAATTTGTTGATGCTTCAGAAAGTGGTGGAGTCATGTTGCAGAGGAAAGAGACATGAAATGTCAGGGGGATGAATAAATGCACAGTCGGGGATAACTTGTAAGCTTCTCTTTTTATGTTGCTTTATTTTCAACAAAAACCTGCACTGTTATCTGGGAGGGGAGGAGGGGTTCACCATCTGCATGACTGGAGTCTAATGTCCAGGTGAGGATCTGTCACTATTGTTATGTGGACAATCACACGTCTCTATGAATGTGGTAGACGATACACAAGGTGCGGCCTCATCTACACATTCCGGTTTGACAGTGTTTTCATGATTTTTAAAAATGTTGCATTTGTTTAATAAGGACTCAACAATTTTATTCTATTTCATTTGCACATTTTAAAAGAGATGACTTTTTTGTAGTGACAACATGAAAAATCCAGTTATTCTGCTGTTGCTTTTTAAGTTTGTTATTACAAACATACAGTTTTTTTTTTTACTTTTGCATAGCAAACATTTTTTTTTTTAACATTTTGTGCATTTCTACATTCAATGGCCCATAGCATTTGTGCTTTTCTTGAAATCTAGCTGCATGAGAGCTTGTTTTGAGTTTCCATTGGTAAGATTGCCTTCTTAATTGTATTCTTGTGAGATGGAATGATTGAAATAAACAACTATAGCATTTCTATTTTACATTACTTATCCTTTCTTATTTTGTTTAGTGCTAATGTTCATGGGATCTGCTCATCGCCCATGTAATACACTGTAACACTTCTGATTTGCAATGTATTACACTATTTACTGTAAAAAACTGATTGTCACAACCAGACAGCTGAGAAGCTCTGACAGAAGCCTTTCAGAACCTCCTCTTTGAGTTCTCTTTGTTGTGGTATTCAGTTCCTCATCTCGTTAGCCTCTCTCAGCTGTCATGTAGTTGGACTAATTGCATCCCTTTAAATTCCGCCCCATTATGCATTACTGGGCGGCTTATACTTCTTCCTGGAGTGTGTGTGCATGCTTATCCTGTTTTCCTGTCTGCTACAAAGATAAGTGCTGTACATTTATCTGTTATTTTCTCTTTGCTGGATCCTAGGTGACCCTGACTCCCTCCGTGTCTGGTGTAGGGAGCCGGTGGTCGTGTCCCCTCACTATTGTAGGGTGTTCAGGGGTTATATAGTCGAGGTACGTGGCTATGCAACCATCCACCTCTGGGATATTTGCATAGGCTGAGCAGCCAGGGAAAGTGCTAGGTCTTGTGCAGGGGTCTCCCCTTGGTTCCTTAGCTTTGGATCCAGTGAGTCATATATGCATGTTGCATTGCATTGTCTTATAAGCCGCCAAAACCGTCTCAAGCATGGATCCGGTTTCACTTTTGTCTGAACGCCTTCAGGGTCTTTCATTGGAGGTAGCTGATCTCCGCAGGACTTTTTCTCAGCTTCAAGTGACCGGTTCAGCTGGCGTTCATGGAGTTTGTTCTGAGCCTAAGATCTCGCTCCCGGATACGTTTTCCGGGGGTAGTGAGAATTTTGTGCGTTTTAGAGAGGCTTGCAAACTCCATTTTCGCCTTCTTCCCCATTCCTCTGGTGATGAGGAACGGAGGGTGGGGATCATTATATCGCTGCTCAGGGGTAACGCTCAGTCCTGGGCCTTTTCGCTGCCGGAGGGGGCACGGCCCCTCCGTTCAGTGGATGAATTCTTTTTAGCCCTGGGTCAGATATATGATGATCCGGATCGTATTGCTCTGGCTGAGTCTAGACTACGTCTATTATGCCAGGGTAAACAATCCGCAGAGATATACTGCTCAGAATTTCGGAGATGGGCAGCTGATACTGGAATGATGCTGCACTCCGAAGTCAATTTTGCCATGGTCTTTCAGAGGGATTGAAAGATGCATTTGCTTTTCATGAAAGGCCTATTTCCTTGGACTGTGCTATGTCTCAGGCCGTTCGTATTGACAGGCGTCTTAGAGAGAGAGGAGAGATCTCTCCTTCCTGTCATACTCAGTCCCAAGACAGTGCAGCGGTCCCATTCTGTGCGCAGGGGTCTCAGTCGCTGTCAGCCCCTTCTGAGCAAGAGCCCATGCAGCTGGGGTTGATTACTTCTGACAATAGAAGATTCAGCTCGCATGGGAGGGTTTGTTTTTGTTGTGGAGGTATAAATCATTTGGCAAATATTTGTCCCTCTAGGAGATTCAGGCAGTTCTCTGGGAGTAATTATACAATCTTTCCCAACCTGAAAGGATCGCTATGCGTGCTTATATCTCTGAGAGTCTGAGAAAAGGACACATACGACCCTCAAAGTCACCTGTTGCCGCTGGTTTTTTCTTTGTTAAGAAAAAAGATTGTTCTTTAAGACCTTGTCTGGATTTCAGGGAGCTGAACAGTATCACTATTCGTGACCCGTATCCGCTTCCTCTGATCCCGGACCTGTTTAACCAGGTTGTTGGGGCTAAAGTATTTTCCAAATTAGATCTAAGAGGGGCATACAACCTGGTCAGGGTCAGAGAAGGAGACGAATCGAAGACGGCCTTCAATACCCCCGAGGGCCATTTTGAAAATTTGGTTATGCCTTTTGGTTTGATGAATGCCCCAGCTGTTTTTCAGCATTTCGTGAACAGCATTTTTTATCATTTGATGGGAAAATTTGTATTAGTGTATTTGGATGACATTTAGATTTTTTCTCCTGATTTCAAAACTCATAAGGAACATTTACGTCAGGTCTTGCTCATCCTGCCGGAGAATAAATTATATGCGAAACTGGAAAAATGTGTCTTTGCGGTTCCAGAAATTCAATTTCTGTGGTTTCTTCTCTCCGCTTCTGGTTTTCGCATGGACCCCGAGAAGGTCCGCGCTTTGCTTGAGTGGGAGCTTCCTGAGAATCAGAAGGCGCTGATGCGTTTTTTTGGGCTTTGCCAATTATTACAGGAAGTTCATTTTGAATTATTCTTCTATTGTTAAACCACTCACTGATATGACCAGAAAGGGGGTAGATTTTTCTTCTTGGTCGGTAGAGGCGCGTAAGGCTTTTTCTAATATCAAGGAGAGTTTTGCTTCTGCTCCCATCTTGGTGCAACCTGATATTTCTTTACCCTTCATAGTTGAAGTTGATGCTTCTGAGGTGGGTGTGGGTGCAGTCTTGTCTCAGGGTTCCTCTCCTGCCAAATGGCGACCGTGTGCCTTTTTCTCGAAAAAACTCTCCTCCGCAGAGAGAAATTACGATGTGGGAGATAGGGAATTGTTGGCCATCAAGTTGGCTTTTGAGGAATGGCGCCATTGGCTAGAGGGTGCCAGACACCCTATTACCGTGTTTACTGACCATAAAAATCTGGCCTACTTGGAGTCAGCCAAGCGTCTGAACCCGAGACAGGCCAGATGGTCTTTGTTCTTTTCAAGATTTAATTTTGTTGTCACGTTCCGCCCTGGGGTTAAGAATGTGAAGGCAGATGCCCTGTCACGTTGTTTTCCGGGAGGCGGGAATTTTGAAGACCCCATTTTGGCCGAAGGGGTGGTGGTCTCTGCTCTTTTTTCTGAATTGGAGGCAGAGGTGCAGGCAGCCCAGTCAGAGGCTCCTGATCTTTGTCCTCCTGGGAGGTTGTTTGTGCCTCTCGCTTTAAGACACAAGATTTTTAAGGAACACCATGATACGGTCCTTGCTGGGCACCCGGGGGCAAGAGCCACACTGGATCTCATCGCTTGGAGATTCTGGTGGCCTGCGCTTCGTAAGTCGGTTGAGGGTTTTGTGGCAGCCTGCGAGACTTGCGCTCGTGCCAAAGTCCCTCATTCACGGCCATCAGGTCCTCTCCTTCCCTTACCCATTCCTTCCCGTCCTTGGACACATCTGTCCATGGACTTTATAACGGACCTGCCTCGTTCCTCGGGGAAGACTGTGATTCTGGTGGTGGTGGACCGTTTTAGCAAAATGATGCATTTCATCCCTTTTCCTGTTTTGCCCAATGCTAAGACGCTGGCGCAGGCATTTATTGATCACATTGTCAAATTGCATGGTATTCCTTCAGACATAGTCTCTGATAGGGGCACGCAGTTTGTTTCCAGATTCTGGAAGGCTTTCTGTTCTCGCTTGGGGGTTCGGTTGTCATTCTCTTCTGCTTTCCACCCGCAGTCGAATGGCCAGACAGAGCGCGTCAATCAGAATCTGGAGACATATCTGCGCTGTTTTGTGGCGGAGAATCAAGAGGATTGGTGTTCTTTTTTTGTCCCTTGCTGAGTTTGCTTTAAATAACCATCATCAGGAGTCCTCTGATAAGTCACCATTTTTTGGTGCATATGGGTTTCATCCGCAGTTTGGGACGTTCTCGGGAGAGGGGTCTTCTGGTTTACCTGATGAGGACAGATTCTCCTCGTCTTTGTCATCTATTTGGCAAAAGATTCAGGATAATCTAAAGAGCATGAGTGAGAGATATAAGCGTGTGGCAGATAAGAGACGTGTGCTTGGTCCGGACCTGAATGTTGGTGATCTGGTGTGGTTGTCTACCAAGAATATCAAATTGAAGGTTCCCTCCTGGAAGTTGGGTCCTAGGTTTATTGGGCCTTACAAAATCCTGTCTGTCATCAATCCTGTTGCCTACCGTCTTGATCTTCCTCAGACTTGGAAGATCCATAATGTTTTTCATAAGTCCTTATTGAAACCTTATGTTCAACCCATTGTACCCTCGCCTTTGCCTCCTCCTCCGATTATGGTTGATGGGAATCTTGAATTTCAGGTCTCTAGGATTGTGGATTCTCGTCTTGTCCGCGGTTCTCTCCAGTACCTTGTTCATTGGGAGGGTTATGGTCCTGAGGAGAGGATGTGGGTCCCAGTGACGGACATTAAGGCCTCTCGTCTCATCAGGGCTTTCCATAGGTCCCATCCTGAGAAGGTGGGCTAAGAGTGTCTGGAGTCCACTCGTAGAGGGAGGGGTACTGTCACAACCAGACAGCTGAGAAGCTCTGACAGAAGCCTTTCAGAACCTCCTCCTTGAGTTCTCTTTGTTGTGGTATTCAGTTCCTCATCTCGTTAGCCTCTCTCAGCTGTCATGTAGTTGGACTAATTGCATCCCTTTAAATTCCGCCCCATAATGCATTGCTGGGCGGCTTATACTTCTTCCTGGAGTGTGTGTGCATGCTTATCCTGTTTTCCTGTCTGCTACAAAGTTAAGTGCTGTACATTTATCTGTTATTTTCTCTTTGCTGGATCCTAGGTGACCCTGACTCCCTCCGTGTCTGGTGTAGGGAGCTGGTGGTCATGTCCCCTCACTATTGTAGGGTGTTCAGGGGTTATATAGTCGAGGTACGTGGCTATGCAACCATCCACCTCTGGGATCTTTGCATAGGCTGAGCAGCCAGGGAAAGTGCTAGGTCTTGTGCAGGGGTCTCCCCTTGGTTCCTTAGCTTTGGATCCAGTGAGTCATATATGCATGTTGCATTGTCTTGTTTCCCGTACACCGTCCGTGACACTGATATTCTGCATAATCAGCCCTGGTAAAGGGAGGTTCTCATCGGCAACTGAACATGGTAGACCTATGGGGCATTGCTGGACCTTAATTTTAGATAGTAACCCTACAAAACCTAACAATAAATCATGGAGGGTAATAGGGTGAGAAAGGAAGCACTCTCCCTCCTTAATATCAGTTAAATGTTGAGACAGTATTGTTTCTGGCATGTAATTGGTTAAACTGTCAGGATTGGAGTTATCTATGATCCTGTCAATGAGAGCAGGATACCAGCTGTATAATATAGTGGCCAATGGAGTAATGTTGAGGGCATAGCTCGTGTACCCACACCATTACAGAGTCTCAGTATGTCACTGACCATTACAATTACCTAGGAGACCTAGCGTGTGGTCCGGGCCTCATAGGCCTCCATAACTAGCAGGCTCTAATGCCTTTACATTGCCCGGGGTTGCCATAGCAGCCATCGGTTGCCCATCATGGCAGCGTGGGGGGCCAATAGGGTCAGAGAGGGAATCTCCTCAATCTGCAACCTCTGTACATGGAACGGTCAGTATTACCAGCGGCATCTGAGGGTTTAGTCAGTTATGTCAGTGGCAGAGGAAGATTAGGAACAAAAAGAAAGTGGCCCTGGAAAAAAAAACTTAAAGTGGCCCCATATTGTAGGCAGGTCCGAACTGACAGAAGGCAGGGTGACATAATTAGGCAGGGCCAGCAACACCATAGTGCATACTATACTGCCCCAGCTGAACCAACTACCACAGAGCAGCACAAAATACTGCCAACTGCTGCACAGTATTCAACTGTATTGCTGTCCTGTGGACATAAATACTGTTAAATTCAGAAGGGCTCCTGCGGCTGCTGGCCAGTTGCATAGGAGAGAATCAGATCATTATATACCCGGCTGGCAGCCCTGAGGGCTTGGGTGGCTCTGTTAGTCATCGGCCCACTGGGAAATTTCCCAGTAGAGTTTATGGCTAATCCACCCCTGGTCAGTGGATAGAACAAGGGCTTGGCTGATTGGATGGGTGCAGGAGCTGTGTCCGCTCAATCAGAACACGTATGTGTAGGTTCTACATGTATGTTTTGCTTCTCTTGGCCAGGAGAGCGTGCACTGATTATGGGGGGAGGTGCTGTAGGATTACATTGGCACAGGGGGTCTGTGTAAGTTGGGACAGTTGTGCAACGAACACAAGATATTGTGACTCATGCAGTTACTTATAGCTATGTGTGTCAGTGTAACTCAGGCATGATTTATTATTTATGTCATTTAAAAAAACAAAAACCTACCTCAGATGACCTATGAGGGCCACATATATGAATTAAATAACAGCCTATAACACTATGTGCATCCCAGATCACCAAAGGAAAAGGCGACCACATGTAAGCAAAAAATATATACTTTATTAGAACACCGCAATAAAACACATATAATGGAGTCTTACATCATTGGATGGAGTGAAACAGGTATAAAAGAGGGACACGGGGGGGGGGGGGGGGGGGACCGATAAATGTTAATACATGTAGGGGAAGCAGCAAATGTAATTACATTAAAAATACACAAATGTGAACGCTCCCCCAAGTTAGTAACAGAAAATGAAGGAAATTGATACTACAGCAGGTTTCCACAAACAGGCAAAGATAATATAATACAACAACGACACAACCAATAAACATGTGTGGTAAAGTCCACATTCGTCCCAAAGTTCATCCTCTGTTCTGCATACATAATCAAAACATCTATGCCACTAAGTGGAAAGAAAAAACACATAAAACATGTTAAAAAAAACTGCTAAAAACCATTAAAAGACAGCCAAATTTACATAGCCAGCAGCCATAGGGAACCCCTATCAATATTAATTTCCTTACCCTAGACTAATTAAAGGCCCTATAGAAAAGGGACAAAACTGTTATAATAATTTAGGCCATGAGGGGAAAGAGTACCTAAAGTGTAGATCCGTCTGGTTTCCTTTTGCGCCAACTTCTTCTTCCAATCACCACCACGGGTTGTTGTATAAATGCGATTGATGGCCCTCACTTTTAATAGGGTTAGATCACTCTGATGGTTCAATTTAAAATGTCGAAGAAGTGGTTTTAGATGTGAACTGAATTCTTCATCTTTAGCAGACAGAATATCCAACACGTGTTCCCGAACCCTCCTTCTAAGTTCTCTTGTAGTCATGCCGACATAGATTGTTCCACACGGGCATGTTGCGTGGTATGTCACTCCAATTGAAGAACAATCGATCTTATGAGTGATTTTATACATCCTTTGTCCCCTTGCGTCCTGAAAGGAATCACACCTTAACACATTCGGACATGCAACACATTTCCCACAGGGGAAGCAGCCCCATTTGGGGCCCTTTGATCCAAAAACTTTCCCTAATTGCTTACCTCTATGGTAACTGTGGACCAGCATGTCTGTCAGGCTTTGAGGTCTTCTGTATGCCACCAAATGATGGGAAGGTAAATATTTCCTCTGAGTTTCATCAGAGAGAAGTATCGGCCAATACTTTTGTAGAATTCTACTTGTTTCTTGAGATCTAGAATTAAAGGTGGTAATAAACCTTACAGGTCCAGATTGTGCAGGGATCTTTTTCTCATGTAAAAGTTTGTTACGATTTGCATGCAATGCTCGGGTCTGGTCTCTTTATAGCCTGCCCACTATAGCCTCTCTCTCGAAATCGAGTAGCTAAATCGGTTGCTTGTTTCTTGAAGGTATGTTCCTCCGAACATATACGTCTCACACATAAAAATTGTCCTACCGGTATATTATTTATAAGATGTTGTAGATGTGCGGAGGATGCACGTAAGAAGCTGTTCGTAGCCGTGGGTTTCCCGAATAGGTCCATTTGAATATAGGAAACTAAATTGAATAGTGGTACATCTTAAAAGATATGTCTTTAATATTTGATATTTAAAATGATAGGCTCAACGATAAGCATAGTAACAATAACCTCTCCTGGAGGACAAAATTATTCCCTGCCAACCTCAGTGAACTGGTCAGGTTAGAAAAAATTGTGGAGCCAGGTGGTGTGAACACTGGCCCACTCGGAGGATTGAGTTGAGAATAAAAAGTGATAGAGATAAGGAGAGGTGGACAGATACTGGGTCTCAACCCCTATATGTATCCCTATACTCTATGTGAGAACTCCCTCCGTCTGACCCTAGATGGCCCTTAGACCTGTGGTTTGACTGCCCAGCTTCGTCGAAGTTAAAGGACCAGTCACCTCTAAGATCAGATAATAGAAAAAGAAAAAAGAAAAAACAAAGAAACACTATCCCAACGCGTTTCACTGGCAAGCACCAGATCATCAGGGGACTCCGATATAAACTGGACCACAGGTGAGTAGCGACAGGCAGTATGTGCCTATGTCAGCATTCCATATGAGGCTGAAGCAGCATGAGACACAATCCTAGACAGTTATAATAGGCAGTACTTAGCTTGCTGGAACTTCAACCTGGGTCCATGGTCCGCACCTATCCTGCGTATGGCAGTGGCAGCGGGTTATTCGCGCTGGCGTCCTTTTTAAAGGCGCGCGCGTCAGCTAGGCTCCTCCCCCGAAGGTCATGTGATCCGTCACGTGACCTGTGACGTATCCGGTCGCGTCACTCGTTGCCCTCACGTGATCAGGGACGGTCCATGCTAATGCGGCCATAGCACGCTACGGTGATTGGTCGCACGTCGGTGGGGGCTGAGTCATCTGGGTTACTAGAGGTGGCGATGCGGAGGTGAGCTACTCCCACTCCCCACCCTATACCCATATTCCTGACAAGTCAGGTGAGGGTGCGTCACTCCATATTATAGTAGGAGGCGCTACCCAAGGTATTTAGAGGCAGGAAACTTGTTGCGGTTTGGATGGCCATAAATAGGTGGTGTAGCGATGCATGATGTAAACACTCAGTGTGCACAAGAACATAGAAATATATGTATAGACAGCTATGCAGCTGTAGTCAGAGGTCACAGTAGTCAAGGTCCCATATATACTTATCAGGTGTCGTACGGATGGAGAAACAGGAGAACTGCAAAAGAACATGTAGAGAAACCATATGACGGGTGAAGCTGGACTATACCCACTAGCTCTGGACAGCACCTATTAACAAAGAGCTCCTTGAGGTTTATGACACTCCTATTGGAGGAAGAACGAATTAATCTGAATCAACTGGACAATAAGCTCAAAGAGCAGATTGAAGTGACTAATAAACTTAAACAAGAACCAGAGTTTGCGAATAAGGAGGCACAACTTAAAACTACGCTAGAGAAATTTCAGTTTCACCTTAAGGAAAGAAAGCACCGTCAGTTCAATAGGGATTTGCAAGACTTTCGTGAAAACAGGGTCTACATCACTATTGAAGGCGGTCCTCAAAAAGGAACAGGAAAAGTCGATTCTGACATCTCTTCCAGTGAAACTGACATTTCGGAAGGTGAAAAGGAGGGTGGCCAATCGTATCGAGGGAGAGGTCGCGGACGCAGAAGGGGTAGAGGACCACGGGGGACCTATGAAAATAGTGGGTCACGTGGCTCGTATGATAACAGCGGTGTACGTTTTTTAGATCAAGGAATTCCCTATTACCTGCGAAACCGCAAAGAACCTGTAACCCCAACGACATCAAGCCAAAACAGTGTGGGCAGATATTGAATCTGTCATCTCGTAAACTTGAGCAAGTAGAGATGGCGATTCTCGGCAAAGGTTTATCATTTGTACCCACCTCTTTCTTTAACTTGTTCAATTGGATCAAGGATTTGAGTTTGTTCACCAGAAAACTCAAATGGCATAAACACTTTTCCTTGATCAGTAGACGTGAGAGTAAAGAATTAGGAATCCCTTCTGATATTTTACAGGATGTTAAATTGCTCTTTAACCTGAGTGACTGCACCATGCAGGAGGGTAAGGGGCCCTTTACTACTTTAAAAAATAGAAGTACTAGAACACCACCAACTGGGGACCCCTCCTGCATTGATGTATTCTTTAACCAAGTGTCGCGAGATTTGGACAAAATGACTCTGGAGAAACCCAGATTCAATTGCTCCAAAGAGGAATACAAGGCGATAGAAAATCTGGCCAGTGACAAGACCATCACAATTAAATCCTCCGATAAAGGGGGTAATGTGGTGGTTTTGGACACTTCAGATTATAAAAACCTATGCCTTGATTTGTTGAAAGACAAAGACACATACGAGAGACTTAAAGGTGATCCCACCATTGGCTATCAAACAACACTTAAAAACATCCTGGGTGAGGCCAGATCTGCTGGCTTGATCTCAGGGGAAGAGTTTGATTTCCTTTTCAAAAAGTATCCCACAATCCCGACCTTCTATAGTCTTCCCAAGGTCCACAAGGGAATAACACCTCTCAAGGGGAGACCTATAGTTGCTGGGGTGAATAGTTTGGGACAAAATGTGGGTATCTACCTGGATTTCATCCTGGCCCCTTTCGTAAGGACCCTACCGTCCTACATTAGGGACACAAGCGACCTTCTTGGTCGCCTGGATGGAGTGTGTATTGATGGCAACACTTGGCTAGCCTCCATAGACGTGGAGGCGTTATACTCCTCAATCCCACATCGTCTGGGTTTGAGAGCAGTTGAGACCTTTCTTATGACTAGGGGCCGACAATTCTATGCTCATAATGATTTTGTCATCAAACTTTTGGAATTTATGTTGACATCCAACTATTTCCTATTCAATGGGGTATTCTACCACCAGCTCAGGGGCACGGCGATGGGGAGTCCGTGTGCCCCATCGTACGCCAACTTGTTCCTGGGCTGGTGGGAGGAGAATATCGTTTTCAGTGATTCGCTGGCCCATGTCGTCACACAGGTGGGGACGTGGGTCAGGTTCATCGACGATATATTCCTACTGTGGAATGGGGAGGCTGATCAGCTACAACACTTTGTTGACAGCCTCAACATCAATGAAGTGGGACTACGGTTCACGTCAGAGGTCCAAAAGGACACTTTACCTTTTTTGGATGTGGTCATCATGAGAGGGAGAGGAGGGGAGATTCATACTAAAACCTACAGAAAACCCACCTCCACCAATGCCCTTCTCAATTGGAACAGTCACCATCCCCTCCCGCTTAAACGAGGTATCCCTACAGGACAGTATTTAAGAATGAGGAGGAACTGTTCCAGTATGAGAGATTTTAAATTACAAGCCGACGACCTACGGATAAGATTTAAGGAAAAGGGCTATCCCGACTCGACCTTGAGGGCAGCATATCAAAAGGCCTGCTCTAGGAGTAGATGCGAGCTGCTGCACCCTAATAAGACAGACAAGGGCGACAAGCAGATTCGCCTGATTGGTACTTTTGATGGGGCAGCCAAAGAGGTACGAGATGTGATTTCAAAACATTGGAACATCTTGTTACTTGATCCAGATGTTAAGGATGTGGTTGCACCCCGTGCTAACATCACTTATCGTAGGGGTCGGTCGATACGAGACAGAATTATACGCAGCCACTTCAGCGAGACCAACGACCTAAAAGACGGCTGGTTAAAACCGCCGGTGGGTTGCTTTCGCTGCAGTGGCTGCGTGGCCTGCCCGTTCATTAAAAAAGGAGGCACCTTCAAAAGTAATACTACCAATAAGACCTACAATATCCGGAATTTTCTGAATTGTAGATCTCAGGGTGTCATCTACAAGGCCACTTGCCATTGTGGATTAGAGTACGTGGGTAAAACCACCAGGGAACTTCGTAGGAGGGTGGGGGAACACCTTGGAGACATTAGGAACAAAAGGGATACCCCCCTCGCCAAACTGTCATGGAACCATGAACCAGACGTACAACAAGAGATAAGGGAAAATAAGAAGGCTTTATTGAAAATCAAGCTGTAAAGCAAAAGTCCAAACGGATGGCTAAACCGAAGCAGGGTCTTGCGAAGCCAGAGGTCAGGAACCAGAAGGGTAGTCAGACGAAGCCAGGATCAGGAACCAGCAGGGTAGTCAGACGAAGCCTGGATCAGGAACCAGCAGGGTAGTCAGACGAAGCCAGGATCAGGAACCAGAAGGGTAGTCAGATGAAGCCAGGATCAGGAACCAGAAGCAGCTGCAGTCTTAGAAGCATGTGAACACAGGAGGACCAAGCAAGGAACTGAAGCCACAGACCTCCTATATGTATGAGCTAGGCATCCAGCTCCTCCCAGTGGGAAGGAGAAGCCGCAGGGTGGGAGGCTACAAGAAACCCAGAAACCAAGATGGCCGCCAGCACATGTCAAACGAAGGAGAACAGCAAGGAGGTAAGACCATGACAGTACCTCCCCCTCAAGGGCCCCTCCTCCGCGGAGTAAAGAACGGTTTCTGAGGGAAGCGTGCGTGGAAGGCTCGGAGCAAGGCGGGAGCATGGACATCTGCGGAGGGAACCCAGGAACGCTCCTCTGGACCATAACCACGCCAATGGACCAAAAACTGCACCCGACCGCGGACCAGGCGTGAGTCCAGGATATTGCTCACCTCATACTCCTCACGATTGCCCACTTGGACCGGACGAGGCCGAGGAACCGAGGAAGTGAAACGATTACACACCAGTGGCTTCAACAGGGAGACATGAAACACGTTGGAGATCCGCATGCCAGGAGGAAGCGCAAGGGCATAGGCTACCGGGTTTACCCTGCGAAGCACTCGGAAGGGACCAACAAAGCGAGGCGCCAGCTTGGGAGTGGGCACTCGAAGGTTGAGGTTGCGGGTGGACAACCATACGCGGTCTCCGACCTGGTAGGAAGGAGCGGGCGCTCGTCTGCGATCAGCCTGGAGTCTCTGGCGCTGAGCAGAGACCTCAAGGGACCTCTGGATCTGTACCCAAGAAGCACGTAGGACGGAAAGGTGATCCTCCACAGCCGGAATATCCTGGGGAGAGAATACCTCCGGTAACACGGCAGGTTGGAACCCATAATTGGCCATGAAGGGAGACGTCCCAGAGGAAGAGTTCACCGCCGTGTTCCTGGCAAACTCAGCCCAAGGCAGGAGGTCAACCCAATTGTCTTGGTGATCGGAGACATAGCAACGAAGGAATTGCTCCAAGGCCTGATTGGATCGTTCTGCGGCCCCATTGGACTGAGGGTGGTAGGCCGAGGAGAAAGAGAGATGAATCCCCAACTGGGAGCAAAAGGCGCGCCAGAACCTGGACACAAACTGACTCCCCCGATCCGACACAATCTCCTTGGGCAAACCGTGCAACCGGAAGACCTCCCTGGCAAAAATCGAGGCCAACTCTTGTGCAGAGGGTAACTTCTTGAGAGGAACACAGTGGCACATTTTGGAAAACCGATCCACAATCATGAGAATGACCGTATGGCCTCGGGATGCAGGGAGGTCCACAATGAAATCCATCCCCAGGTGTGACCATGGACGCTCCCCGGTGGCTATGGGTTGCAAAAGGCCCAACGGAAGGTGCCGAGGGGACTTACTCTGGGCACAAACGGAGCATGCCGCTACATATGCGGCGATGTCGGAACGTAGAGAAGGCCACCAGAACAGACGTGAAACAGCCCAGGACAGCTGATTCTTTCCAGGATGCCCCGCGGCCTTGGAGTTATGGTAGGTTCGCAACAACCGAGTGCGCAACTCCTCAGGCACAAAACATTTGCCGTTGGGTCTCCCAGAGGGAGCACCAGATTGAGCCGCCAAAATCTGCTCACCCAGGGGAGAGGTCAGGCTGGTGCGAATGGCGGCCAGGATCTGATTCGGAGGTATGACCGAAGTCGGAATCGACTCCTCCCCGGACAGCTCGGAGTACTGCCGTGATAAGGCATCCGCTCTGATGTTCTTGGAACCGGGTAGGTAGGAGACCACGTAATTAAAACGTGACAAGAACAGAGCCCATCTGGCCTGACGTGGTGTCAATCTCTTGGCCTCAGAGAGGTAGGTCAGATTCTTGTGGTCCGTCAGGATGAGAACCGGAACCACCGAGCCCTCGAGCAAGTGCCTCCATTCTTTAAGGGCCTGCACGATGGCCAATAACTCCCTGTCACCAATCTGATAGTTGCACTCCGCGGAAGACAGTTTCCGGGAGTAAAACCCACAAGGAAGCAGAGGACCCTCTGGTGTTCTACGCTGAGACAGAAGGGCGCCTACTCCCGTCTCAGACTCGTCCACCTCGAGGACAAAAGGCAACCCAGGGTTGGGATGCGACAGAATCGGAGCCGACACAAAGGCGGACTTTAGAGCCTCAAAAGCTCGGATGGCCTCGAGCGGCCAGACCTGGGGATTACTGCCCTTCCTGGTCAGATCCGTGAGAGGCTTGGCTAGCATGGAAAAGTTCCTGATGAACTTCCGATAATAATTGGCGAAGCCCAAAAAGCGCTGCAGGGCACGAAGACCACTGGGCTGGGGCCACTGTAAGACAGCCGAAACCTTCTCAGGATCCATGGAGAACCCCTCAGCGGAAATGATGTAACCTAAGAAGGTTACCTGGGATCGGTGAAATTCGCATTTCTCAAGCTTACCGAACAGCTTGTTCTCTCGTAACCGTTGCAACACTCGTCTGACATCCAGAATGTGGGCCTCCATGGATTCAGAATATACCAAGATGTCATCCAAATAGACCACCACACACTGCTGCAACAGGTCACGGAAAACATCGTTGATGAATTCCTGGAAGACTGCGGGCGCATTGCACAACCCAAAGGGCATAACCAAGGATTCATAATGACCGGTCCTGGTGTTAAACGCGGTCTTCCACTCATCGCCCGCCTTGATCCTTACCAGGTTATATGCCGCCCTCAGGTCGAGTTTGGTAAAGACCGTGGCCCCTTTGAGGCGATCGAACAGCTCGGAAATCAAGGGTATCGGGCAAGCGTTCTTGATCGTGATGCAATTGAGACCCCTGTAATCGATGCAAGGCCTCAACTCACCGCCCTTCTTTTTCACAAAGAAAAATCCAGCCCCTGCCGGGGACGAGGATTTGCGAATGTGTCCGCGTGAAAGCGCCTCCCTCACGTACTCCTCCATGGCCTCATTCTCCGCTACCGACAGTGGATAGACTTTGCCACGAGGAGGAACGGCACCAGATTGTAACTCTATGGCACAATCGTATGGGCGGTGCGGAGGTAGGGCAACCGCACGCACCTTATCGAATACATCCCGGTACTCCTCGTATTCAGGAGGCAACAGAGAGTCCGAGGAAGTACACAGCAACTTGACAGGCCCATGGATGCAACTAGACCCACACTGCGGTGACCACGAGAGGATCTCGGCCGATCTCCAATCGAAAGTCGGATTATGCTTCTGGAGCCAGGGGTACCCCAAGACCACCGAGTAGTGTGGAGACGAAATAACCTGGAGACAGACCGACTCTCTGTGAACGGCACCAATGGCCATCCCCACTGGAAGGGTCTCCTGAGTCACGTGTGGCGGCAGAAGGGGTCTGCCGTCTATCGCCTCAAGGGCCAGTGGGGAACCTCGAGGCTGCAGAGGAATGGAATTGGTGGCAGCGAACACACTATCAATGAACAAACCACCAGCACCAGAGTCCACCAACGCCTGGGTCGTCACCGAGCCCCCGACCCAGGAGAGGACAACAGTAATCAGTGGTTTGTCAACACGGGAAACCGGGGACGAGGAGACTCCACCCAAGATCTGCCCCCGACAGGATCTCAGGTGCGAGCGTTTCCCGGACGGTTCGGGCATGCCAACCGAAAATGCCCACCGAGACCACAGTACATGCATCGACCCTCGCGTCTCCGGAGTACCCTCTCCCCCTCGGACAGGCGAGCAAACCCCAGCTGCATGGGTTCACCCCCAGACAAGTCATCCCCAGGAGGCGTGGGAGGAGAGGGAGGCACGGGTGGGACAGCAAACGTAGGCGCCATTCTGTTAGAAGACCTCCGCAGGCTCTCCTTAAAGGAAGGTCTCTCCCTGAGTCTGGTGTCAATCAAAACCAGGAAAGAAATAAGAGACTCGAGCTCCACTGGTAGGTCCTTAGCTGCAACCTCATCCTTCAAGGCATCCGAGAGACCATGAGAGAAAGCAGCGACCAGAGCCTCATTATTCCAGCCCACCTCTGCTGCCAGGGTACGAAACTCAATGGCGTATTCAGCTACGGATCGTGAACCCTGTCTGATGGACATAAGGAGCTTCGCAGCAGAGGCAGCACGAGCTGGCACATCGAATACCTTCCGAAGAGAAGCAACAAAACCGGAAAACTCGGCAACCACCGGATTGTTGTTCTCCCATAAAGGGCTGGCCCAGGCCAAGGCCTTGTCCGAGAGCAGCGAGATCAAGAAGCCCACCTTTGATCTCTCAGTAGGAAAGGCATGTGGCAGCAACTCGAAATAGATGCCCACCTGGTTAAGGAAACCTCGGCACTGAGTTGGCTCTCCCCCAAAGCGCTGTGGAAGGGGGGCAGAACCGGTCATACCCCGAAACACCGCAGGCGCAGCAACAGGTGTCGGGGTAGACTCTGGCGCAACAACCGGAGCGGCAGTAGGAGCGGGCCCAGGAGCGACAACCGACCCATCGGCAACGGAAGCTAAATGAGCCGTGCGTTCAAGCAGGGTTTGCAACGCCACAGCGAACCGACCCAACAGGTGATCCTGCTGATCAAGTCTGGCAACCAGCGTAGGTAGCGAGGATGGCCCTGTACCGTCAGAATTCATGGCTTGGTCCTAATGTCATGGAACCATGAACCAGACGTACAACAAGAGATAAGGGAAAATAAGAAGGCTTTATTGAAAATCAAGCTGTAAGTCCAAACGGATGGCTAAACCGAAGCAGGGTCTTGCGAAGCCAGAGGTCAGGAACCAGAAGGGTAGTCAGACGAAGCCAGGATCAGGAACCAGCAGGGTAGTCAGACGAAGCCTGGATCAGGAACCAGCAGGGTAGTCAGACGAAGCCAGGATCAGGAACCAGAAGGGTAGTCAGACGAAGCCAGGATCAGGAACCAGAAGCAGCTGCAGTCTTAGAAGCATGTGAACACAGGAGGACCAAGCAAGGAACTGAAGCCACAGACCTCCTATATGTATGAGCTAGGCATCCAGCTCCTCCCAGTGGGAAGGAGAAGCCGCAGGGTGGGAGGCTACAAGAAACCCAGAAACCAAGATGGCCGCCAGCACATGTCAAACGAAGGAGAACAGCAAGGAGGTAAGACCATGACACAAACACGTCGAAATCAGCCATAATGGCAACTTGAAAGGCATCACCTTCATGGGTATTGAATCAGTCCCCCGACTGAAGAGAGGGGGCAACTGGGACAGGAGGATACTACAGCGGGAGACGTGGTGGATCTTTGAGCTAAAGACCTTCCATCCTATGGGCCTCAATGAGCAGCTTTCATTTAGCTCGTTCATTGAGGAATCTAGATCCTTGCACTAGTATTTTATCACCTATTTACCTACAATACCTATAATAGCCACTTTATTATTATGTCCAGAGTAATAAGACACATATGTATACCTAGTATACTGACATATAAATGGTTAATAGGTGCTGTCCAGAGCTAGTGGGTATAGTCCAGCTTCACCCGTCATATGGTTTCTCTACATGTTCTTTTGCAGTTCTCCTGTTTCTCCATCCGTACGACACCTGATAAGTATATATGGGACCTTGACTACTGTGACCTCTGACTACAGCTGCATAGCTGTCTATACATATATTTCTATGTTCCTGTGCACACTGAGTGTTTAGATCATGCATCGCTACACCACCTATTTATGGCCATCCAAACCGCAACAAGTTTCCTGCCTCTAAATACCTTGGGTAGCGCCTCCTACTATAATATGGAGTGACGCACCCTCACCTGACTTGTCAGGAATATGGGTATAGGGTGGGGAGTGGGAGTAGCTCACCTCCGCATCGCCACCTCTAGTAACCCAGATGACTCAGCCCCCACCGACGTGCGACCAATCACCGTAGAGTGCTATGGCCACATTAGCATGGACCGTCCCTGATCACGTGAGGGCAACGAGTGACGCGACTGGATACGTCACAGGTCACGTGACGGATCACATGACCTTCGGGGGGAGGAGCCTAGCTGACGCGCGCGCCTTTAAAAAGGACGCCAGCGCGAATAACCCGCTGCCACTGCCATACGCAGGATAGGTGCGGACCATGGACCCAGGTTGAAGTTCCAGCAAGCTAAGTACTGCCTATTATAACTGTCTAGGATTGTGTCTCATGCTGCTTCAGCCTCATATGGAATGCTGACATAGGCACATACTGCCTGTCGCTACTCACCTGTGGTCCAGTTTATATCGGAGTCCCCTGATGATCTGGTGCTTGCCAGTGAAACGCGTTGGGATAGTGTTTCTTTGTTTTTTCTTTTTTCTTTTTCTATTATCTGATCTTAGAGGTGACTGGTCCTTTAACTTCGACGAAGCTGGGCAGTCAAACCACAGGTCTAAGGGCCATCTAGGGTCAGACGGAGGGAGTTCTCACATAGAGTATAGGGATACATATAGGGGTTGAGACCCAGTATCTGTCCACCTCTCCTTATCTCTATCACTTTTTATTCTCAACTCAATCCTCCGAGTGGGCCAGTGTTCACACCACCTGGCTCCACAATTTTTTCTAACCTGACCAGTTCACTGAGGTTGGCAGGGAATAATTTTGTCCTCCAGGAGAGGTTATTGTTACTATGCTTATCGTTGAGCCTATCATTTTAAATATCAAATATTAAAGACATATCTTTTAAGATGTACCACTATTCAATTTAGTTTCTAATATACTTTTGGGCATCATTATATATATATAAGTGTGACCAGCTTTCATTATAGGTTGTTATCACATACCATTTGAATATAGACATTTTTATCCTTCCTCAGTATAATATCCAGAAACTCAATCTCATTTGCACTCCATTGATGGAAGAAGCTCTTGTTGCGGATACTGGTGGCCATCTTTGTTTGCCAACAGGATGGGGTGATGCTGCTTCATGTGGTTCAGGCAGACTGGTACAGTGGCCTGAACTTGCCCAGTATGCACTGTCTGTTCTTTCTTGCCCAGCCTCCATTGTCATCTCAGAGAGGATTTTCAGCATGGCAGTGGACGTTGTGACTAGAGATTAGGACAGTTCGCTGAATTTCCCAAAAAAGATTTGATTGATCCAAATTTATTCATGACTAATCGCGTTAAAAAGCAGCTATTTCCAGGCTGCAGAGAGCCTGTATATTGGTGTAGAACACTGCATTGCAGAAACTTGCATAAGTAGTCCGTTGTGGTAGTGAAACAGTTACTTTGCATCTGTGTGACAGGCAAGTGCTGGTGTCACCCTTAGAATCACTTCACACTTCACTTATTAGGTCAGTTAAGGGTCTAAAACTGAACAAATAACTCAAGTATGAACTCAGCCTTACAGGTCAATGTTAGCACCAGGTATAAAGAACCGTGCGGTGGCTCAAGATTCTACTATAGAGTGAAAGAGAGCACTCCTTTTACACCGTCAGCTGATTCCACATAGATTTCTACAGAAACTGTTCTGTTACACGCTGATACAAGTAGTGGCCCCATGATAGTGGAGTGGAGAGGGTGTCAGCAGAAAGTTTCTGTTGACTTCACAGTTTATTTTGCCCTTCTTCTGATCCGTCATAAGAACAACCTCCGAAAAGCCATTCCTGTCTTTTGAGCATCCACTTTCATATGGTCAGCATTTGGTCAGTAATCCAAAAAAACAGGAATGGATCAAAAACAGACATGACACATGATTGGAAAGTTTGCGTGTCTTCTGTGTTTTGTACCAACTCCTGCTTTTGGCTGCCAAATCATGAGCAAATCCTGATGCAAAATAGGGACTGTGTGATACAGGCATTAAGGCTCCTTGAAAGACAAGGTCCTTGTTTTTCTAATTTTTCTGTGCTTCTGCCAGATGAGAAGAAGGGTAAAATAAATGTCAACAATGATGTCAAGGCCAAACAGGGACAATAGTGGCAGCCTCATACAGTGGGGAGGGTGGCCCCCCCATGAGGAGTCAACACAGTGGCCCAGTTACAGAGTGGTGAGGTGGCAACCACATGAGTCAACATAGTGGTCAGTCACAGAGTGGTGTAGCCACAGTAGAAGTCAAAATAGTGGCCCAGTTACATTATGGGGAGGGTGGCAACCGCATGATGAGTCAGCATATTGGTCAGTCACAGAGTGGTGAGGTGGCAACCGCATGAGGAGTCAACATAGTGGCCCGGTTACAGAGTGGTGAGTTAGCAACAGCATGAGGAGTCAACATAGTGGAGATAGGTGAGGTGGCAACCACAGAAGGAGTCAACACTGTAGCCTAGTCACAGAGTGGGGAGGTGGGGGGCAACAGCAGTGGCAGTAACAGCACAAGATGGTGGGTGGCAGTAGGAGAACATGGCAGCAGAGGTAGCAGGCGCGGCATCAGGTAAGTGGCAGTATCAGAATAGTGGCTGAAGCAGGTGGCCGGTCTCTTCACAAAGTTTTGGTGTGGAACTCAGAATTATCTAGTCTGATGCATCAGGAATTGAGTGTGGAAATCCTGGCAGTCTCTCCAGATTTTGGGTGGAAAGGAGAGTTCTCCCTGCAGTAACTATACCCCCCCCCCCCCCCCGCTGCACTAAAGCCCCGCTCTGATGCCACACTACTGGCCGGGCAGGAAAGCTTGTCCAGGTCAAATTTGGCCAGTTGCAGCCACAAATCAAGCTTGACTGCCCAGTAGTCCAGGTGATCTTGGTTGTGGGTTGGCAGGGTACAGTCCAAGTATGCCACCCCCTGCTGGTTCAGATTCTGCTCTATGTCTTGCTGCTGCTGCGTGTTTTTTTCACTCATCGCCCTCTAGCTCCTCTCCTGTCACTTGTGCAGAAAAAACACCCATTTCTGTAAACATTGCTTGTTTGTGAATGTCCTAATCTGGCTTCTCCTCCTCCAATTAAACCCCTACAGGGCTTAGGTGGCCGTGAGATGTAGCTGCCACTTCTCATGTCCCCTAGCCAGCCAGATTTAGCCGCATCTGCTCCAGGACATGAAGGAGTGAAATTAAGTAGTTCATCCCAAAACCCTGGCAAATAAAGTGGTCTCCTCAAAGGGTCTGAGGAAATGGCAGGTGTCACGCATGATGTGCCACTGGCTAATGCCAACGTTACACAGGGGAGTACTCCTGTCCGCCTGCATCATCAGGAAATCATTTATGGCCTGCCTCTTCTGATATAGTTGGCCCAACATGTGGAGGGTGGAGTTCCAACAGGTAAAAACGTCACACATCAGGGAATGTTGGGGAGCGTTCTTCTGCCTTTGCAGTGTAAGACTGGCTAAAGTGCATGCACAGTTTTCTGGCTATTTTCAGAATGTCTTGCAGATGGGTGGAAGACCACTTTACAACCAGATTAAAGACGTACGCCATGCAAGGCGCATGGCTTAGCCCTCGTTAATCAGCGCTGGCACAATGCTCTTCCTGTTGTCGGTGACTATGGTTCCCATTTTTAGTTGGCAATGAAACAGCCAGGATTCGATTTCTTGAGGATGCAGAGCAGTTCCTGCCCTGTGTAACTCCGTTCGCCCAGGCAAACCAGGTGCATAACAGTGCGACACCGGCGTGCTCTGGAAAGGTGGTATGTTGGAGGAGCACTACGAATTGTGCCTGCAGTGGAGGCTGAGGACAAGGTGGAGGATATTGAGGCAGAGGAGAACCTTGGCGCAGGACTCACAGTTTGAGAACCAGGAGGCGACAGTGCCGTCACCTGGCTAATTTGCTGGCGTGGCTGGGCAGGAACCACATTTGTCTAGTGGGCCGTAAAGGACATATATTGTCCTTGACCATAGTCACAGCTCCACACGTCGGCGCGGCTGTGAACTTTAGCAGAAACCAACAGGCTCAAGGACTGGCCCACCTTCTATTTAACATACAAATGCAGGGCTGGTACTACCTTTTTGGAAAAGTAATGATGACTTGGGATGACTTGAGTCCACCACATGGAAAGGGAGGGACTGTAGTACCAGCAATTTGGCCAGGAGCATGTTCAGCTTCTGCGCCATTGGATGAGTGCATGCATACTGTTGTCTTTTTGCAATTGCCTCAATGATCGATTGCTGACAAAACAAGTGATAAGGAGTAGAAGGAGGAGCGGGAGCATCAGGACCAGTAGATGATGGGAAGGAAACACAGCTTCCTTCTGCTGAGGTGGTGGAGCATTGACTGCTGGAGAATGGGTGCAGGCCATTGGGTGATGCAGAAGTTTCTGCGTCAGGCTGTACCACTACATTAGCGCCACGGTTTTCCCAGGCCACTTCATGCTCATGCTGCATGTGTTGACGCAGGGCCATATGATGCCAACATTGGCACCCTGGCCACGCTTCACCTTCTGCCCACAGATAATACAAATGGCCATGCTAAGCCCTCTGGCAGCTTGATGAAAAATTCCCACACCGCCGAGTATGGCATTTTTCCTCTACCAAGTCAACCATTCAAGAACAGCTGGGTTGCTGGTCAAAACACGACCGCTGGATGACACTGGCAGCTCTGGCCTGTCCCTACGACTGCTGCTACCATTTTCCCTTCTTCTGCTGCTACTTCTGCCAGCTCCAGCAACATTTTGACCACTGCCCGTTCCCTTAGAAGTCCCTGGCACCTGTCTGTTATATATAAAAACAATGAAAACCTCCAAAACTTGAAGTATCAGGCTGCAATTTCACACCAATTCCACAATTATGGATTAAAGGGTATATTTATGTGTAATAGCACTTGAGCACCCTAAAATCTCCCCAAATAACAGAATCAAGGATTAGTGGAATTACTGATGTATCAAAAATGCAAACAATCTAAAATCTGTAGTATCAGATCACTTTTTGTTTCCCCAATTAGTGCAGCAAGGTGTAATAGAATAGCTTCTCTATTACCCAGGCTTTACACTCTTCTCTTGATCCCTGCTCTCTCCCTGTAGTGTGCATAAAGCCTCCCTATTCTATCCCTACATTAACAATAATCTGTCCCTGAACTGCTCAATAGTATTTTTTGTCAATAAAACCTTTCCTGATTACTATCTGTAGTGCCTGTTACATCTCTCACTGCAAAATGGCAGAGATCGAGCAGGAGGAGACTTTTTATAGGGCTGTGACATCACAGGGGCTGGCTAGCTGCTGATTGGCTATCTGCATGGTATTATGGGTGCTCCTTTGGTCCCGGGCTTCTTACTTCCTCTTTCTATTTCAATTTTAGAAAAAATACTATTTATTACCATGAAGCACGACTTCGGGATAAATCAAGTTTTTCCTGAAATTCGGATAAAATTCAACTTCACCAACTTCAATTCACTCCTCTCTAGTTGGGACACCCAAGCAAACCAAGTTGTCCTTCACCAGTGTATAAAATATCACTCTCGTCAAAAGAATGAGTCGTAGATCCATGCAGATTTTCATAATTTACCGTTTGGGGCCGATGATCTAGATCTGCTCAGAGGGTGCCCTATTATGCCACTGCTCCTGTCTGCCTGCCTACCACCATGTTGTGTGCTGTACAGCTACTGCCACCATCATGCCACTGCCTGCCTTTCACCCATCATGTTTTCTGACATACAGCTGCCGCCACCATAATGTCACTGTCTGCCTTCCTACTATCATGTTGCTGCTGATAATCCTCCTACTGCCACTTCCATTACCTGCTACTTAAGTGCAACCACTACTACTACTATTACTACCACCCTCTAAACAACTGCACACACCTTCTGCCTTGTCTGTCCCAGGCGATTTTGCTAATTTTTTCATAGTTCCTATCACAACATTAATAAAAGATTTACCGTACTTTTTGCCCTATAAGATGCACCCCCCCCCCAAAGTGGGGGGAAAATAGCAGTGCATCTTATGGGGCGAATGCTGCAATTTACAATGATACACGGCCGCCGCGCGGTCGGCAGGTGTATCAACTGAGACGGAGGAGGGGCTGGGGCCGGCATCTGGATTAGGAATGACAGCGGGGACCGGTGCAGTCCCTGTATTCTATTGCACCGGCCCCGCTCACTGTTGTATAATCTTATCGAACCTGTAGGCATTGTTAAGATATAATAATCATATGTAATCCAGCTGTATTACTTACATCTTTAAGTTCCGTAGCAGGGAGGAGGCAGGCCGGGAGGCGCGTCACTCTCTACGTCATGCGCCTGCCCCGCCCACTTTATGAATGAAGCATGCGGCACGGGCGGGTGACGTAGTGAGTGACACGTCGTCCACGCGACCTCCCTCCGCTCTGCTACGAAACTTAGTTATAAGTAATACAGCTGGATTACACCTGATTATTATATTTTAACAATGCCTACAGGCATCTTATTTTCCTCCTCAAAAACCTAGGTGCGTCTTATAGGGCCAAAAATACGGTACTTTTGCAAACTAACTGAGCCAGAAGTTTTCCGGGGTAACATACTCAGTCATTTATTCTGTAATGGTCTTCTGGTATTTTCCTTTCTGAGGATTCTTCATATACTTTTGCTCCGCTTCTGACACTGCTCCCATCAACTCACATTTAACTATTCTTACTCTACAATTAAATAAATTTATTATCTAATAATTTAAAAAAAATGAAAATTGGACTTCACACAATACACAATAGTCTCTTTCTAACAAGGATAAAACCAGCCTGTAGATCATGTGGATCCAATGATGTTCCCATTCATTTCTTCAATTGCTCTTGTAGATTGATTTCAAGCTGCAGCTCAGGTGCATGTCCTTTCTCACAGAGCATGTCCTTTCTGCCGCAGCTCTCGTCCTGTCCATGTTATTCCTGCCGGCACCTGTGATGGCTTCTAACCATGGAAAGGGCTGGTGACCGATGAAGGATATAAGTGAGCATGTGCGTCCTCCTCAGTAATGTTACTTAGGTGGATAGAGAAATAAGGAAAACAACAAACAGCAGGTGGCGCTATACAGGTACATTTTATTAAATAACTCAGCGGCCATATTACATTATAATTACATGCAAATACAAGAGAGCTGATTCCACCTTAATTGAATCACAAGGTCACTTTGGAGAAATAGGACTCCAACTAATTTTAAGAGATTTGCTGATCTATAGTTGTAATAATAATAGTTTTCTGTATTATTTCCAGATATTAGTAGAGGTTGTACAGGATTAGAACTTGTGGCTGCTTTCTTAGAGAAACAGCCCCACATCTGTCCATAGGTTACATCTGGTATTGCAGTATTAAATGGGGTTGGCCACTCTGTTAGCCCTTATTAAAACTATAAAGAGAGTGGGGAGATATTACTTTTACTAATATATCTTCTTAAAGAGGACCTTTCACCTGAAAATGAAAGTTAAACTAAAGATATAGCCTTACTTACATGCCCCCGGTATTGCTTATTCAGACATTAATTTTTCAATCAGTGCCCCCGTTTGTCCGCACTGCCCCCCGGAATATTTGCCGCCTTGTATGCTAAAGAGCCATTCGGCTCAACTGGGCAGGCCTTCAAAAGTTCTCCTGGGCGCGTCATTCTTCACCCTGGCACGAAGCGCATCCAATCGGCGCGCTCCGCTCTTAGCCAGGGAGAAGACGCTCCACTTCTCGTGAGATGGCGCTGGCTCCGGATGAATGAAATCGCTTCAGTTCTTGCGAATCTCGTCCAAGCCTAAAGCCTGTTCTGCTGTCTGGGTCCTAAAGCACCCTGCTTGTATCAGAGGTGACTGGCACTCCTGGCTGTGCAGGGCTGTGCAGGGGCTCAGCAGGGACACTTGTTAAAAGCTGAGGTAAAGAGACATTTTCAGAAGGAAGACTGAGGAGAATCTGTGATGGCCGATCTGACTGCAGGCTCTGCCCCCTCTGTACTGAGAGGACCCTGCCAACATGTGAGGATGTAGCAGTGCCAGGGAAGTGCTGTGGACCACAAACTGTGAGCAGTCCCAGTGTCTGTCCTGTTTCTGGTCCCTCTGTTCTGTGTTCTTATCCCTGACATGATATTACAGCCAGACCAACAGTTCAGGAGCTTTAACCCCTTGTGAGCTGTCAGTATGGCTGAGGTCAGTGATATCAGCAGCAGTCACTGGTCTCACCATCTATATAATGTGTGCCCGCTCCTTCCTGCACTCTGTATATGGTGATAGGTGACCCCCACCACTGCATATAGAGATCCGCGACCCCTGTATACAGTGACCCGTGCTAACGGTAGCCCAACAGTGCCGCCGGAAGTCCGCTCCGGCCCCAATTACTATAATGGGGTCAGGTTGGAGATATGGCCGCAGCATGGCTGAGAGGCGGCCGGACAAAGAACGCAGCGTGCTGGGCATCAGTGAATGTGAATCGGGCCGGTGCGGACTTCCGGCAGCACTCGTGGGCTAGCATCAACACGGACCCGGCAGGGGAACAGCCTGCCAGACCTGCCAACGCTGGTGGGAAAGCAGCCTTAGTGGTGTGATAATAGACAGGAGGCTCCTCTCTATGTGAGCAGATCGATTTGTACAAATGTATTCATCAGAGATCTTGTGCAACAAAGATCTGTCCCCCCTCCCCCCGCTCAACAGCCCCATCCCCCGGCAGTCCGTGCACCTAAACAGAAATCTATGACGCTCAGAGCCGCTGGAGATTTCTTGCTTTATTTGAGTAAAAAAACTGGCGAAATGCCACTTTTCAGAAACAAGAGATATGATAAATCTCCCCCTCTATTCATGGCTTAAATCCAATGGTGCAACTAAAAATGACTGAGCCCCACAGCCAGTTTATGAGCAGGGCCCCCTCCCCCGGCAGTCCATAGTTTATGAGCAGGGCCCCCTCCCCCGGCAGTCCATAGTTTATGAGCAGGGCCCCCTCCCCTGGCAGTCCATAGTTTATGAGCAGGGCCCCCTCCCCCGGCAGTCTATAGTTTATGAGCAGGGCCCCCTCCCCCGGCAGTCCATAGTTTATGAGCAGGGCCCCCTCCCCCGGCAGTCCATAGTTTATGAGCAGGGCCCCCTCCCCCAGCAGTCCATAGTTTAAAGGCAGGGCCCCCTCCCCCGACAGTCCATAGTTTATGAGCAGGGCCCCCTCCCCCGGCAGTCCATAGTTTATGAGCAGGGCCCCCTCCCCTCCCCCCGGTAACATATGTATGATACATTAGCATCATATTCCTGTGTGCTGCTGGGACGGGGCGGATTGCTATGTCTGTACAGCAGTTATTCACTGATGACCGAGTTATTGATATTATCTGAAGGGCTCTTGTCTCTATGGAAACACAGGTGGGCGGGGATGTCATGTGACTGCTCCTCTGAACATGCTTGCTGCAATGCATGCTGGGATTTTTACTTACAGTGTATAAGTAATCCCAGCAGGCGTTTCTCTGTTCAGCACGGTGTATTTTTTATTGTAGCATATCCATCAGCTGAGGACGGCTGGACGGGTCGAAACGCATCCTGAAAAACTGTGATTTATATGCTACAATAAAGAATACACTGTGCTGAACAGAGAAACGCCTCCTGGGATTACTTATACACTATAGATTACAGGATAGGTCATCAATATCAGATTGGCGGGGGTCCGACACCCGGCACCCTCGCTGATGAGCTGTTTGAGGAGACGCTTGTGCAGTGTGCATGTACCTTCTCCCTTCTTTCTTCCTGTTCACCGCTACTGTCCCATAGACATACAGCGGAGAGCAGGAAGAGAGAGGGAGAAGGCACGTGTGCACTGCGCGATCCGTCTCCTCGTACAGATGATCAGTGGGGGTTCCGGATGTCAGACCCCTACTGATCTGATATTGATGACATATTCTGAGGATAGGTCATCAATATTAACCCTTTGATGTTGAGGCCTATTTTCATTTTTGCAGTTTGTATTTTTCTCCCCACATTCCAATAACCATAACATTTTTATTTTTCCATTCACATAGCTATAGGAGGGCTTATATTTTGCAGGACATGGTGCATTTTTTTATGTCACCATTTAATTTACCATACCTTGTATTGGTAAACAGGAAAAAATGGAGTGTGTGGAAGAATAAAAAATAAAAATGAATTCTGTCAAGGTTTTTGGGGGTTTTGATATCACATCGTTCATTGTGCTCTAAAAATGACCTAACATCCTTATTCTGTGGCTCCATACAAATGCGGCGATACCAAATTGTATAGGTTTTATTTGTTTTACTAGTTTAAAAAAGATAAAAACCTTTGAAAATAAAACTTAATTTTCCTTGCATTGCCAGATATTTTTTTTATATTTCAGTCTACAAAGCTGTAGGAGGGCTTGTTTTTTGCGTAACTATATTTTTTATTGGTACCATGCTTGTGGTATATACTGCGTTCATCGTACAATATATATATTTTTAAGTTCAAGCATTTTAACACACAGCGATAATAAAATATGTTATTTTTTTATTGTTAATATATTTTTATATATAAAATTGGGAAAAAGGGGTGGTTTTAACTTATATTGATTTTTTTTATTTTTTTTATTTCACTTATTGATTTTTTATAACAATATGGCCCTTAGGGGCATAGTACATGTGATCTCTTGATTCCATCTCCTATTCACCCTAATAGATCTCTATTGGGCTCATGCACACGACCCTATGTATTTAGAGGTGCGAAAAAATTGGATGCACAAAAATCACGGATGACGTCCATGTGCACTCCATATTTTGCGGAACAGAACATCTGGCCCCTACTAAAACAGTCCTATCCTTGTTGGTAATGCGGACAATAATAGGACATGTTCTATTCTTTTGCGGAACGGACATACAGAAACGGAATACACACAGAGTAACTTCCATTTATTTTTTACGGACCCATTGAACTGAATAGTTCTGCATACAGTCCGCATAAAAAACGAAACAGACACGGAAAGAAAATACATTCGTGTGCATGAGCCCTTAGGGCGAATAGGATTTTTACTCTCTCCATTCTGTACTGTGCCTCGTGCATAGCTCAGTATGGAGAACGCCATGGCAACCGATCAGAAGGCAGAGGGTACTGGCACACAGTGCAGTTCTGACATTCATACAGGATGCAGTTTTCAGTTTAGCCAGTTTGTCTGCCTCGTTAACCCCTGATATTCTGCATAGAAGTAATGATTTAAGTAATTTCAGCTAGCTACAATAAAAAACTGCATCCTGAATGCAAGTCAGAACTGCGTTGTGTGCCAGCACCCAGAGGAGGCAGCATCCCTCTGCCTTCATTCACAGGTGCATTGAACGCAGCACCTGAGGGGTTAAATGACGGGCGCAACGCAATCTCCGCTCCCTGTCAGGTCAGATACATCCCCTCAGGCATTATGACGTACAGGTGAAACTTGAAAAATTAGAATATCGTGCAAAGGTGAAACTAATATATGAGATAGACTCATTACATGCAAAGCGAGATATTTCAAGCCTTTATTTGTTATAATTTGGATGATTATGGCTTACAGCTTATGAAACCCCAAAGTCACAATTTTGAAGTACCCTTTGCTAAGGGGATATGGATTAATTAGCTGACTAGAGTGTGACACTTTGAGCCTAGAATATTGAACCTTTTCGCAAAACTCAAATTTTAAGCTGCATTGATGCAATTCCTTTTAATTTGCATTACTGAAATGAATGGACTTTTGCACGAAAATCTAATTTTTTGAGTTTCACCTGTACAGTTACATCATAATACATGAAGGGGTTAAAAGCCCGGACAACCCCTTTAATTTACAGCCAAAGCATTTCCCACAGTCTGTATATTAAATAGGCTTCTCTTCTGTGTGAATTCTCAGGTGTCTCACAAAACTTGATTTCTCACTAAAACACTTTCCACATTCAGTGCATGAAAATCCCTTCTCTCCTGTGTGAGTTTTCTGATGTCGAACAAGATGTGATTTCTCACTAAAACACTTCTCACATTCTGGACATGAAAATGGCTTCTCTACTGTGTGATTTCTCAGATGTGAATCAAGATTAGATTTTTCATTAAAATATTTCCCACATTCATGACATGAATATGGCTTCTCTCCAGTGTGAATTCTCTGATGTTCCACAAGTCTTGATTTGTTATTAAAACACTTCTCACATTCGGGACAAGAAAATGGCTTCTCTCCTGTGTGAATTCTTTGATGTTGCACAAGACTTGATTTATCACTAAAACATTTCTCACATTCAGGACACGAATATGGCTTCTCTCCTGTGTGAATTCTCTGATGTTGCACAAGACTTGATTTATTACTAAAACATTTCTCACATTCGGGACACGAATATGGCTTCTCTCCTGTGTGAATTCTTTGATGTTGCACAAGACTTGATTTATTACTAAAACATTTCTCACATTCAGGACACGAATATGGCTTCTCTCCTGTGTGAGTTCTCAGATGTATATCAAGCTGTGCTTTCGAATTAAAACACTTTTCACATTCAGGACATGGAAATGGCTTCTCCCCGGTGTAAATTTTCAGATGTTTCACAAGATCTGATTTCTGATTAAAATATTTCCCACATTCAGGGCATGAAAATGGCTTAACCCCGGTATGAATTCTCTGATGCACCTCAAGAATTGATTTGTTACTAAAACATTTCCCACATTCCGAACATGAAAATGGCTTCTCTCCTGTGTGAGTTTTTTGATGTTCAACAAGATGTGATTTCCGACTAAAACATTTCCCACATTCTAAACATGAAAATGGCTTCTCCCCTGTGTGAATTCTCTGATGTCTCACAAGATGTGCTTTCTGGCGAAAACACTTCTCACATTCTGAACATGAATATGGATTCTCTCCTGTGTGAATTCTCTGATGTATCAGAAGACTTGATTTATCACTAGAACATTTCCCACATTCTGAACATGAATATTGCTGCTCCCCAGTATGAGTTCTCAGGTGTATCTTAAGATAATGTTGACTCCTAAACCTCTTCCCACATTCCGAACATGAAAATGGCTTCTCTCCTGTGTGAGTTTTCTGATGTTCAACAAGATTTGCTTTCCGACTAAAACATTTCCCACATTCTAAACATGAAAATGGCTTCTCCCTTGTGTGAGTTTTCTGGTGTTCAACAAGATGTGATTTCTGACGAAAACACTTTTCACATTCTGAACATGAATATGGCTTCTCTCCTGTGTCATTTGTCTGATTGTCAGCAACACTTGATAGCACATTAAAAGTTTTCTCTCTTTCAGAACATGACCGTTCATCTTTCTGAATTTCATTGTGCACAGAAAGATTAGCATTATTTTTAAAATCATTCCCATAGTCAGAATTTGCAGACATCTCACCCAGATTAAGCCCGGTTCTATTATTGATTACTTTCTATTTCATAAGAAGGAGATGGAATTAGATGACCTTGGGAGACTTTTATCCAGTCTTTACCTGAAGAAAGAAACATTTTATAAGATAAAAGGTTCTTTTTTTCTCCTAATTACACACAAACAGTTAAAATATAAAATGCAATTAACATGCAGATAAAAAATGTATGTTATACTAACTGCATATTTAACCCCTTCAGGACCCTGCCATTTTTCACCTTAAGGTCCATGCCATTTTGTAGTCTTGTCACCATTTGCGCCTAGACCCTCTGCTGCTCTGCCGCTTTCACACACGAGTTAAACTGACATGGCACGTGCTGCTGTCAGTGCGTGCCATGTTCTTCTCAACAGCACAGGGGAGAAGGAGGCAGTCCCTCTCCCCTGTGCCGCTGCCACCAATAGACTGATAGCAGGGAGGAGACGGGGGGGGGGGGGGCTGTGGCTGTGGACCACTGCACCACCAATGAATATAGTTTATGCCTGAATACAAACGCAGGCTGCGGGTGACGGCTATATCCCATACCTGGCACCCAGCCTCTATGACTGCGCGCTGCGATCCACCGCTATTAGAGATGTCCTAAACTATTCGCCGGCGAACTGTTCCCGGTGAACATTGCTTGTTCGCGTTCGCCGCGGCGTGAAAACATGCGATGTTCGGTCCGCCCCCTATTCGTCATCATTGAGCAAACTTTGACCCTGTACCTCACAGTCAGCAGACACATTCCAGCCAATCAGCAGCAGACCCTCCCTCCCACCTCCTGGACAGCATCCGTTTTAGATTCATTCGGAAGCTGCATTCTTAGTCAGAGGAGGGACAGTGTAGCTGCTGCTGATTTAATAGGGGAATTGATAGCTAGGCGAGTGTATTCAGTGTCCACTACAGTCCTGAAAGACTCATCTGATCGCTGCTGTAAGGACAGCATCCTGATAGCACCCCAAAAAGTCCTTTTTAGGGCTAGTACATCAGTCTGCTTTTTTTTTTTCTCTGTAAATCTAATTGCAGTTGCCTGCCAGTGTGTGTGTCAGGCTCACAGCGTATACTGTGCCCACTTGCCCAGTGCCACCACTCATATCTGGTGTCACAGTAGCTTGCTTTAAAAAAAAATTAATAATTTTGACTGTAATATAATAGCAGTTAGTTGTCTGCAAGCGTGTGTGTCAGGCCTACAGCGTCTACTCTGCCAACTTCTGCCAGTGCACAGTGCCACTCATATCTAGTGTCACAGTACCTTGCACGCATAGTACAACTAAACTAATCTAAAAAAAAATGACAGGCAAAGGCAGGCCACCCCGCAGGGGCCGTCGTGGTCGTAGTGCTGTGATTCCCTTTGGCCCTAGAATAATGCCCAGTGTTCAGAGGCCACGTACCCTGAACTCGAAAAGTTCTGAGGACATAGTTGACTGGCTAACACAGGACACCCAATCTTCTACAGCGTCTGCTCGGAACTTTGACGCACCATCCTCCTCCAGCTCAGCTTCGGACACCTCTCAAGTTACCACTCGCCTGCCTGCCGCCACCACCAACACTAGCCACCACAGCTGCTTCACTTGATCTGTCAGAGGAGTTATTTACACATCAGTTGGAAGAAATTAGTGATGTGCAACCATTATTGCCAGGGGATGTAGATAACAGGGATATGTCTCAGTCAGGCAGCATTACACACATGGACGTACGGTGTGATGATGATGTTGTACCCGCTGCTGCTTCCTTTGTTGACTTGTCAGATACAAGTGAAGTGGTTGATGATGACGATGTGTCCGTGGATGTCACGTGGGTGCCCGCTCGAAGAGAAGAAGAACAGGGGGAAAGTTCAGATGGGGAGACAGAGAGAAGGAGGAGACGAGTTGGAAGCAGGGGGAGGTCGTCGCAAGGAGCTAGTGGCACAGTCAGACAGCATGTATCGGCACCCGGGGTCAGCCAGACAGCACGCCAATCAACGCATGCTGTTGCCACCACCAGAATGCCGTCATTGCAAAGCTCAGCAGTGTGGCATTTTTTTTGTGTGTCTGCCTCTGACAACAGCGATGCCATTTGCAACCTGTGCCAAAAGAAACTGAGTCGTGGGAAATCCAACACCCACCTAGGTACAACTGCTTTGCGAAGGCACATGATCTCACATCACAAACGCCTATGGGATCAACACATGAGTACAAGCAGCACACAAACTCAAAGCCACCATCCTGCTCCTGGTCCAGCATCTTCAGCCACGTCAACCACTGCTGTCCTCCTTTCCCCCTCTCAACCGTGATCGTTACCTTGTTGTGGTGAAGGTGCTTGCGTATCACAATGGAGCGACCACCTCTATGAGTGTGTTGGAAATGGCAATGTTGGCACACCCAGGGGCGTACATACAGGGGTCGCAGGGGTCGCAGTTGCGACCGGGCCCGACACTCCCAGGGGCCCGGCCGCCTGTGGACCCCTGGCCCCGCCCTGCAATAGTACTATGTTTGCTGCACTGCTGCGCCTGCCTTGCCTGTATAATAACCCGGGTGGGCGGGCCCGCCGCCCAGTGTTCTGCTTCTGTGCGGCAGTGCCTGCTAGGCCAGGCCTACCCTCCCTTGAGTCTCCTCCTCCCCCTGAGTCTCCTCTCGGTGCGGCGTGCCTCCTCATTTCCTGTTGGGCGGCCGCACCGGACATGACGCACGTTCCCCTAGGCTGCGCACAACACTGACGCTGAGATGCAGCAGGGAGAAGGGAGCGCGCGAAGAAGCCGGTGCCGAGTGCCGACCGCTGACTGTCCGGATTGACTGAAGATAAGATTTGTAAAAAAAAAAAAGGTCTTCATAATTGCTCACCAGTCACCACATTTATGGTTTGGTGAGTTCAGACTTAGAGTGGGGTCTGATGGGGGCTGAGAGTTGGGCAATGTTACTGTGTCTGTATTGCCTGCATAATATGGTATGGTAAATACTTAATTGGCCTATCAATGGCTTTTAACACTGCTATATTTCTGTAGCCTGCAACCTCTGACTGCCCAGTTGGACTGAAACTACTACACCCAACATGTTCTGGCAGTAATGGTAAATGGATATTGGTGCAATTCTGAGCTACTAGTCTATATAGTACATAATGTAGGCTGCCTACATTATGTACTGTATAGACTAGTAGCTCAGAATTGCACCAATATCCATTTACCATTACTGCCAGAACATGTTGGGTGTAGTAGTTTCAGTCCAACTGGGCAGTCAGAGGTTGTAGGCTACAGAAATATAGCAGAGTCAGGCTACTTTCACACCTGCGTTAGGTGCGGATCCGTATCTGCACAGATGGATCCGCACCTATAATGCAAATGCTTGTATCCGTTCAGAACGGATCCGTTTGCATTATTCTTTAAAAAATAAGTCTAAGTTACAACGGATCCGTCCTGACTTGCATTGAAAGTCAATGGGGGACGGATCTGTTTTCAATTGCACCATATTGTGTCAGTGAAAACGGATCCGTCCCCATTGACTTACATTGTAAGTCAGGACGGATCCGTTTGGCTCCGCATCGCCAGGCGGACACCAAAATGCTGCAAGCAGTGTTTTGGTGTCCACCTCCAGAGCGGAATGGAGGCTGATCGGAGGCAAACTGATGCATTCTGAACGGATCCTTATCCATTCAGAATGCATTAGGGCTGAACTGATCCATTTTGAACCGTTTGTGAGATCCCTGAAACGGATCTCACAAGCGGACCCAGAAACACCAGTGTGAATGTAGCCTAAGGCTACTTTCACACGGGCGTTTTGAATTCCGTTTGTGAGATCCGTTTCAGGGATCTCACAAACGGTTCAAAATGGATCAGTTCAGCCCTAATGCATTCTGAATGGATAAGGATCCGTTCAGAATGCATCAGTTTGGCTCAGCCGTTACTTTCAATGTAAGTGATCCAGAGATGCCCTAATATACCATAGCTAAACCTGTGGGAGGGGGAGGGGCCGGTGTCATGCAAATGCAGCGGGGCCGGTGCGGTCACTGTACTCCGGCCCCGCCGCTCACTTACTGCTTTATTGCTTAAACCTTTTATAATAACTTTAATTAACGTTCCTATTCCTAGCCCCATCTGTACTACCGTACTTACTAAATGTCCTGTAGCAGGCAGAGCAGGGCGGGCGGCCGGCCGGTAGAGGGAGGTTGGGTGGGCGGCGACGGGGAGGGGGCCCCATGGATCAGTTTTGCACCGGGGCCCCATGGATTGTGTGTACGCCACTGGGCACACCCCAGATGATAAGGTCGTTGCTTCATTGTGAACAGACCAAAAGCGATCGGTTGGATAATTTTGCATAGAAAAAAACATAAATTTTTTTTGTGATCATCTAAGGTGATCATTAAAGCCTACTAGGCCAACAATGGGTCCACACTGCAGAATCATTGTTTTCTGGGTCACTTAACTGTCACTGAACTACTTCAGCACGACCATAGGCTTTGAAAAAACCCCATTGCCTGCAATCTCCCAAACGTGCGCACGAGCACAGTCATCACTAGACCAAGATTGACGCATAGAGGAATAACATTTATGTCATGAGTGTGTCAACTATTGACAACTCTTTGCGGTTGTCTAAAATCTATTCCATACACGTCCCCTGATAGGGGACGTAACAGGGATTAAACTGATGAGAATAGTACTACTTAACACACCACTCATATCTGGTGGCACAGTACATTGCACGGCGTACGCGCAGTGCCCCAAATTGGAAGTAGCAGGACCAACCAAGGGGACGTAACAGGGAATAAACTGATAGGAATAGTACTACTTAACATACCACTCATATTGGGATTGCATAGTACATTGCACGGCGCATGCACCGTGCCCCAAATTGGAAGTTTCAACCAAAAGGTGTGCTTTTGGTGGGTTTGAACTAATGGCGGTCTGTGCATGACACTATTATGGGGGATCTGTGGATGATGCACTGTTATGGGGTGGGGGATTTGTGGATGGCACTGTTATGTGGGGATCTGTGGATGGCATTATGATGGTGGGGGGGATCTGTGGATGGCATTATGATGGTGGGGGGATCTGTGGATGGTGTTATGATGGTGGGGGGGATCTGTGGATGGCATTATGATGGTGGTGGGGTCTGTGGATGGCATTATGATGGTGGGGGGATCTGTGGATGGCATTATGATGGTAGGGGGATCTGTGGATGGCGTTATGATGGTGGGGGGATCTGTGGATGGCATTATGATGGTGGGGGGGATCTGTGGATGGCATTATGATGGTGGGGGGGATCTGTGGATGGCATTATGATGGTGGGGGGATCTGTGGATGGCACTGCTATGTGTGTCATCCACAGATCCCTCCACAACAGTCGCATCCACAGATCCTGCACTGCCCGCCGCTCTCCCCGCCTACTACAGACCCTCCTCACTAATACATCACAGTCTGCGATGCTGCAGCATCGCAGACTGCTATGTAAATTGCCATCATTCGCCCCATAAGGCGCAGGGGCACTTTTCCCCCACTTTTGGGGGGAAAAAGTGCTTCTTATGGGGCAAAAAATACGGTAGGATTGGACTGTTCTATTATGGTCCAGACGTTCCATAAAATGTGGATTGCATGCTACTTTTTTGGTGTTTTATTTTTTTCACGTGGTATCGAGTATCGCAATACTTTTTTATGGTATCGAAATCGAGTCAAAGACATGTCTTTTTTTTATTATACCGTAATTATATGTATTTTAAATTTGGCAACTAAAAATTTTAATTTGGCTCCCACATTTTTCATGTTAGGAGCCAATGGCTTCTTGATTTTTTTTTTTGTCTTGAGCCCTGCCTAGAGGCTCGGTCTACTCTCATTTTGCACGCCCACGTCCACTTGACTGACGTCCTTCTCCGCATCGTCCTCATAATCCTGCACCCGTTCCGATTAGTAGTCGGCGCAGGCGCAGTGAGTGAAGGACACTCGGCTGCTGCCAGCTTCCTCACTGCGCCTGCGACGATTACGTGACAGGCCTCCCCGGCCGGCCTGCCTGGCAACGGCAGAGCGTCCTTCACTCACTGCGCCTGCGCCGAATACTAAACAGAACGGCGCAGGCGTGGGATTATGAGGACGATGCAGAGAAGAAGGATGTCAATCAAGTGGACGTGGGCGTGCAAAAGGCGAGTAGACCGAGCCTCTAGGTGCTGCAGCAATGCCCTCATAGCACCTAGAGAGAACAGGGACTTAAATATACTGTTATGTACTGCTGACATTAGCACATTACTAATGTCAGTCAGCTACATAACGGTTTTTCCCATGATAGAAACACTTTAACTGCCAAACAAAACTCAATATTTAGAAGTTTAGAACGCCATATGGTTTTTAGAGGGCAGATTTAACTGGGATAATTTTAAGTTGCCATGTCACATTTGGAGACCCCCTGATGCACCCCTAGAGTAGAAACCACAAAAAATGACCCCATTTTGGAAACTATGGGATTAGGTGGCAGCTTTGTTGGTACTATTTTAGGGTACATATGATTTTTGGTTGCTTTATATTATACTTTTTGTTAGGCAAGGTAACAAAAAATAGCTGTTTTGGCATTGTTTTTACAATGTTCATCTGAAAGGTTAGGTCATGTGATTTTTTTTTATAGAGCTGGTTGTTACGGACGCAGCAATACCTAATATGTTGTCACCGCCAGTTCTGTGAGAAGCTCTGGCAGACGTTTTTCTCTACCTCTTGTATGATGTTCTTTGTTTTGGTTTCACTTTCTCATCTCCTTTCCTTCTGCCAGGTGTCACTTATTTCGACTAATCATCTTCTTTTATAATCCCTCCCATACTGCCTCACTTTGCGGTTTATACTACTTCCTGGATGAGGTGTTCACTGCTGGAGGCTGCTTCTGCTGTTTGTACAGATAAGTCTTTTACTTTATTGTGTTTCCTTGCTGGCTTGATTCTAGGTGACCCTGACTCCGTCCGTATTAAGTGCAGGGAGCCGGTGGTCGTGTCTCTTTACTATTATAGGGTTTTCAGGTGTCACACAGTATTAGGTACGCAGGCATGCAATCGTCTACCATACAGACCCTTGCATGTGCATATCTGCACATACTGTCACAAGCCAGGCCATACTGAAGCAACCTGCTGGCAGTTAAACGGGTGACCCCCGAGGCCAAGGAACACCCCGCGGGAGGTAAATCAATAGGTCCAGAAGATCCCTACTGGATGCCAAGATATGTAGGATCCCGTCCAGAAGTGGCACTTCAAATAAATGGAGTTCCTTTTGTTGCCATAGTTTACACAGGATCCCAAGTCACTACCATCCAACAAGCAGCATTTGAAAAATACTGGGACCAAAATCAGCTTACCCAGCCCCCAGAATCCTGGCTTAGTCTCATAGCCAGTAACGGCAAACCCGTATAAATACATGGTTATTGGGAACCTACCATTCAAGTAGAAGGAACTACACTATCTCGACAAGGCATTATTGTGGTACAAGTCAGAGAAAATAACAACCCTCCAATAGGCCTAGGAACGAATGTCCTCAGGAACTGTTATGTTGAGATGCTGGAAGCCTTGCGCCAATCAGTGCCTACTGCCTCTCCTGCTTCTAAGAAGGTGATCCAACAAACCATCCATGTACTAAATGCGCAACAGAGATTCGCCAACGAAAAAGGATAAATCTGCTGTGTCCGCATCCGAGATAATCAATCTGTGATTCTCAAAACCAATACCGAAACCCTCTTGTGGTGCCGACCTATAGTCGGAATTCAGGGTCAAGACTACCAAGCCCTGGTAGAGCCAGTTGTTTTGGAAGACCATCCTCTAGTTAGAGCTGCAAGAAGCCTAGTAACCGTCTCTGAAGGTAAAGTGCCTATTCGACTCCTAAACTTGAGTGATAGCAGTGTAACACTAACAAAATACCGTCCCATTGCACAGCTAATCCAAGTTACATTTCAAGATGTCATCAGTGTGGCTACAGCTACCACGGAGCAACCTACCAAGAAACAGCACCCACAGGACCAACATTTAAGCACATCCTGGTGGAAAAAACTTCATGTGGGAGATGCTTTAACGCCAGAAAACCAATTTGAGGGATTACTGAAAATTGTGAAGGAGCATCACTGTGCCTTCAGTAAGCATTCTACAGACTACGAAGAAGTAGATATCATTAAGCACTCCATCCCTACAGGTTCACACCCACCGATCAAGGAAAGGTATCGGCCTATACCACCAACTATGTACCAGTCCGTAAAGCAAATGATCCAGGAGATGAAGGACTCCAATATCATCAAAGACAGCCATAGCCCATGGGCTGCACCGCTAGTTCTTTGCCGTAAAAATGATGGTAATATCAGATTCTGTGTGGATTACAGAGAAATTAACCAAATCACTCACAAGGATGCATACCCTTTACCACGCATAGAGGAATCCTCTTCAGCTTTAGGATCTTCAGCCTACTTCTGTACTCTTGATTTAACCAGTGGATACTGACAAGTATTAATGGCACCTGAAGATGGTGAGAAGACTGAATTTACCACCCCTATGGGCCTATTTGAATTCAACTGCATGCCTTTTGGACTTTGCAATGCGCCCGGAACTTTTTAAAGATTTATGGAGCATTGTCTGGGCCACAAACATTTTAAAACCGTCCTGTTATACTTAGACAATGTCATCATCTACTCCAAATCTTATGAAGATCACTTGAAACATCTGGCCGAAGCTTTTCAAGTCCTCATTAAACATAGACTCAAAGTCAAACCATCTAAGTGTTATCTGCTGAAGCCAGAAGTCAAATACTTAGTGCATATTGTCAGCTCTGAAGGAGTTAAACCAGATCCAGAGAAGATAGCCGCAGTCCAAAATTGGCCTACTCCTACTATGGTGAAAGAAGTGAGAAGTTTTCTCAGTTTCGCAGGATACTACAGATGCTTTATTCCTCATTTTGCCCAAATTGCAGAGCCAATATTAGAACTTCTGAAAGGACATGCTAAAAGGTATTATTATTATTATTATTATTATTTATTATTTAAGCGCCATTCATTCCATAGCGCTGTACATATGATAAGCGGTGCACATACATAACAGACAATTGTACTAATCATAAACAAGATGAGTTACAAACTGGTACAGAAGGAGAGAGGGCCCTGCCCGTGAGGGCTTACAATCTACATGGTATGGGAGAAGGACACAGTAGGTGCGGGTTGAGTTGGTCATGGCGGTATAGAGGCAGCAGGGTCATTGGTTGTAGGCTTGTCTGAAGAGGTGGGTTTTCAGGTTTCTTTTGTAGGATTCCACTGTAGGTGAGAGTCTGATGTGTTGGGGTAGCGAGTTCCAGAGTATGGGGGATGCACGGGAGAAATCTTGGAGTCGATTGTGGGAAGAGGCGATAAGAGGAGAGGAGAGAAGGAGGTCTTGTGAGGATCGGAGAGTGCGTGTGGGGATGTATCGGGAAAGTAGCTCAGAGATGTAGGGAGGGGACAGGTTATGGACGGCCTTGTATGTGTTTGTCAGTACTTTGAAGTGGATTCGTTGGGCAATGGGGAGCCAGTGAAGGGATTGGCAGAGGGGAGAGGCAGAGGAGTAATAAGGTGAGAGGTGGATTAGTCGGGCAGCAGAGTTGAGGATAGATTGGAGGGGTGCGAGGGTGCTAGATGGAAGGCCACAGAGGAGAATGTTGCAGTAGTCTAGGCGGGAGATAATGAGGGCATGTACGAGCATTTTCGCAGATTCAAAGTTAAGGAAAGCACGGATGCGGGAGATGTTTTTGAGTTGGAGGCGGCAGGTGGTGGAAAGGGCTTGGATGTGCGGTCGGAAGGAAAGGGCAGAATCTAAGGTCACTCCAAGGCAGCGGGCTTTTTTGACTGGGGATAATGTGCAGCCATTGATCGTGATAGATAGGTCTGTTGGGGGGGTTGAACAAGATGGGGGAAAGATTATGAATTCTGTCTTATCCATGTTAAGTTTAAGAAAGCGAGAGGCGAAGAAGGATGATATAGAGGATAGACATTGTGGGATTCTTGATAGTAAGGTGGTGATGTCTGGACCAGAAAGGTAGATTTGTGTGTCATCAGCATAGGAGTGATACTGAAAGCCATGGGACTCTATGAGCTGTCCCAGGCCAAAAGTGTAGATTGAGAAGAGCAGGGGTCCTAGGACAGAGCCTTGCGGGACACCAACAGAGAGGGCATGAGACGAGGAGGTGGTGCGGGAGTGGGAGACGCTAAACGTCCGGTCTGTGAGGTATGATGTGATCCAGGAGAGAGCCAGGTCAGTGATGCCAAGAGATGAGAGAGTTTGCAACAGAAGGGTGTGGTCAACAGTGTCGAAGGCAGAGGACAGGTCAAGGAGAAGGAGGACAGAGTATTGTTTCTTGGTTTTGGCTGTCAGTAGGTCATTGGTGAATCAGAAATCTCCAATACCCATTGAATGGAACACCGAAAGCGAAATTGCCTTCCAGCTCCTGAAGAAGAAGTTAACAGAGCCACCAATCTTAGGCTATCCGGATTACCAACAGCCATTTCATCTTTACACAGATGCCAGTAAGAAAGGCCTGGGTACAAGGTACGTACTTTGGGTGTACAAGTGCCTGATGCAATCAACCCTCTACTAAAAACTGATTAGATGAGTGAGCACCAAAGACATTTAATTGATGCAAAAGAAATTGTTCAACATCACATGGAACATGCTCACGAAAAGCAACAAAAAGATTATAACCAATCTGCCAAAGCAGAACCTCTCAAAATTGGTGACCGTGTGTGGTTAAAAAACAACCATCGTACCAGAAAATTTGATAGCAAATGGGAGAGAGAACCTTACACCATTACCGCTATTCTCAATCCAGAGACTGATACTTATGAGATTACCCAAGAGGACAAATCATGCGTAGTGCATCGAAATCGCATTAAGTTGTGTCTCAAGGAAGATACTCAAGAAGAAACTCTTCAAGAAGAAGCAGTTCAAGAGGAAACCCAATCCGTAGAACCAGAGCCTGTAAAATCATCAGATTCAGAAGGACCAATACAGTCTTTTGGAAAAACTTTATTAGACTCTGATCCTTTGCAATGGTTCTTTACCCCATGGCTCAATATCTTAGTGCCTGCCAAGACCAACACAACCGCACTTCAACCAGATAAGCTATCTCGAGAAGTATCTACTACAGCTCAGGAAACACTAAGTTCCCTTAAAATAAGGCCTGTAGAGTCTCAGCCGCATCGTAGATCCGACAAGATTACAAGAGGACAACCACCTGCAACCACCTTATAGGGATTTCCTGCACCAGCAGCCGAGAAGACAACTTCCAGCCCTGCCGTTTCGTCGTTGAGTGCATCCCTACATTGTCTGGAGTTCCAGAGTTTAAGAAAGAGACTGACCTATGTCTATTATGTTTTATTTCCTTAAAGGACTTTTAAGGGTCTACCTACCTTACACCTGTTTTGCAACGTTTAAGCCTGCACCCGGAGATAGACTTTCACGCACCTGAGCCTCCATGATATGCTATGTTGACATTTTTCTGTGCCCAGGGAACAGACTCATACCCTGTGAGCCTCCTGAGATGTTGTTTCCCCCCACCTCATTATGGACTATCCTGGTTTTCCCATTACATCACCAATCTTCAGAGGAAAAATTACAGCCCTGTTGTCACCTTTTGTCACATTTCATTGTTGCCTGAGATATGTTTGCCTAACCCATTTTACTTTCAGATACAAGGAGTACAAGAATGGGGTTATGATGTTGTTTCCTATGCATGCATGCTTTCCCTTCTCTTATATCCTACAGGAAGACACAACATCGAGTCAAAAATTGTGTTGAGGTCGACACACATTTTACCATGGGGGTATGCAGCGTCCCACTCAGGACACGTGGGAACTACAAAATAACTGTAAACTGCATTACCGTGTGGCATGTCATTTTGCATTGCTACATCTGTTGTATCCCTGTTCATAGGCTGGTCAAGTGTGCTTTATACATCCCACCACTAGATGGGGATAGCACCACTCTGGGATATCTAGCCCAGCTCAGGTCTAATCTGTGTTCAGTTTTTTGCCAGTTAGTGAGTGTGCAGATCAAGCACAAGTCTGCTCAGAAGTGAAGTCTAGTCCAAGAAGGGACAAAGTAGAAAAAGGACTTAAACCAAAGGATAATAGCCACTACCCAGGCACATCAAAGACCTTTGGGAGTCTAGGTGAAGGATTTTCTAGCCACGGGCAACCTCACCAAACTACACTGGATTTAAAAAGGACCGGAAGCAAAGTCACCTACCAGTAAGAAATATACTGAACCACAGCCTGACCTAGCCAAAACCTATTAACAGTGGATCAACAGAATTCCTCTATATACCCAGAGACTGTATTCTGTCTGGATGCTTATGCTGCAACTAAAACCAGCTACAGTAAAAGTTGTGAGTTGTATCCTACCACTGTCTACCTCGTTTTTCAATACTACCACTACAACTGGTTGTACCACCATAAACGGTACTGGCGTCACAATAAATACCACCAAGTGACCCAGGCGCCACAAGCACCCTAAACACCGCCAGTCATCAAGGGCACCTCAACCTCCATCTAGGCTGGTGCTCCCTTACCACAGAGTGTGCCCCGGAAGGTTTCGTGCTGTCTTCCTTATCACTGTGCTGCCAGCCCAGGAAGCTTTTTGCTAACCGCGAGTAAACCGATGAACTGTATTACTACTCCCCCTCATTGGGTTCTGGCATGTTGCAATTGGTTCTTGGGTGGTTCCATAGGTTGAGTGCCTGAACTACACACACACACTAATTATCCAAAAAATCATTGACAGGGCGAGTCAATTTGGACACGAGCACCAAACCTAGAACTACAAGGGAGTAAGCCGCTTTTATTTACTTTATTCTTTATTAGGGTCCATTCACACGTCCGCAGTGTTTTGCGGACCGCAAAACAATGATGTTGCACATGGCCGGCACTTACATAGAGAAGTCCTATTCTTGTCCGCTGTTCTATTTTCTTGCAGAGCTGCAGACCGGAAGTTCGGGCCCACGCACCAGAAATGCGTAGGCAGAGAGCACACTGTATGCTGTCCGCATCTATTCCTGCCCCATTGGAAATGAATGGGTCTGCACCCGTTCTGCAAAGTTGCTGACCCATTCCATGGACGTCTGAATGGAGCCTTACACATATACACTGAACAAAAATTAAAACGCAACACTTTCGGTTTTGCTCCCATTTTGCATGAGCTGAACTCAAAGATCTGAAACATTTTCTACATACACAAAAGACCCATTACTCTCAAATATTGTTCACAAATCTGTCTAAATCTGTGTTAGTGAGCACTTCTCCTTTGCTGAAATAATCTATCCCATCTCACAGGTGTGACATATCAAGGTGCTGATTAGAGTTCAGCAGACACCTGGATGTTTGGGTTCGACGGGTTCGGCGAACTTCACAAAAAAGTTTACGTTCGGGACCCGAACTTGACCCTGAACCCTAACCCCTTTGAAATCAATGGTAACCCGAACTTTTGAGCACTAAAATGGCTGTAAAAATGTCATGGAAAGGGCTGCAAATGGCATCAAAATGTGGTTAAGAGCATGGCAAGTGCTCTGCAAACAAATGTGGATGGAGAAGTGACTTTAAATAACATAAAATACATAAAAATATAAATAAAACTATCTTTAGCTAGGAAGACTAGGTCCATATGGAGTAGGGGGTTGAGAAGGTGGTGGATGTGGCGGTGTAGGTGGAAACGGCGGTGGAGGAGGAGGTAGCCTACACTGCTTTTTGGTTTTAAATGTATTTTTATTTTTTTTAACTTAGGGTACACCCCAAAACATTGGGAAATATAACCTGTGATAACCCCCTCCAGTCGTGCTAAACACACGTTCAGACAATACACTGGCTGCAGGGCAGGCCAGCACCTCCAAGGCATAAAGGGCAAGCTCAGGCCATGTGCTCAATTTGGAGACCCAGAAGTCGCAGGGGGCAGACCCATCAGTCAGTTCGTGTAGGTGTGAGCAAACATACTGCCCCACCATGTTGCACGTCCATATGATGTCCACGATCCATTTGGATATCTTCTCTATCAACTTTCGATGTTTTTTTCTGCGCCTACCATTTTGTTCACGGTTAGCGGTGAATCAGGGTTCCACGCCGAAGAGGGAGTGTGAGAAAGAGAGACCACATCCAAGGGAGATCAATGGATGAAATTTAATTGTGATTGAGCAGAAATGTGGGAGAAACTATTAAAACGGAAGACTTGAAGGAAAGGAGGAGGCGCGAGGAAATTACCCACTCCCGACTCGGGAGGTAGTGACGATAAATAACAATACAAGACTCTTAAGATGCCCTGTTATTGGAATGATTAATTAAAAAATAATAGGGAATGTCACAGGGGTATTTTGGATTTGGAAACGTTAGCCAGGAGAGGCCCTGCTGCCACTTTGTTGACTCTAGATAACTTCTGCCTGATCGCAAGTCCCTGTGATGTTCACAATCCATTTTGATATCTTCTCTATCAACTTTCGATGTTCTTTTCTGAGCCTACCATGTTGATCATGGTTATCGGCGAATCAGGGTTCCACGCCGGAGAGGGAGTGTGAGAAAGTGAGACCTCATCCAAAGGAGGTCAATGGCTGCAATGGGATGAAGCGGAAATGTGGGACAAGTTATTAAAGCAGAAGGATCGAATGAAAGGTACAATTAAAGTCGAATTTTCGAAATTTAAGTCCCTGTCACCTATGCAGAACAGGGGTTTATTCATGGCAAAAATTGTAAAATGTCAACCCAAGAATGTAACAGAAAAATGTGTGAAATTTATTAACCTGTCTACTAGGTAGAGCAGTGGTATATCACAGCTAAAAATTGTTGAATGTCACCCGAAAATGTAACAGAAAAATTTGTGAAATTTATTGAGCTGCCAACTAGAAAGAGCAGGGGTATATTACACCCAAATATTTGTGAATTTCACCCGAAATTGTAACAGACAAATTAGTAAAATTACATAAAATAAAATAAGTACAAATAAAAAAAAATTGATTTATGAGGTGGAGGTCCATATCGAGTAAGAGTTTGAGGAGGTGGTGGAAACGGCAGAGGAGGAGGACGAGGTAGCCAACACTGGTTTTTGGTTTTAATTTTATTTTTTAATTAGGGTACACGCCAAAAGAGTGTGAAATATCCAAAATACAAGAATGAGCAATTGTGCTGTAGTATAACAATGGCTGGTTAAGGCCGGTATACATGTCTATTCTGCACAAGGTACGGACAAGTCCTGTGGGATCCATGCCTTGTTCATTTCAATGAACGTGAGCTTGTCCACATTGGCTGTGGACAGTCGGCTGCGCTTGTCTGTGATAACACCCCCTGCCGTGCTAAACACACATTCAGATAATACACTGGCTGCAGGGCAGGCCAGCACCTCCAAGGGGTAAAGGACAAGCTCAGGCCATGTGCCCAATTTGGAGACCCAGAAGTTGAAGGGGGCAGACCCGTCATTCAGTGCGTGTAGGCGTGTGCACACATACTGCTCCACCATGTTAGTGAAATGCTGCCTCATGCTAAGACGTTTCATATCAGCTGGTGGTGCTGGTTGTTGTAGCATGCTGACAAAACTTTTCCACATTTTGGCCATGCTAACCCTGCCTTCTGAGGTGTTGGCAGTGCTCCAGCTGCATTGGCGACCTCTTCCTCCTCCTCTGCCTTCGCCTTGTGCTTCCACTGTGCCCCCGATGTCAGGTGGGAATGCCACCAGCAGCGCGTCTACCAGCGTGCGCTTGTACTCGCGCATCTTACGATCACGCTCCAGTGAGGGAATTAAGGATGGTATGTTGTCTATGTAACAGGGATCCAGCATCGTGGCCACCCAGTAATCAGCACAAGTTAAAATGTGGGCAACTCGGCGGTCGTTGTGGAGACACTGCAGCATGTAATCGCTCATGTGTGCCAGGCTGCCCCCGAGGCAACGAAAAGCTGTCCTCTGTGGGAAGTGTATCGTCTGTGTCCTCTGTATACCCCCAGCCATGCACCAGTGATGGCCATGAGCTGGTCTGGGTGCCACCCTGCTGTGAACATGGTTCCTCCTCCATCTCCTCATCCTCATCCTCCACCTCGTCATCCTCCAGAACTGTGGCCTGGCTGGACAATTGTGTACCTGGCATTTGTGGGTGCAGGAACCCACCCTCGGAGCCACCTGTGAATGACTGTCCGGAAACGGTATGAAATGATCCCTCTTCTTCCTGTGCCACATCCTCTTCCATCATCGCCAGCAGCGTTTTTTCAAGGAGGCATAGAAGTGGGATAGTAACGCTGAGAACGGCGTCATCGCCACTGGCCATGTTGGTGGAGTACTCGAAACAGCGCAACAAGGAACACAAGTCTCGCATGGAGGCCCAGTCATTGGTGGTGAAGTGGTGCTGTTCTGCAGAGCGACTCATCCGTGCGTGCTGCAGCTGAAACTCCACTATCGCCTGCTGCTGCTCGCACAGTCTGGCCAGCATGTGCAAGGTGGAGTTCCACCTTGTGGCCACGTCGCATAAGGGGCGGTGAACGGGAAGGCCAAAGTTACTCTACAGCGCTGACAGTCGAGCAGAAGCAGGGTGAGAACGCCAAAAGCGCGCACAGACGGCCCGCACTTTATGCAGCAGCTCTGACATATCGGGGTAAGTTCTGAAGAATCTCTGCACCACTAAATTCAGCACATGCGCCAGGCAAGGGATGTGCAGCAAACCGGCTAGTCCCAGAGCTGCTACGAGATTTCGCCCAGTATCGCACACCATCAGGCCGGGCTTGAGGCTCACTGGCACCAACCAAGGCCCGTCCACAGCTCCTGCACGGTGTGGGGTTTGTCCCCCAAACAGATACATTTTAAAACTGCCTGCTGTCGTTTACCCCTGGATGTGCTGAAGTTGGTGGTGAAGGTGTTACACTGACTGGATTAGGAGTCAGTAGAGGATGATGAAGAGGAGTAGGAATCAACAGGAGGCAAACTGAAGCGCCCTGCAATCCTCGGTGGTGAAAGGACATGCGCCAAACTGCTATCCGCCTCAGGCCCAGCCGCCACTGCATTTACCCAGTGTGCTGTTATGGAGATATAACGTCCCTGACCGTGCTTACTGGTCCACGTATCCGAAGTGAGGGGCACCTTTCCACAGATGGCGTTGCGCAGTGCACACCTGATTTTGTCCCACTTGGTTGTACAGGGAAGGGAAGGCACGCCTGGAAAAGTAGTGGTGGCTGGGCACGATGTACTGTGGGACAGCCACCGCCATAAGGCCTTTAAAAACTGGGACATTGTGGAGATGCTTGGTGACCCAGATGGTGGTGTTGATGGCAGATCCTCTGTTTGCGGGGTGACAGGTGGCACTGTCACTCCAGAGTTGGATGAAGAGGCCGAGACTGCAGCAGAAGAGGAAGCAGGAGGAACCAGAGACCTTTCTTGGTTTTCGAGGTGTCTACTCCACTGCAGCTCGTGCTTTGCACTTAAATGCCTGGTCATGCAGGTTGTGCTTAGGTTGAAAACGTTTATGCCTCGCTTCAGGCTCTGATTGCACAGCGTGCAAACCACTCGTGTCTTGTTGTCAGCACATTGGTGTGCTCGGTCCCTTGCTGCAGTGGGCAGTAGCAGGCGTACTGTCTAGGGGACGGTCGCTCCCTCTTCTGCTGTGCTGGTGGCTCTGTGCGACCACCGCCTCTTCTTCTGAACTACACAGGTCACTCGCATTACCTTGATTCCATGTGGGGTTGAGGACCTCATCATCCTCCACATCATCTTCCACCCAGTCTTCACCCCTGCCCTTCTTGTCGGTCTGCACACTTTCGAAAGCCACAGCAGTTGGCATCTGTGTTTCGTCATCATCCATGACGTGATGCGATGGTCCTCCCATGTACTTATCTTGAAACATAAGTGGTTTTGCATCGGTGCACTCAATCTCTTCCACTTCTGGGGCAGGGCTAGGTGGATGGCCCTGGGAAACCCTGCTAGCAGAGTCATCAAAAAGCAGAAGAGACTGCTGCATGACTTGGGGCTCAGACTGCTTGGCTAATTTGCAAGGGGGTGAGGTGAAAGACTGATAAACATGGGCTGCAGGTGCCAACTCTGATCTTTCAGCAGGAGACTGGGTAGGAGACAATGTGAAGGAACTGGAGGCACTGTCAGCAACTCAATCTACTATCGCCTGTACTTGTTCTGACTTCACCATTCATAGAGCAGCATTAGGCCCGACCAAATACCGCTGAAGGTTCTATCGCCTGCTCGCACCTGAGGAAGGGGTTTCACTTGTGCGTGTTGCTGGCACAGATCAACCACGTCCTCTCCCTGCAACAGGAGCTCCACCAGCAGCACCATGACCAGAATAGCACAGCAGTATCTAAAGCGTGTATCTTACACAGACAGATGCAGACAAGGCCGCAAATTAAGTATTTTGCCCTAAATGTTTTTGTTTTTTTTTTACCCAGAAAATTATAGCTATATTTCTAGCTTAAATTGCACACTGACGAATGTGGCAGAGGCCCCAGATGGAGGGTATTGCCAAAAATTGGTGTTTTTTAAAACTCAGAAAATTATTGAAGTATTTAAAGCTTGTTTTAACAATAGCAGATGTAGCAAAAGCTGCAATACTAAGTACTTTGCCCAAAGGGGTGTTTTTTTTTAAAACAGAATATTACAGCAGTATATAATGCTCGAATTTCCCACTGACAGACGCAGACAAGGCTGCAAATTAAATATTTTGCCCTAAATGGGTGTTTTTTGAATAACAGAATATGACAGCAGTATATAACGCTTGAATTTCACACGTACAGATGCAGCAAGGGCTGTAAAATTGAGTATGTTTTTTAAAACCCTGAAAATTATAGCTGTATTTCTAGCTTAAGTTGCTCACTGACTAATGCTGCAAATGCACCAGATGTAGGATATTGCCCAAAATTTTTGTTTTTTTAAACCCAGATTATTATTGCAGTATTTCAAGCTTGGATTTGAATGTCACAAAAGCACATCTGCAGTTCTGGTGCACTGATCTTGCATAAAATGGCCGCCGCCGGCACCCACCTAACTAACAGACGGATAATAGTTATTTTTCTCTGGGCTCAGGGCAGGGTAAAAAGATTGTGCACTGCACCCACACAACTAAATCTATGCAGATCGCTGAGTTCAATTGCAGTTCTGATTAAAGATTCTGTCCTATTCTCTCCCTCACAGCAGCAGCATTCTCTCCCTACACTAGTAACAGCAGAGTGACGTGCAGCACTACGTGACTCCAGCTTATATAGAGCCTGGGTCACATGATGCTCTGGCCAATCACAGCCATGCCATTAGTAGGCATGGCTGTGATGGCTTCTAAGGGAACTAAGTTAAACGCTTGTTGATTGGCTGCTCTGCAGCCTTTCAAAAAGCGCCATTAACTCACCGAACACCAAACCCAAATTTTTACTTAAATGTTCGGGTTCGGGTCCGGGGTCCAAAAATCCTAAAGTTCGGTACGAACCTGAACTTTACAGTTTGGGTTCGCTCAACCCTAGTGCTGATTAGACAGCATGAATATTGCACAGGTGTGCCTTAGACTGCCCACAATAAAAGACCACTCTGAAAATGTGCACAGTTTTGCCTTATTGGGGGGGTTGCAGAAAACCAGTCAGTATCTGGTGTGGCCACCATTTGCCTCACGCAGTGTGACACATCTCCGTCGCATATAGTTGATCAGGTTGTTGATTGTGGCCTGTGGAATGTTGGTCGACTCCTCTTCAATAGCTGTGTGAAGTTGCAGAATATTGGCAGGAACTGGAACGTGCTGATCCAGAGCATCCCAAACATGCTCAATGGGCGACATGTCCGGTGAGTATGCTGGCAATACAAGAAGTGGGATGTTTTCAGCTTCCAGGAATTGTGTACAGATCCTTGCAATATGGGGCCGTGCATTATCATGCTCCAACAGGAGGTGATAGTCGTGGATGAATGGCACAACAATGGGCCTCAGGATCTCGTCACGGTATCTCTGTGCATTCAAAATGCCATCAATAAAATGCACCTATGTTCATTGTCCATACCATACACCTGCCCATACCATAACCGCACTGCCACCATGGGCCACTCGATCCACTGTGATGTCAGCAAACCACTCACCCACACACGTTGGCTGCTATCTGCCCTGAACAGTGAAAACCGGGACTCATCCGTGAACAGAACGCCTCTCCAACGTGCCAGACGCCACCGAATGTGAGCATTTTCACACCCAAGTCGGTTATGACGACGCACTGCAGTAAGGTCCAGACCCCGATGAGGATGACGAGCATCCAGATGAGCTTCCCTGAGAAGGTTTCTGACAGTTTGTGCAGAAATTCTTTGGTTATGCAAACCGATTGTTGCTGCAGCTGTCTGGGTGGCTGGTCTCAGACGATCATGGAGGTGAACATGCTGGATGTGGAAGTCCTGTGGTAGAGAAATGAACATTAATTGCACGGGCAACAGCTCTGATAGACATTCCTGCAGTCAGCATGCCAATTGCACGCTCCCTCAAATGTTGCGACATCTGTGGCATTGTGCTGTGTGACCAAACTGCACATTTCAGAGTGGGCTTTTATTGTGGGCAGTCTAAGGCACACCTGTGCAATATTCATGCTGTCTAATCAGCACCTTGATATGCCACACCTGGAATGATTATCTCGGCAAAGGAGAAGTGCTCACTAACACAGATTTAGACAGATTTGTGAACAATATTTGAGAGTAATGGGTCTTTTGTGTATGTAGAAAAGGTTTCAGATCTTTGAGTTCAGCTCATGCAAAATGGGAGAAAAACAAAACGTGTTGCGTTTATATTTTTGTTCAATGTATATACAGTTGCAAGAAAAAGTATGTTAACCCTTTGGAATGATATGGATTTCTGCACAAATTGGTAAAAAAAAAGTGATCTGATCTTCATCTAAGTCACAACAATAGACAATCACAGTCTGCTTAAACTAATAACACAGAAATAATTAAATGTTGCCATGTTTTTATTGACCACATCATGTAAACATTCACAGTGCAGGTAGAAAAAGTGTGTGAACCCCTAGACTAATGACATCTCCAATAGCTAATTGGAGTGAGGTGTCAGCCAACTGGAGTCCAATCAATGAGATGAGATTGGAGGTGTTGGTTGCAGCTGCCCTGCCCTATAAAAAACACACACCAGTTCTGGGTTTGCTTTTCACAAGAAGCATTGCCTGATGTGAATGATGCCTCGCACAAAAGAGCTCTCAGAAGACCTACGATTGAGAATTGTTGACTTGCATAAAGCTGGAAAGGGTTATAAAAGTGTCTCCAAAAGCCTTGCTGTTTATCAGTCCACGGTAAGACAAATTGTCTATAAATGGAGAACATTCAGCACTGCTGCTACTCTCCCTAGGAGTGGCCGTCCTGTAAAGATGACTGCAAGAGCACAGCGCAGACTGCTCAATGAGGTGAAGAAGAATCCTAGAGTGTCAGCTAAAGACTTACAAAAGTCTCCAACATATGCTAACATTCCTGTTAGTGAATCTACGATATGTAAAACACTAAACAAGAATGGATTTCATGGTAGGATACCACAGAGGAAGCCACTACTGTCCAAAAAAAACATTGCTGCATGTTTACAGTTTGCACAAGAGCACCTGGATGTTCCACAGCAGTACTTGCAAAATATTCTGTGGACAGATGAAACCAAAGTTGAGTTGTTTGGAAGAAACACACAACACTATGTGTGGAGAAAAAGAGGCACAGCACACCAACCTCAAAACCTCATCCTAACTGTGAAGTATGGTGGTGGGGGCATCATGGTTTGGGGCTGCTTTGCTGCGTCAGGGCCTGGACGGATTACTATCATCAAAGGAAAAATGAATTCCCAAGTTTATCAAGACAGGAGAACTTAAGGCCATCTGTCCACCAGCTGAAGCTCAACAGAAGATGGATGTTGCAACAGGACAATGACCCAAAGCATAGAAGTAAATCAACAATAGAATGGCTTAAACAGAAGAAAATACGCCTTCTGGAGTGGCCCAGTCAGAGTCCTGACCTCAACCCGATTGAGATGCTGTGGCAGGACCTCAAGAAAGCGATTCACACCAGACATCCCAAGAATATTGCTGAACTGAAACAGTTCTGTAAAGAGGAATGGTGAAGAATTACTCCTGACCGTTGTGCGCGTCTGATCTGCAACTACAGGAAACGTTTGGTTGAAGTTATTGCTGCCAAAGGAGGTTCAACCAGTTATTAAATCCAAGGGTTCACCTACTTTTCCCCCCTGCACTGTGAATGTTTACATGGTGTGTTCAATAAAGACATGGTAACATGTAATTCTTTGTGTGTTATTAGTTTAAGCAGACGGTGATTGTCTATTGTTGTGATTTAGATGAAGATCAGATCACATTTTATGACCAATTTGTGCAGAAATCCATATCATTCCAAAGGGTTCACATACTTTTTCTTGCAACTGTATAAAAATTAGTTTCTGTCTGTCCCAACATCTGTCTGTTCTTTATGCGCGACCAAACGACTGAACCAATCTTCACCAAATTTGGCACACAGGTACATGAGGTGTCCGGGAAGGTGTTAGGATGTACCGTTCTCGAGATATCCCTGAAAAATGACCTGCATTAGCCAAAACAAGCCTTCAAATCCCAACTGCCATACACACGGTCACATGTTTCTTATCAGCCAATAGAAGCCCGCAGGCCCTTAGTCTCCACATACACACAGCTTTACTCCAGGTTTCCATAACAACCCAGCCATTTTTTTTTACTGCTGTAGGTCAGCTTTAGGGCGACATGTGCTGCTTGACAATATGTCTCACGACACATAGGGCACAACTACACTGCGACATTGATGTCGTACGACAATTTCTATACAGATAGTCTATGGTGTCTCTCCACGACATGCTGCGACTGACGCGACAGTCACAGAAAAATACATCTTGGATGGATTTTTTGCAAATGTCGTGTTGCGGTCGCAGCATGTGCAATGGCACAGTGTGACACCATAGCCTATCATTATAAAAATTGTTGTGCGACAAAATGTCGCCCGACACATGTTGTCATGCAGCCCTAGACTTAAAGGGGCAGGGCGCTGAGGTCACTGTTAAGGGGGAAGGGCCACTTTTAAAGGGGCAGCTGCTGTGGAGATCACTGTTAAAGGGCAGGGGCCACTATTAAAACGGCAGCTGCTGTGGAGCTCACTGTAAGGGTCCATTCACACGTCTGTTGTGTGTTTTGCGGATCCACAAATGCGGAACAGAATTGTGGACGTGTGAATTAAGCCTTAGGCCTCTTTCACACGGGCGTCTCGGGTAAGGGGCCGGATGCATTCAGGGTGCATTGCGGTAGACCTGCACGAGTAGGCAGGCAATTTCAGTCAGTTTTGACTGCGATTACGTTTCGTTGTTCAGTTTTTTCCGTGGATCCTCTTCTTTGTTCTTCTTGAACATGTTATAATAGAAAATAAAGTAAATGGGGTCCCGGGTGGTTCATCCCTCGTCTCCTTAGCAACCATCCGTGAAAATTGCATTGCATCCACAATTGCTTGCGGATGCTATGCGAATTTCACGCAGCCCCATTCACTTCTATGGGGCCTGCGTTGCGAGAAAAACGCTGAATATAGAACATGCTGCGATTTTCACTCAACGCACAAGTGATGCGTGAAAAACATTGCTGATGTGCACAGCCCCATTGAAATGAATGGGTCCGGATTCAGTGCGGGTGCAATGCGCTCACCTCACACATTGCACCCGCGCGGAATACTTACCCGTGTGAAAGGGGCCTTAAAGGGGCGGTCACTATTAAGTGGGCAGGCTGCTGTGGAGGTCACTGTTAAGGGGGAGGGCACTGATAAGACAGCAGGGTACTGTGGAGGTCTCTGTTAAGGCGGAAGGGAACAGTGGAGGACATAGATAGGGGACGGTCCCCTATGGAGGTCAGTGTTATGGGGCGGGGTGCTGTATAGGTCACTGTTAAAGGGGCGGGCCCCTGAGGAGGTCAATGTTAAGGGAGCGGGGTGCAGTGAAGGTCAAAGATAAAGGGATAGGCTGCCGTGGAGGTCCCATTTTAAGGAGTCAGGGCACTGTGGGGGGGTCAGTGTTAAGAGGTGAGGGGCTGTAGAGGTCACTATTAACATTAAATGAAATAGATGAAATATACCCGTGTGAAGCCGGGTCCTTCTCACAGCCATCTCGGACCATTACCAGGTGAGCCTCGACTCCTGTTCTCTCTTCACAGCTCTTTAGGACGTACCGTTCCCGAGAGATTCCCAAAAAATAACCTGCATTAGCTAATACAAGCCTGCAAGTTATTCTCTTCATATCCCAACTGCCATACTCACGGTCACATGTCCCTTATCAGCCAATAGAAGCTCGCAGGCCCTTAGTCTCCACATACACACAGTTTTACTCCAGGTTTTCATAAATACCCAGCCATTTTTCTTAACTGCTGTAGAGTCAGCTTTAGGCTAGGGCTGCACGACGACAACAAGTCACGCGAAACATAGGGCACAACTACACGTGTCGCGCAACAATTTTTATAATGATAGTCTATGGTGTTGCACTGCGACATGCTGCGAGGCGACACGACAGTCGCAGAAAAATCCATAGCCTATCATTATAAAAATTGTTGAGACAAAATGTTGCACGACACATGTCATCGTGTAGCCCTAGCATTAAAGGGGCAGGGCGCTGTGGAGGTCACTGGTAACCCCTTAAGGACCCGCGCCGTACATGTAGGGCGCGGTGATCGAGCGGGTGCAGGACATGAGTCTGTCTGATCCACGGCAGGGGTCCGGCAGTCACTGATAGCCAGACCCCTGCTCCATGCGCCGGCATCGGTGAAATCACCGCTGCCGGTGCATTAACCCTTGATGTGCAGTGGTCAGTGCTGACCGCAGCACGAGCAATGTCCGTGCAGGGAGGAAACAGCCATCGGGTCCCCGCGCTGCTGTGACGGGGACCCGATGGCAGGGAAGGCAGCCCGATGCCTTCCGGGAGAGCCTGTGAGCCCCCTGTGAGTAATACACTTACAGCCAATGCATTACAATACAGAAGTATTGTGATGCATTGTAAAGATGATCAGACCCACAAAAGTTGAAGTCCCAGAGTGGGACAAAAAAAAAGTGAAAAAAAAAGTTAGAAAATAAAAGCTTTACAAAAAAAAATTCAAAGTTTCAAGTAAAAAAATAAATATGTCCTTTACCCAAAATAAAGTAAATAAACAAAAATAGTTAAAAAGTTAAAAATAGGCAAAGAAAAAAACAGTAGACATATTAGGTATCGCCGTGTCCGTATCGACTGGCTCTATTAAAATATCACATGACCTAACCACTCAGATGAACACCGTCAAAAAAATAACAAAAACTGTGCTAAAAAACCCACTTTTTTTGTATTCTTAATCACTGAAAGTGCAACACCAATCTAACCGTCACCTAATCCCACAAAATATAAGCCCCTAAAACAATCACCCAAAAAATATAAATAAACTATGGCTCTCAGACTATGCAGACACTAAAATATGTGTTTTTTTGTTTATAAAATGATATTATTGTGTAAAACATAAATAAATAAAAAAGTATACATATTATACAACAGAGTCAAAAAAGCTATTTTTTGTCACCCTATATCACAAAAAGTGTAATAAAAAGCGATCAAAAAGTCATATGCACCCTAAAATAGTGCCAATCAAACTGTTACCTCATACCGAAAAAAAATGTAAAGTAAACACTATTTTTAGAGTTATTACTATTGTTATGGAATATTGAGACAAAATGGACACTTGCTTGTTGAAGACTATACTGTAGTTAAAATGGCGGCCAGGTACCCAGCCAACACCTATAACAACGAATCTTGTATTCTGCTTCATTATGTGCCTCGAGACAGTTTCCGTTCAGCTCAAGCAAGCAGCTTCAAAGAAACAAAGTTACAGCTTCACTCATCTTGAAAGGGGGTGAACCTCCTCTCGCACACAGATGTGACCGAAAATACACAGCTTATAGCACATAGTAAAGACAGACGCCGCACTGCCCCCCGCAATCTCCTGTTCACATATAGACCGTCTGCTGTTATGCCATAAACCGGAGATCTGCGCGGACTCCACCTCCGTGTGTCGGTGTCATCCCTCTCCAGGCCTGGAAACCTACTTCTATCATTGGGACCAGCGAATCCACTTCACTGACCATCGAGCAGATCCAAAACACTATCTATTATAGAAGTAGAGAAACTGAAATTTGGAAACTTGCAAATTCTTCAAAATTTTTGGTAAATTTAGTATTTTTTTTAGAAATAAAAATGAGATTTTTGGACTCAATTTTACCAGTGTCATGAAGTACAATATGTGATGAGAAAACAGTCTCAGAACGGCCCGGAGAAGTGACAGCGTTTAAAGCCATCACCATTATTAAAGGGGCCACTGCTGTGGAGGTCACTGTTAAGGGGATGGGCTGCTGTGGAGGTCCCATTTTAAAGTGGCGGGCACTGTGGGGGGGGTCAGTGTTAAAGGGGTGGGGGACGGGGGGGGTCAGTGTTAATGGGCGGGGCTTTTGTGGGGGGGTCAGTGTTAAGGGGCGGGGGACTGTAGAGGTCACTTTTTTGGGGGCGGGTGCTGTGGAGGTCACTGTTATGGGGGCGGGGTGCTGTGGAGGTCACTGTTATGGGGGCGGGGTGCTGTGGAGGTCACTGTTATGGGGGCGGGTTGCTGTGGAGGTCACTGTTATGGGGGCGGGTTGCTGTGGAGGTCACTGTTATGGGGGCGGGGTGCTGTGGAGGTCACTGTTATGGGGGCGGGTTGCTGTGGAGGTCACTGTTATGGGGCGGGGGTCTGTGGAGGTCACTGTTATGGGGGCGGGGTCTGTGGAGGTCACTGTTATGGGGGCGGGTTGCTGTGGAGGTCACTGTTATGGGGGCGGGGTGCTGTGGAGGTCACTATTATGGGGGATACTGTCGACACACAAACATTATATGAAATAGAGGAATACACCGGTGTGAAGCCGGGTCCTTCTGCTGCTCTATAATATATATAATTAGGGAGGAGCCGACTTGTGTTATCACGTTTGGTGCACAAGGTTTGGGTTATCTGAGAATTCCGTTATGGATTCCGCGACCAGTCGCTCGTCCCTAGTAATAATACAGAGACGAGACCTAGACTTCAGATCCTGAGGGGATCCGGTCCCTGCCGCTCAGTGTCCTATTAGAAGTAGTAATAAGGCAATGACTGATCCCCCTTCATATGTCTATGGGGGTCTGAGGTCTGTGGGAGGCCGCTGTGAGCAGGTCTGTGTGTATATATACCACTGATCTCCCTGTCTCCCGGCTACATCACACGTTCCCCAGCCGTCAGCGCACTAGTGTGTCCCCCTCCCCCGCAGCATATGAGGGGCCACATAACGGTCACACAGACTGCGCTGTCGGCTGCGGGATGCGGAGTCCTTACAGCTCCTGGAGCTCACACACCGCCTTACAGGCCGGGGCTCTCCGGGTCAGGGGTCGGAGGTCAGAGCAGTCTGCTAAACCTTGCCGGTGTTCTAAAAAATTTCCCTACCCTCGTCACTTCCGGCCGCACCGGACATGATGTACCCAGCTTTGGAAGGAGGTGTGCCGCGCCGCGCAGGCGCACAACGATGGGGTAGGGAAATTTCACAGCAGAGTTGTTGGGAAGCAATGCGCGGCCCCTGATCGGATGGATGTTCGGTATGAGAGATCTCCCTGTCCGCCGCGCATGCGCACTGGCCCATAATTTTTTCCTACCCTATAATGCTGCTGAGGCTCCCGGCGCATGCGCAGTGTCGGCCGGTGTCCTGCTGAGAGGTACGGCACAAGCGCATTGCTTCTCAACAACTCTGCTGTGGAATTTCCCTACCCCGTCGTTGTGCGCCCGCGCGCCGCAGCACACCTCCTTACAAAGCTTGGAACGTCATGTCCGGTGCGGCCGGAAGTGACGAGGGTATGGAAGTTTTATAGAACACCGGCCCTCTCTCTCTCACACAGTGCTCTGCTGCTGGAACTACACCAGGCAGGGGAAGCAGCAGACAGAAGGATGGGGGGCTATGGGGGTCCGCTATGGGGGTACGCCAGTGAGTCATGTGATAAGTCTTAAAGGGGTTATCCGAGTTATTTTTTTGTTCTTTTTATGTTCCTAACTAAGCAAATGTAACAGCTTTCCAATTCACTCCCTTTATCTTCGGTGGCTGGTTTCTCAGATTTCACTGAGGGTCACATGACCTGTGATGTCAGCTTCTCTCCCTGCTCTGATAAAGGTCGTTTACAAGCCTGTAAATGAGACGTCACTGTGCTGGCCACGCCCCCTTCACTGCCGTCTGCTCTCTCTCCTAAGATTCTTAACCCCTTCAGCTGCACACACTGGGTATCTGCTGCAGCAGTGACAATTCTGGGCACAGGATCTGACAGACTAGAGAGAGCATTGCACAAGAAGGTAGAGGGAAGATCCTGTGTGTATTAGCAGTGTCATTATACAAGTGGGACTTGTAGTTCTACACTTACAAGTTGCTGTTGATTCTCCCAGCACTCAGGGCAGCTCTTGTATCCACTCCCTTAACAGTGTCATTAAACAGCTGGGACTTGTAGTCCTACACATACAACATGCTGCAGAGTCTCCCAGCAGGCAGACATGTCACTCAGGGCAGCTCTTGTATCCACTCCCTTAGCAGTGTCATTATACAGCTGGGACTTGTAGTCCTACACATACAACATGCTGCAGAGTCTCCCAGCAGGCAGACATGTCACTCAGGGCAGCTCTTGTATCCACTCCCTTAGCAGTGTCATTATACAGCTGGGACTTGTAGTCTTACACATACAGCATGCTGCTCAGTCTCCCAGCAGGCAGACATGTCACTCAGGGCAGCTCTTGTATCCACTCCCTTAGCAGTGTCATTATACAGCTGGGACTTGTAGTCCTACACATACAACATGCTGCAGAGTCTCCCAGCAGGCAGACATGTCACTCAGGGCAGCTCTTGTATCCACTCCCTTAGCAGTGTCATTATACAGCTGGGACTTGTAGTCTTACACATACAGCATGCTGCTCAGTCTCCCAGCAGGCAGACATGTCACTCAGGGCAGTACTTGTATCCACTCCCTTAGCAGTGTCATTATACAGCTGTGACTTGTAGTCCTACACATACAACATGCTGCAGAGTCTCCCAGCAGGCAGACATGTCACTCAGGGCAGCTCTTGTATCCACTCCCTTAGCAGTGTCATTATACAGCTGGGACTTGTAGTCCTACACATACAACATGCTGCAGAGTCTCCTAGCAGGCAGACATGTCACTCAGGGCAGCACTTGTATCCACTCCCTTAGCAGTGTCATTATACAGCTGGGAATTGTAGTCCTACACATACAACATGCTGCAGAGTCTCCCAGCAGGCAGACATGTCACTCAGGGCAGCTCTTGTATTCACTCCTTTAGCAGTGTCATTATACAGCTGGGACTTGTAGTCCTACACATACAACATGCTGCAGAGTCTCCCAGCAGGCAGACATGTCACTCAGGGCAGCTCTTGTATCCACTCCCTTAGCAGTGTCATTATACAGCTGAGACTTGTAGTCCTACACATACAACATGCTGCTCAGTCTCCCAGCAGGCAGACATGTCACTCAGGGCAGCTCTTGTATCCACTCCCTTAGCAGTGTCATTATACAGCTGGGACTTGTAGTCCTACACACACAACATGCTGCACAGTCTCCCAGCAGTCAGACATGTCACTCAGGGCAGCTCTTGTATCCACTCCTTTAGCAGTGTCATTATACAGCTGGGAATTGTAGTCCTACACATACAACATGCTGCAGAGTCTCCCAGCAGACAGACATGTCACTCAGGGCAGCTCTTGTATCCACTCCCTTAGCAGTGTCATTATACAGCTGGGACTTGTAGTCCTACACATACAACATGCTGCAGAGTCTCCCAGCAGGCAGACATGTCACTCAGGGCAGCTCTTGTATCCACTCCCTTAGCAGTGTCATTATACAGCTGGGACTTGTAGTCCTACACATACAACATGCTGCAGAGTCTCCCAGCAGGCAGACATGTCACTCAGGGCAGCTCTTGTATCCACTCCCTTAGCAGTGTCATTATACAGCTGAGACTTGTAGTCCTACACATACAACATGCTGCAGAGTCTCCCAGCAGACATGTCACTCAGGGCAGCTCTTGTATCCACTCCCTTAGCAGTGTCATTATACAGCTGGGACTTGTAGTCCTACACATACAACATGCTGCAGAGTCTCCCAGCAGGCAGACATGTCACTCAGGGCAGCTCTTGTATCCACTCCCTTAGCAGTGTCATTATACAGCTGAGACTTGTAGTCCTACACATACAACATGCTGCAGAGTCTCACAGCAGGCAGACATGTCACTCAGGGCAGCTCTTGTATCCACTCCCTTAGCAGTGTCATTATACAGCTGGGACTTGTAGTCCTACACATACAACATGCTGCAGAGTCTCCCAGCAGGCAGACATGTCACTCAGGGCAGCTCTTGTATCCACTCCCTTAGCAGTGTCATTATACAGCTGAGACTTGTAGTCCTACACATACAACATGCTGCTCAGTCTCCCAGCAGGCAGACATGTCACTCAGGGCGGCTCTTGTATCCACTCCCTTACCAGTGTCATTATCCAGCTTGGACTTGTAGTCCTCCACATACAACATGCTGCAGAGTCTCCCAGCAGACAGACATGTCACTCAGGGCAGCACTTGTATTCACTCCCTTAGCAGTGTCATTATACAGCTGGGACTTGTAGTCCTCCACATACAACATGCTGCAGAGTCTCCCAGCAGGCAGACATGTCACTCAGGGCAGCTCTTGTATGCACTCCCTTAGCAGAGCGGGGGGGGGGGGGGGCAGAGGTTGTTTTTATTGCATGTAAACAAAGGCCCAGAAAAGAACCAGGGAAATGAGGAAATATATATATTTTTTGCATAAAACTTGCTTAGCTTAGGGTACTTTCACACTTGCGGCAGGACGGATCCGACAGGCTGTTTACCATGTCAGATCCGTCCTGCGGCTATTTCGCCGTGCCGACGGACCGCCTTTCCGTCCCCATTGACTATAATGGGGACGGGGCGGAGCTCCGGCGCAGCACGGCGGTGCACGGAGAAAGGCCGCCGGACTAAAATTACTGCATCTCAGGCTTTTTAGTCCGGCGGCTTTCTCCATGCACCGCCGCGCTGCGCCGGAGCTCCGCCCCGTCCCCATTATAGTCAATGGGGACGGAGCGGCGGTCCGCGGGCACGGCAAAATAGCCGCAGGATGGATCCGACATGGTGAACAGCCTGTCGGATCCGTCCTGCCGCAAGTGTGAAACTAGCCTTAGTTATATATTGCTGCCCATCAGATTTTCAGTGCTATATTATGTTTTTTCATAACTCGGACAACTCCTTTACGGTACATAAATAAATGTACAAGAAAAAACATGAGCAAATCCGACCGTCTGTCAGATGAGAGACACTTATGTATCACCTAAGTACTTACAGGAAAGTCATAACAGGATCTGAGGGGAGATCGGGTCCCTGCGTCACCAGGTAGAATCTGCCGGTGTTCCGTTAAATTATGGTACCTGTTAAAATCTGGTACCCTCGTCCAGGGCCGGACTGGCCATAGGGCAGACCGGGCCGAACACAATCAGCCGGGCCGCCGGCTGAGTTTTTTTTTTTTAATTAATATGGCAGGCAGCAGCCGGGCAGGAGTGGAGATGAGCGCTTCCCAGTGGTGTAACTATCAGGGAAGCAGCTGCTTTGGGGCTCGAGAGCAGTCGCTGTACTTCGTCACCCCGGGCCCCTGTCAGAGCAGCTGACTTCTCCTGCACGGGTCCAGAGTCCTGCACTTACACTCTGTCACTGACCTGACATCAGTGTCCAGTGACATTGCTCCGCCTCTCCCCTCCTTAGTTCTTATGATGTACAGTGGTGACCATCAACAGGACTATAATAGCCCCGCCCCTTTTCTACCCGCGAAGCGATTCCTGCAGCCTGAACCTTCCCTGCCCACCATGCTGAACATCAGTTGGATTGCCACAACTTCACCAGTGATGTGAGTGGCAGGGGAACTGGGGTTATATCCAGCATTCCCAGACTGTGCACAAGTGACCTGCAGTACAGTAGGAAAGCTGGGTGAATTATATCATGAGATGTCATCCAGCTTCCCTGCTATCCTGCATGGCACAAGTGCAGAGGCATTAGAGTATGGGGGAGAGGCACAGCAGGAAAGCTGGGTGTCTATATATGTGTATTGTATATGTGTGCGTCCATGGATGTGGTGACTGTGTGCATGAATGCATCCATGTATGTGGAGAGTGTGTGTATGACTGCGTCCATGTATGTGGAGAGTGTGTGTATGACTGCGTCCATGTATGTGGAGAGTGCGTGTATGACTGCGTCCATGTATGTGGAGAGTGCGTGTATGACTGCGTCCATGTATGTGGAGAGTGTGTGTATGACTGCGTCCATGTATGTGGAGAGTGCGTGTATGAGTGCGTCCATGTAGGTGGAGAGTGTGTGTATGACTGCGTCCATGTATGTGGAGAGTGCGTGTATGAGTGCGTCCATGTAGGTGGAGAGTGTGTGTATGACTGCGTCCATGTATGTGGAGAGTGTGTGTATGACTGCGTCCATGTATGTGGAGAGTGTGTGTATGACTGCGTCCATGTATGTGGAGAGTGCGTGTATGAGTGCGTCCATGTAGGTGGAGAGTGTGTGTATGACTGCGTCCATGTATGTGGAGAGTGCGTGTATGACTGCGTCCATGTATGTGGAGAGTGCGTGTATGACTGCGTCCATGTATGTGGAGAGTGCGTGTATGACTGCGTCCATGTATGTTGAGAGTGTGTGTATGAGTGCGTCCATGTAGGAGGAGAGAGGGTGTATGAGTGCGTCCATGTATGTGGAGAGTGCGTGTATGACTGCGTCCATGTATGTGGAGAGTGCGTGTATGACTGCGTCCATGTATGTGGAGAGTGCGTGTATGACTGCGTCCATGTATGTGGAGAGTGCGTGTATGAGTGCGTCCATGTAGGTGGAGAGTGTGTGTATCACTGCATCCATGTATGTGGAGAGTGCGTGTATGACTGCGTCCATGTATGTGGAGAGTGCGTGTATGAGTGCGTCCATGTAGGTGGAGAGTGCGTATGAGTGCGTCCATGTAGGTGGAGAGTGCGTGTATGAGTGCGTCCATGTAGGTGGAGAGTGTGTGTATCACTGCATCCATGTATGTGGAGAGTGCGTGTATGACTGCGTCCATGTATGTGGAGAGTGCGTGTATGAGTGCGTCCATGTAGGTGGAGAGTGTGTGTATCACTGCATCCATGTATGTGGAGAGTGCGTGTATGACTGCGTCCATGTATGTGGAGAGTGCGTGTATGACTGCGTCCATGTACGTGGAGAGTGCGTGTATGACTGCGTCCATGTATGTGGAGAGTGCGTGTATGAGTGCGTCCATGTAGGTGGAGAGTGTGTGTATCACTGCATCCATGTATGTGGAGAGTGCGTGTATGACTGCGTCCATGTATGTGGAGAGTGCGTGTATGACTGCGTCCATGTACGTGGAGAGTGCGTGTATGACTGCGTCCTTGTATGTGGACACTGCGTCCATGTATGTGGAGAGTGTGTGTATGACTGCGTCCATGTATGCGGAGAGTGCGTGTATGACTGCGTCCATGTATGTGGAGAGTGCGTGTATGACTGCGTCCATGTATGCGGAGAGTGCGTGTATGACTGCGTCCATGTATGTGGAGAGTGCGTGTATGACTGCGTCCGTGTATGTGGAGATCGTGTGTATGACTGCGTCCATGTATGTGGAGATAGCGTGTATGACTGCGTCCATGTATGTGGAGACTGCGTGTATGACTGCGTCCATGTATGTGGAGAGTGCGTGTATGACTGCGTCCATGTATGTGGAGAGTGCGTGTATGACTGCGTCCATGTATGTGGAGAGTGCGTGTATGACTGCGTCCATGTATGTGGAGAGTGCGTGTATGACTGCGTCCATGTATGCGGAGAGTGCGTGTATGACTGCGTCCATGTATGTGGAGAGTGCGTGTATGACTGCGTCCATGTATGTGGAGAGTGCGTCCATGTATGTGGAGAGTGCGTGTATGACTGCGTCCATGTATTTGGAGAGTGCGTGTATGACTGCGTCCATGTATGCGGAGAGTGCGTGTATGACTGCGTCCATGTATGTGGAGAGTGCGTGTATGACTGCGTCCATGTATGTGGAGAGTGCGTGTATGACTGCGTCCGTGTATGTGGAGAGTGCGTGTATGACTGCGTCCATGTATGCGGAGAGTGCGTGTATGACTGCGTCCATGTATGTGGAGAGTGCGTGTATGACTGCGTCCATGTATGTGGAGAGTGCGTCCATGTATGTGGAGAGTGCGTGTATGACTGCGTCCATGTATGTGGAGAGTGTGCGTATGACTGCGTCCGTGTATGTGGAGAGTGCGTGTATGACTATGGGGAAGGGAGGAAAGGAGCATTATGGGGTATCTATGTGGGGCTTTTTATAGTGCCACATTATGGAGGGCACTATGGAGACGGGGAAGGAGCACTATGGGGGCATCTTCTGGGAGGACTATATAGGAGTATTTTATACTGGCACAAATTATTAGGTCACTGTGGGCACCTAAGCTCAACTGGGCACTGTGTTTTTTGTAGTGGCACACAGTACAGGTCATTGGAACACATGAGGGCACTCTGGGGACATTGGCTCTACTGGGGGCACTAAGAGGAGGTATTTCTTTTTTTACTGCCACACGACGGGGCATTTTTTGTACTGGTGCACATTATAAGGGGGGGGGGGGTTCTACTGTCGCACATTATAAAGAGAATTTTTACTATCGGGGCATTATGGTGGGCTTTATTACAACTGGGGGACTATGGGAGCATTATTACTTCTGGGACACAATTACTGTTGGGGGCACTGTAGGAGCACTATTACTACTAAATGCGCTCTGGCAAAGAAATAATTACTATTGTTGGGACTTTGGGAGCACCATTACTTTGGGGGCACCTGGCACAGCATCAGCTTAGCACAGTTCTTTTTGCAGCATAGTTTTGGGGAGCACAGCTTCTCAGTATTGGAGGTGCATGATGGGATGTTAATTGGAGGATGATGGAAAAGTAGGAAACTAAGATGCCTGTCAAACTCTGCAGAGACGTGAGATGGCTGAGAGAAATGATCATGGCGGTCTGGTCTGAATGGAGAAGATGAAGAAAGAGAACATCTACATCAGAGGAGACGTCCCTGGATATAAGAGGTATGGGGCGCTGTATGAGGCTACTGTCACATCTGCGATAGTGATCCTGGCGGCTGTTCCAGCTGAGAATTCACTGGATGCCGGCACTGCTGGATGCTGACGGAATGCCCCCAGCCCCATTAACTATAATGGGGTCCGGCAGAGATCCGGCCACAATCTGGGAAAAATGCAGAGAATCAGCGGGACATAAACCGCTGCATGCTGAGCTTTGTGTCCAGTCGATTCCTTGCGTTTTCTGCCGAATTAGGTGGCCGGATCGTACTAAGACCCCTAATGTCACCTGGGGACCCCCAAAGAAGCTTGTGTGTTGGCTGAAGCCTTCCTATCTTACTGGTGGCTGGCCCTGCCTCTCAATTGTGCTTCCGGTTTTGGCTCCGCCCCTAGACTGCATGGGGGGTGGGGCCTGTTGGGGGTCATGTGATTGGACTGCTCAGTCAAAAATGCCCGGGCCTATTTTTTGTCCCAGTCCGGCCCTGCCCTCGTCACTTCCGCTATGTATCTCGTCACTTCCGCTATGTATCTCGTCACTTCCGCTATGTATCTCGTCACTTCCGCTATGACGCACTGCTTGAAAAGGAGGTGTGATCGTTGAAGTCGGCACCAGATTGGCTGAAGAGAAGGTGTGTTGGCGCCTGCGCAAAACCAACATGGGTACCATAATTTTACTTTCAGCGCCTGTGAACGCGCCAACACACCTTCTTTTCAGCCAATCTGGCGCCGACTTCAACGATCACACCTTCTTTTCAAGCAGCACGTCATAGCGGCAGTGACGAGATACATAGCGGAAGTGACGAGATACATAGCGGAAGTGACGATGGTACCAGATTTTAACAGGTACCATAATTTAACGGAACACCGGACCGCACGTGCCTATTGTACTACTGCGCATGTCCTAAAGTCACACTGACCACTAACAAAATGTATGGGCTCACGGGAGGTGGTTTACTAGAATGTATGGGCAAACAGGAGGTGGTTTACTAGAATGTATGGGCAAACGGGAGGTGGTTTACTAGAATGTATGGGCAAACAGGAGGTGGTTTACTAGAATGTATGGGCAAACAGGAGTTTTTTTTACTAGTATGTATGGGCAAACAGGAGGAGGTTTACTAGAATGTATGGGCTAATGAGAGGAGGTTAGGTTGGCTGTCCGGACTCTATGCTTTAACAGGGGATAAGTAGAGAAGGGTCAGTCCCCGGACATAGAGCTCCACTAATGTGCACTGAGACAAGACGTTAGGGGACCAGATAGCGGGTCTATCACTGAAAGATATATATTACCTGCACCCAGTGTTACCGCCTCTCCCAGCAAAAAATAACGGCCAAGTTAAGCCACACCCCAAATGGGGTGTGGTCGTGGGCGTGACTTAGGTGCATTCACACGACCGTATTTTGGCTCTGCATAATTGCGGAACGGGTGCGGACCTATTAATTTCAATGGACCCGCAAAAGATGCGGACAGAACACACTGTGCTCTCCGCATCCATAGATCCGTTCCGTGGCCCCGCAAAAAAGATAGAACATGTCCTATTTTTGTCAAGAATAGGCATTTCTATCATAGGGTCGGCTACATTCACACGGCCGGTATCCGTGTTTTGGTGATCTGCAATTTGCGGACCACAACACAAACGGTAGTGTGAATGTAGCCATACTGTGGCTCTCAAAAATATTAGTGCCCCCCCAGAAAGAGTAATGGGCCGATTACTGCTATCCAGAATTAATGCCCCCATTAGTGCCCCCGCAGTAAGAATAATTTCCCTATTAGTGCACCCCAGAATTAGTGCCCCCCATTTGTTCACCCCAGGAAGAATAACGCCCCTTTTAGTGCCCCAGTAAAAATAATGCCCCCATTAGTGCCCACAGTAAGAATAATGGCCCCCATATGAAATAATGCCCCCATTAGTGCCCCCAGTTATAATAATCCCCCCTATTAGTGCCCCCAGCTGGAATAATGCCCGTATTAGTGCTCCCAGTTAAAATAATGCCTCCTATAGTGCCACCAGTAAGAATAATGCCCTCCTATAGTGCCCACAGTTAGAATAATGCCCCCCATTAGTGCCCCCAGTAAGAATAATGCCACCTATTAGTGCCCCCAGCTAGAATACTGCCCCCTGTGGGGGGGGGGGGGTTAGCCCTTTTTCGGGGGTTGCAACCACACACTTCTTCACGGACATCAGAATTTAGGGGCCAAACTATGCTTTATTGTGGCAAAAGCACAAACATAAACAGTACAAAATAAAAGCCTGCCCGTCTGGGCACCAACTAAAACATAAGACGTGTCTCTCTGACTCACCTGCAGTATACATCACAGTTCACACACTGTTTCAGGTGCGGCTTTCTCAGGTCAATAGTCCACCAATCCTCAGGCTACAGTACGGTCAGAATATCTCCCAGCCTCGTGGTCTCTCAGCCTTGCCCAGCTGAGACCACACTCACGGAGCCACATCAGGCCCCCTTACTGACACCCTGGGAGGTGCTTTATGCCCACCTGAGTACCTCCAGCTAGTCTCACCTGTGGTGGAATAGGGGTGTGGGCCACACTATCCACCCCTTCCTTGCTTCTAACCTGTGTGAGATCTGTCACTCTCACACCCCCTATAGTGCCCCCAGTAAGAATAATGCCCCCATTAGTGCCCCCAGTTAGAATAATGCCCCCATTAGTGCCCCCAGTTAGAATAATGCCACCAATTAGTGCCCCCAGTAAGAATAATGCCCCCCATTAGTGCCCCAGTTAGAATAATGCCCCATTAGTGCCCCCAGTTAGAATAATGCCCCCTATGGGGGGGTTAGCCCTTTTTCGGGGGTTGCAACCACACACTTCTTCACAGACACCAGAATTTAGGGGCCAAACTGTGCTTTATTGTGGCAAAAGCACAAACATAAACAGTACAAAATAAAAGCCTGCCTAAAACTAAACTAAAACATAAGACGTGTCTCTCTGACTCACCTGCAGTATACATCACAGTTCACACACTGTTTCAGGTGTGGCTTTCTCAGGTCAATAGTCCACCAATCCTCAGGCTGCAGCACGGTCAGAATATCTCCCAGCCTCGTGGTCTCTCAGCCTTGCCCAGCTGAGACCACACTCACAGAGCCTCACCAGGCCTCTATTTGCACACTCCCCCCTTACTGACACCCTGGGAGGTGCTTTATGCCCACCTGAGTACCTCCAGCTGGTCTCACCTGTGGTGGTGTTCTGGTTCTGGTCAAGCTGCCAGTTCTGTAGATGTACTGCTCCAAATTAATTAATGTTAAAGTATACGTATAGTGAGAGATCAATACTGAGACAACACACAGCTGGGGCCATAACAGGATCTCTGGTTCATTGCGGAACAGCAGACAGTCTACAGGACAGGAAGGAGTGGGGGGTGTAAGGTGGCGTATATCTTTTCTATTGGCCATAAACTCTGTATTTTCTGTCACATCTATGTGCGAGAGGAAGTTCCCCCCTTCCCCTTCCAGATGGGGGAAGCTGCTGCTTTCTGTCTCTTTGAGGCTGCTTGCTTGAGCTGAACTGAAACCATCTTGTGACACATAATAAAGCAAAGATCACGATTCTTGTTATAGGCGTTGGCTGGGTACCTGACCGCCATTTTACCTATAGTATAGTTCTCAACAAGCAAGTATCCATTTTGTGGATATTCCATAACAGTCTCCCTTTGCAGACTTGATTGTAGACTTTCCCTTGCCTAGCGAATCCCCTGGGCATACAATTCGTATCCTCTTCACCCGCAGTGGCGACCACCTACCCCTTCTAGGTAGGCTCCCGGTTGCTCGGACTTGTGGTAATACCCTGGGACTCATCTCACCCTATCTCAGCCAGGCATCATAGTGAGGAGGGGGAGCTGTGTTGAGCGATGTTTCCTTCTGTTCTTCCTCATCACCATACATGAGCATGATGGGTTGTTCATCAGTTTTCTTCACTCTTTTTAAAAGGCGGGTCACACAAGTAAGAACGAGCTTAATCACTACATATATCACCAATAGTACTAGGGCTACCTGTAATATTACTTGGACAATTCCCATGAGCCAATCCCCAATACCTTTTAAACCAGTTGGCGGGGTTAAGGAAGGAGAAGGTATCAGACCACCATGTATCTTTATTAGCTTTATGTGCGTCCAGCCATTTGTCCCTTAGATCCGCCATTTTGTCTAGACCCACCATTAACTTGCAAACTACCCTGCGGGTCTATGTAATGGCAACAAGCGGGTCCCACAACATGGCACATACCTCCATCTTTAGCTGTATCATAGTCTAGAACTAATGTGTGTTGGTTGGTGACAATGATTAACTGGTTTTGCACAATGTTCGAGGTGTTCATAAGTCTCATCACTTCCCATATTTGATCATCTAGATCAGCGGTTCTCAACCTAGGGGTCACGACCCCTTTGGGGGTCGATCATCCCTTTCCGGGGGGTCGCCTGAGGCTTCCTATTAGGGCTGCACGATTGTAGCGTTACATTACCCTACTTCGTGAGATTTCCCTACCTCCTGACTTCCCGTCGCACTGCTAATGACGTGAGGAGGAGTTCCAGAGTTTGACGATCTGCGCATGCGCAAACCGACAGTTTATGGAAAATCTCAGCGGAGTTCAGCTTCACACCGGGACACTGCGCATGCGCCGGCCAGAGTTAGCCGCGCTTGCGCACTGGGCCGTAATATTTCCCTACTAAGGCTCTCCTGCGCATGCGCAGTGTCCCAGTGTAAAGCTGAACTCTGCTGAGATTTTCCATAAACTGTCGGTTTGCGCATGCGCAGATCGTCAAACTCTGGAACTCCTCCTCACGTCATTAGCAGTGCGACAGGAAGTCAGGAGGTAGGGAAATCTCACTAGGAGAGAGATTGTTTCACACAGGAGTAACATACTTTACACGCAAAGACAGTTATGTGTGCAGTTTAGGACACATGAGGGGACACATAGGGCCATGAGGGGGACCAGCATAAGATGCTATATGTCTTATGCTGGCCCCCCTCATGGCCCTATGTGTCATAGCACACATCCCCTATAACAGCGTACTCCACATATCCACCCCATAACAGTGCCATCCACAGGTCCCCCATAAGTGTCCTCCACAGATCCCCCATAACAGCGTCCTCCACAGATCCCCCATAACAGCGTCCTCCACAGAGCCCCCATAACAGCGTCCTCCACAGATCCCCCATAACAGCGTCCTCCACAGATCCCCCATATAACAGCGTCCTCCACAGATCCCCCATATAACAGCGTCCTCCACAGATCCCCCACAACACAGCGCCCTCCACAGATCCCCCACAACACAGCGCCCTCCACAGATCCCCCACAACACAGCGCCCTCCACAACACAGCGCCCTCCACAGATCCCACACAACACAGCGCCCTCCACAACACAGCACCCTCCACAGATCCCACACAACACAGCGCCCTCCACAACACAGCGCCCTCCACAGATCCCACACAACACAGCGCCATCCACAGATCCCCCACAACACAGCACCAATTACAGAACTACCTAACACCTTGTATCAGACTGGCATACATCCTGCATATCAGATATTTACATTACAATTCATAACAGTAGCAAAATTAGTTATTTTAAGAAAAAAAATTAATGGTTGGGGGTCACCACAACATGAGGAACTGTATTAAGGGGTCACGGCTTTAGAAAGGTTGAGAACCACTGATCTAGATAATCAGTTGCCACCACCAGATGATCCCACATCTGCAGTATCATGGGATATACGAAGATGGAACTAACAATTTTGTTGGGAATGCTCATCTCTACTACATGTGGCTTGCCATTTGGTCTGGGTATGTTATCTTTGGCCTTACGATATAAGATGTGTTTTAGGTACTGCATTTATGTCAATCTCAGAGTGTGGTACTATAAAGGTGGCAGGAGTAAGCCTGGCGATGGTGCACAGTCCTGTGACATTCTTGGATAACCCCTTATGCGCTTTGTGTCTACAAACTAAGTATATGTCTTCTGGAACTGCCACTGCTGTGCTATTAAATAATTGGGTAATTGGTTTGGCTAATTGTATCCCTTTCACCAGCTCATATCCTTTTGACTGACCTTCGGTGTTGTTAGCTAATGTGCCTGTCAGGAGATCCTGTACAATACAGTTGTTACAAGGTAGGTATTTTCTGTTCACGGCATCTACACCAATACACTGTACATGGCTGTCTATTTTTGAGTCATTGCAACCTGAGTGTATGTGTGGTCTAAATGTCATACCTTTGGTTTCTACTTGGAGACTATAACAGTGTGCCCAGCTATGGAATCCACATGTGACATTAGCCCAGTATCCCTCTTGCCACGGAGTAGAGCTATAATCTATCGAGGGTCCTGATCTGTTTATCATGAGCCATGGGGCATCTGTTCACCCTGCGACAGGTAAGGACACTTCCCTGTCCTTGTGTTTACTGGATTTAACTTGTTGTATGCTAGTGAGAAAGATGGTAGAGTTAGCCAGGTCAATCAATTCAGAAAGTTCCAGGGGTATTGAAAAATAAGGCATACTGGTTGAACTCATGGGACTGTGGGTACAGATCCAACAATCTCTCAGAGTTTCAGTCTCCTTCAATCCCTGGACTAAAATTTGATGGTGTCGTATCAGTGAATTGTCCTATTCATCACCCAGTGGCGTGAATACTGCGGATATGCCTACTGTCAAAGTCATGATAAGTATGTGAATCCTCATGGATTATGGTTTCTGGGTCGATGGGACAGCCTTTACTCTTTTACAATGTGAAGCGTGGATCCAGGTGGGTCTCCCTTCGAGTTTCACAGAGGTTGGTGTGGTCAGCAACACCTGGTAGGGTCCCTCGTATCGTGGTTCGAGGGTGCTTCTGAAGTGTTTCTTGACCACCACCCACTCTCCAGGTTTGAGAGTGTGGCTTCCCTGTAGGGAGTCAGGATCTGGAATAGAAGAGAAAACTTGTGCATGTATGTTAGACAATTGCTTGCTCAAGGTTATCACATATTTTGCAACAGATTCATAATGCATTTGTAACTGTTGTGGGAAATACTGTCCCATTCTTGGCCCTGTCCCCAAAAAGATCTCATATGGGGTTAGTTTGTGTGGGGGCCTTGGTGTATGCCTAACTGAAAAGAGGGTTATAGGCAAACACTGAACCCGATCAAGCCCTGTTTCCCTGATCATCTTCAGCATTTTAGATTTCAACACCCCGTTCAATCTTTCGACTTTGCCGCTGCTTTGGGGTCTGTATGGGGTATGATACGCTAGGTGTGACCCTACCATCTTCCAGACCTCTTGGGTTAGACTAGCAGTGAATGCTGGGCCCTGATCACTGTCAATGACCTCAGGTACTCTGAACCTACAAACAGTTTCCTGCATTAGTTTCTTAGCAGTAGTGGTTGCTGTCTGGTTTCGGACGGAGTAGGCTTCTGGCCACCCAGAGAACAAGTCTATCACTACTAGCACATATTGAAACCCTTGGCACATTGGCATCTGGATATGGTCGATTTGTATCCTCTGAAAGGGATATAAGGCTTTTGGGAGACATTTTTCGGGGCGTGGGCTCGTTTCTGCCGGGGTTACACTCTGCACAGATGAGACCCGCTTGAGTATGTCTCACCAGGACAGGGGTTATCCCTGGGGCAACCCATATTTTGTCAATTAGTTCTTTCATGTAGGTTTTGAATTGGTGGGTGGGCCCATGGTCCACTAAGGCTATTAGGGGATAGAGCGCTCTAGGTAGGCATACTCTCTTTCCTTGTGTCCATAGTCCAGATTCTTCTTCGAGAGCTGATTCTTTCAGCCAGATTTCCTTTTCCCTGGGAGTGGACTCTTTCCTCTTTCACTGCTACTCCCTTGGCTGCTTGGTCAGCTAGGGCATTTCCTCTGGCTTCAGGGGTGTCAGCTTGAGTATGGGCCTTTACTTTGATCACTGCCACTTGGGTGGGCAGGAGTACTGCTGCCATTAGGGCCGCTACTGCTAAAGCATTCTTAATTGGGGTTCCTACGACTGTGATGTAGTCCCGGGCCTTCCATATTAGTCCAAAGTCATGAACCACTCCAAAGGCATATCTAGAATCTGTGTAGATATTGGCGGTAGTCTTTTGCCATGAGGCAGGCTTCAGTGAGGGCAATGAGTTCAGCCTCCTGTGCTGACTGGTCTGGGCAGAATTGTTTTGCACACAGCACCTCATGCTCACTAGTGACTGCCATGCCTGTATGGAACTTACCCTTGTCATCGGCGTACCTTGAGCCGTACACAAAGAGGGTCCAATGAGGGTTTGTCAGAGGAGTGTCTTAGACTGATGATGGTGTCCCTACTTCAGCTTCCATCATTGTGATGCAATCAAGTTCTTATTCCTCGTAAAAAGAGTCGGTTGAGGCCCATAATTCTTCTTCTTCAGCATGTAGATCAATAAAATCTTCAGAACCTCCAGTATACTCCCCCCTTGGAAGAGGAAGGAGTGCAGCAGGATTGAGGATGTGGCATCTCTGAATGGTGACATTATCTGGCAGGAGCAGACTACACTGGAGCCGGAGGTGGCATCGTGCAGTAAGATGTTTAGGTTGAGTCTGCTGGAGGATGGCAGAAATGTCATGGGGAGCCAGAATAGTGAGGGGATGACCCAGCACAAAGTCAGATGTGATGTCTAGAAGAGAGCTGGCGGCATGGACAGCTCTGACGCAGGAAGGTGCGGCTCTGGCTACAGGGTCAAGCCGCTTAGAATAGTAACCCAAGGGTCGATTGCGGCCACCATGAGTTTGAGTGAGGACTCCAGTGGCGTGACCTTGGCGTTCCATGACATACAGTCGGAAGGGAAGGTTGTAGTTGGGGATGCCAAGAGCAGGGGCAGATGCAATGCCGGCCTTCAATGACTGAAAAGCTTCTCTGGCCTCCATTGTCATCTGGAAAGGAGTAGTAGCATTGCGAGGTATACATATAAGGGTTGCATGAGGACAGAATCATCAGAGATCCATGGCCTGCAGTAGGAGATGAGTCCCAGGAAGGTTTGCAGCTGATGAGGGGTGTCCGGGAGTTAGATGTCAGAGATACAATGACCTAGGAAGACAACTTTGGGGAGACACAGTTGTTGTTTGGCTTGTGAGACTCGACATCCAGCGGAGGGTAGGAACTGGAGAAGTGAGACAGACTTAGTCATGCAGATTTGGGGAGAGACTGCACACAGGAGAAGGTCATCTACAGGTCCTTCTCAAAAAATTAGCATATTGTGATAAAGTTCATTATTTTCTGTAATGTACTGATAAACATTAGACTTTCATATATTTTAGATTCATTACACACCAACTGAAGTAGTTCAAGCCTTTTATTGTTTTAATATTGATGATTTTGGCATACAGCTCATGAAAACCCAAAATTCCTATCTCAAAAAATTAGCATATCATGAAAAGGTTCTCTAAACGAGCTATTAACCTAATCATCAGAATCAACTAATTAACTCTAAACACCTGCAAAAGATTCCTGAGGCTTTTAAAAACTCCCAGCCTGGTTCATTACTCAAAACCGCAATCATGGGTAAGACTGCCGACCTGACTGCTGTCCAGAAGGCCATCATTGACACCCTCAAGCAAGAGGGTAAGACACAGAAAGAAATTTCTGAACGAATAGGCTGTTCCCAGAGTGCTGTATCAAGGCACCTCAGTGGGAAGTCTGTGGGAAGGAAAAAGTGTGGCAGAAAACACTGCACAACGAGAAGAGGTGACCGGACCCTGAGGAAGATTGTGGAGAAGGACCGATTCCAGACCTTGGGGGACCTGCGGAAGCAGTGGACTGAGACTGGAGTAGAAACATCCAGAGCCACCGTGTACAGGCGTGTGCAGGAAATGGGCTACAGGTGCCGCATTCCCCAGGTCAAGCCACTTTTGAACCAGAAACAGCAGCAGAAGCGCCTGACCTGGGCTAAAGAGAAGCAGCACTGGACTGTTGCATGTCATTCGGAAATCAAGGTGCCAGAGTCTGGAGGAAGACTGGGGAGAGGGAAATGCCAAAATGCCTGAAGTCCAGTGTCAAGTACCCACAGTCAGTGATGGTCTGGGGGGCCATGTCAGCTGCTGGTGTTGGTCCACTGTGTTTTATCAAGGGCAGGGTCAATGCAGCTAGCTATCAGGAGATTTTGGAGCACTTCATGCTTCCATCTGCTGAAAAGCTTTATGGAGATGAAGATGTCATTTTTCAGCACGACCTGGCACCTGCTCACAGTGCCAAAACCACTGGTAAATGGTTTACTGACCATGGTATTACTGTGCTCAATTGGCCTGCCAACTCTCCTGACCTGAACCCCATAGAGAATCTGTGGGATATTGGGAAGAGAAAGTTGAGAGACGCAAGACCCAACACTCTGGATGAACTTAAGGCCGCTATCGAAGCATCCTGGGCCTCCATAACACCTCAGCAGTGCCACCGGCTGATTGCCTCCATGCCACGCCGCATTGAAGCAGTCATTTTTGCAAAAGGATTCCCGACCAAGTATTGAGTGCATAACTGAACATAATTATTTGAAGGTTGACTTTTCTTTTATTGGTTGGATGAAATATGCAAATTTTTTGAGATAGGAAATTTGGGTTTTCATGAGCTGTATGCCAAAACCATCAATATTAAAACAATAAAAGGCTTGAACTACTTCAGTTGGTGTGTAATGAATCTAAAATATATGAAAGTCTAATGTTTATCAGTACATTACAGAAAATAATGAACTTTATCACAATATGCCAATTTTTTGAGAAGGACCTGTACATATTGGAGGAGTTCTACTTCCGGGTGATCTGCTTGCCAGGGTTGCAGAGCAGAGACTATAGCCTTGCTGAAGCAGTAAGGGCTGTTTTGGGCCCCTTGAGGCATAACAGTCCAGATGTACTGTTAGCCTGCATGTGTGAAAGCAGAAAGAAATTGACATTTTTCATGTAAGGGAATAGAAAAGAATGCATTGGCCAGATCAATGACAGTGAAAGTAGTGGCAGTGGGTGGAATGCCCAGCAAGGAGTGTGCGTGGGTTGGGGACAATAGGTGTCTCAAGAACAGTAGCCTCATTGACAGCTCGGAGGTCCTGCACCATGGGGTACGTTGGAGGCTGTCCTTTCTCCCTTTTCTTCCGAACTGGGTAAAGGGGCGAGTTACAGGGAGAGGTAGTGATCTTGATTGCCCCATTCTACAGGAGGACCTGCCCTTGGAGGTTAATGGCATCCTGTTGTAAGATAGAAAGCGTCCGATATCCTGGGGTCCTTTAGCCCAGAGAGTATCGGGGATGAGGTGCAAAATGGTTTGCAGCGAATCCCCTTGCTCATATGAGTCAGCGTCCTGAAATGTAGTTAACGCCATAAGGAGGCAAGTATCTTCCGAGTGTAGGGCTGTACCGTTCCATCATCTTTGAACTGTATGTTAGCCTGGATTTTCAGAAGAAAATCAGAGCCTAACAGATTGAAGGGGCATGTTTGGCTGACAACAAACTGCGACATGACTCCAGCAGGGAGGTGGAGTTGGGGGGTTTTAGTCCGGGAGAATCCAGGGGAAGTGACTGAGAGTGACTTGGTCACGGGGTTATGTTGCATAACCCCCTCTAGTCCAGAACAGGGTAATTAGTGAGCCAGGAAGGAGGTACTGCAGTGATGGTGTTCTGGTTCTGGTCAAGCTGCCAGTTCGGTTGATGTACTGCTCCAAATTAATTAATGTTAAAGTATACGTATACTGAGAGATCAATACTGAGACAACACACAGCTAGGGGTCATAACAGGATCTCTGGTTTATTGCGGAACAGCAGACAGTATATAGGACAGGAAGGAGTGGGGGGTGTAAGGTGGCGTATATCTTTTCTATTGGCTATAAACTCTGTATCTTCTGTCACATCTATGTGCAAGAGGAAGTTCCCCCCTGCCCCTTCCAGATGGGGGAAGCTGTTACTTTCTGTCTCTTTGAGGCTGCTTGCTTGAGCTGAACGGAAACCATCTTGTGACACATGATAAAGCAAAGAGCAAGATTCTTGTTATAGGCGTTGGCTGGGTACCTGACCGCCATTTTAACTATAGTATAGTTCTCAACAAGCAAGTATCCATTTTGTCTCAATATTCCATAACAGTGGAATAGGGGTGTGGGCCGCACTATCCACTCCTTCCTTGCCTCTAACCTGTGTGAGATCTGTCACTGTCTCACATACCCCTCCCCCCCTTTGTTCAAGCCTGTGAGGGTGAACACATGCATAACCACAGGAGGATGGTGAACCTTCCCTTTGTTCTGCCAGACCCACGCCAGCAGAGCTTGGTTTATCACCAAAACTGACGTCTTGCCCAATAGAAACTGCCTAAAGGCCTCATGTGCCCATCTCATGGCCAGATGCTTTTTTTCTACTCTTTCCCGGGTGATGATGATGCGCTCTCGCACTCTTTGATCTCTCTCTCTTTTTAGATCCTCTGGCTTCTGCACATGCTCCTCATGTCCTTTCTTGGACTGCTGCAGCTCTTGACTGAACTGTTCCCAGTCATGGTCATGTCCAGACACTTTCTCCTTTGCTTTGCAGAGCTCCTTCAGCAGAACATGCTTGCCCCTGCTCGCTTCTTTTATGTGCACCTGGTTCACTTCTTCCTTCTTTCCAGCAGTAGTTTCCCCAGCTATGGTGGCAGTTTCAGAGACCTCTGCTTCTTTAGTGGCCTTTTCCACTTTGGCTGCCGCTCCCTTTGTCTTAACTTTGGTCTCTGCAGCACCTGGGGACTTCAAATCCACCAACACATTGGCCTAAACTTCTTCAGCCTTTGTCTTCTTGGAGTCTCTAGTCTCTTTGACAGCCTTCTCATCCTTCTCGGACATGGCACAATACACTTGCCCTCTTAACTCCTCCCCCTCTTTCTCATCGAGGCAGGAGGCACCGGGGGCATTTTCTCCAGAGGCTCACCCAGGACACTGTTCTCCTTTTGGGGAGGAGTCAGGAGAGCCAGCCCATTATAAAAGCTAGGATCCAAAAAGTGATCATTCGCCTCCTCGTACTTCTTCCCCGGCAGGGTGCTGAATATTTGGAAAGGCCTTGTAGGCAGAGGGGACGTTCTCCAGGCCCAGGCTACACTCTACCACGGGTCTGTGGTCTTTGGCATCCACATCAGACCCATTAACTGGTTCAGCAGAAGCATCTTCCATCTTCTCTGCCTCAGCCAGCACCGCAGTGCCATCATCTCCAGACCCATTCCTAATAGGCTCTAACTTAGACTTCTCCAACTCATAGACGTTCTTCGCGACATCATCCTTTGAGCTCACGAGATCCTCTATTTCTGCTCTGAGTTGCTTGTTCAGCCTCTCAAATTCAGCCTGCTCCTCAAGCGCTTCTTCAAGGGCTCTTCAAGGCCTTGGTCTCCTTATCCCAAGCATCAGTTTTTGCTCAGTCACGTTAATCGTCATATCGAGCCGAGATGTATTTCTCTTTAGCCAGGAGCCAGTCAAACGTCTTCTGTTTCTTCTCTAGGTTAGACATAATTTGCTTCTGGTGGTCCAGGTCCACCATCAGATCATCCAATTCTCGCTGAAGTTTGTTCTTGGTTTTCTCCAACTTTTCGTATGTCAGACCTTTTTTCCAGGCGCTGAACCATCAACTCCATGTTTTCAACACTTTATTTTCAGCTTTTCGCACAAGCTTGTGGGAAGTGCCCCGCTTTTGGGCCTCCGGTTCCAGCTGCTCCTCGCTAGGCTCTGCTGCAGCAGATGTAGGAGTATCACCATTCTCTTTCTGGCTTTCCTCCTTTGACCCTTTTGAAGCCTTCTTCAGTTGCTCTGTGAAGACAGCTAGTCCCTCCTCTAACATTTCTATGGAGCGTGTGGAGAGAGAGAGAGAGAGAGAGAGAGAGATCATCCTTCTGTTTGCAGCTGTACTGTCCTGTCAGGTCATCTACAACTGTCTGGATATGGGCTTCAGACATTAGGCTGATGTCACCCGACTTAATTCTCATCTCGTCAGATATAACTGTCTGGTCGCTACTAGTAACCAACTTAGTTTCGCAGGACTTTGACATGGTAGCTTCACTCTCTGAGTTGCTATCGGTCACAGCACATACGACACATATACCGCTCGTGTCATTATTAATTCTGACCTCTAGGGGCACCGATAAGCTAAACCCCACCTGGGACACTTCCTTAGTAACCATAAAACACTGTGGAGACTGCATATCCACCTCTGGTACGTGCAGTACACCCTCTAGCCCTACCATATTTTCCTGCACATTCAAACACTGAGTTGGAGCTGTGCTTCGCTCCACACTACTTATATGCACTTCTTCAAATCTTTTGATCAAGTCATATAGATCTTCATGGAAAATAGCAGATGAAGAAAATAAAGCTTCATCATCTTTTACATTTTTACCACCAGGGGGCGCTTCTCCCCTGACCACAACCTGCAACAGAAAAGGCATGTTATCAACATCAGATATTTCACATGACATCCCACTTTCATTATGCATTTTTGCCAACTTGGCACAATCACCTTGCACCTTATCTGCACCATTGTTTTTTAATGGTCACTTCAATTAAAGGATTAGGTACTAGTTCTGCAGGAGTTTCGTCACTGACTGCAGAAGTGTTTCCACTTCCCCACAAGTCACGGAACAACGGGAAATCACGGCCCAACATTCCCTCATGTATGAGCATATTTATAACATTAAGTTCACAAGTCCCAGCTCTTAATGGAGTCTCACACTGAGTGAGAACCACCGGATAGTCCTTATTATCCGCATGACTGTCCAGCCCCTTTATCACTTTATCAGTCTCAGGTTTCACTATCGTGCTACCTCTTACCCGGGCTAGCATAGGATCTCTGAGTTTTGCCATCCCAAACCTAGCTTTTGTTACAGGCAATTTAGGCAACACAGTAACCTTCTCCCCTGCAGACTCCTGTGGGGGAGCAACCACAACAGGCTTACCCGCCTGTTCAGACACTGCTTTTTTCACATTGTCACATATTTTTGTAGCAGTTTCTCGACTGGGTGTCTTACCACATACCGGCCCAGCAGGTAGCAACTGCCGCCGGCCCACTGTCACAGGGTCTGCCACACAATCAACAGGAATGTTCTTACCCTCTGATGTCATGGGTTCAGGAGATAAGGACATTCCAAGGACATCTCTACCGAGATCATCATCCTTCTTCCGGACTTTGGAAGCCTGCCCCTGGTTCCTGGTACCACGATCACCTGCAGAATCCGTAATGCAACCGTTGCTACTGGAAATGCCCTGGCCTCGAGTCCAGACTTTTCCCGGACGGTCAATCAAGCTGCACCCTTTAGTACTCTGTGAACATTTGCAGGAAATATAGGAACTCCTGAGAGCCAAACCGCTCTCCACCTTCTTTTCTTTCCGTTGGTTGCCCTTGGCAACGGCACATATCTTTGTCTCCAGAACTCCAACCGCAGGACTTGAAGCACTCTTGCCGCTCCATATCTGCCAAAAGAACGGAAAGTCCTTGCCCAGTATGAACTCTACCCTCAGGGTCTCGCATTTCAAGAGCTACCACTGTACGGAGCCAAAGTCCGTCACAAAGGTCAGTGACACCGTAGTTTTTGTCTCTGGCCCCTTTGTTACAAAGTCCAAAATTTCAGGCAGGATCCAAGACACTTGCTGGTGGGAGTCTAGAATGACCCCCAGCGGGATTCCCCCAATCACTAACTCGCAGGATTTCTCCCATGGGCTATACCATTTTGCAGCCATTTCCACAGATCAGTCTCTCATACTGGGCTTCTGGCCCTTTAAGATCCACACACCAATTTCCTTTGCAACCCAGCAACAACATAAAAATGTCCAGAACAGCAAGGACGCTGCCCTTTGCTGCGATGTCATTGCTCCTAGCAACCACTTTGCCTTTTACTTTTCAGCACGGACATGTGTCCGCATCCGACACCAATTGTGGGGGGGTTAGCTCTTTTCCGGGGGTTGCAACCACATACTTCATCACGGACACCAGAATTTAGGGGCCAAACTTTGCTTTATTGTGGCAAAAGCACAAACATAAACAGTACAAAATAAAAGCCTGCCCGTCTGGGCACTAACTAATACATAAGACGTGTCTCTCTGACTCACCTACAGTATATATCACAGTTCACACATTGTTTCAGGTGCGGCTTTCTCAGCTCAATAGTCCACCAATCCCGAGGCTGCAGCACGGTCAGAATATCTCCCAGTCTCGTGGTCTCTCAGCCTTTCCCAGCTGAGAACACACTCACAGAGCCTCACCAGGCCTCTGTTTGCACACTCCCCCCTTACTGACACCCTGGGAGGTGCTTTATGCCCACCTGAGTACCTCCAGCAGGTCTCACCTGTGGTGGAATAGGGGTGTGGGCCACACTATCCACCCCTTCCTTGCTTCTAACCTGTGTGAGGTCTGTCACTCTCACACCCCCTATAGTGCCCCTAGTAAAAATAATGTCCCCCTTAGTGCCCCCAGGTAGAATAATGCCCCACATTAGTTCCCCCAGTTAGTTCCCCCATTTGCTCGCGCTGTGGTGAACACTCGCTGCTGACTGGAAGCTCAGGACAGGACCTGCCTCCAGCGTGATGACGTTTCACAGGTCCTGTCCTCAGCGTAAGCAAATGGGGGAAGGGAACGTTTTTTTTTTTTTTTTTGTTTTTTTTTTTTAACACTGGTGGGGGGGGGGCTGTAGTGATGAGTGCTCCACAATGTCTTTAATTAAATTCATAGGGGGAGATTTATAAAAAATGGTGTAAAGTTGAACTGGCTTAGTGGCTCATAACAACCAATCATATTCCTCCTTTTATTTTCTAAAGGAGCGCTGAAAAATGAAAGGTGAATTCTGATTGGTTGCTATGGGCAACTAAAACAGTTTTACATTACACCAGTTTTGATAAATCTCCCTCATAGAGTTTAGCCAAAATATGGGATAAGGAAATCTGGCATAGTCTGTACCGGGATGCGATCCAACCAAAAAAAACTATAGAATCTAGAAACCAACCCTGATAGATCACATCTGGACCCCAAAAGATAATAATTCTGTCCAAGTCACAGGGGCTGTGCTGTGGCCTCCATATATGACGGACGTGGTAATCTGGTAAGAGTTGCACCGTATTACTGATCGATTACTAAATAAAACTACAACATGCTGTTTGCTGTGCTGCTGTCGGAACTCCGGCCTGCCCCCATTGTAGCAGTCATCTAGGGGCATGCGTGCACTAGTGCCAGCACGGATCCAACAGGCTGTTCACCCGCCGGAATGGCCTGCCGTAATTCCTTGCCGCTAGTGTGAAAGTTGTGCTGTTCTTTTCAAATTTAATTCCTGCACTGCATTATTATCTCCTTTTACTATGTTGTTTCTATGTATTGTTTCTCTGCTGCCATCTGCTGGCCGGAATTCGTATGCTGCACGCCTTGTTCCTTGTCTATAAAGTTTTTCTCTCTGGGCGTGGTTTTAGCAGCCTTGGTCCTTGTCACTTCCTGTAGCCATTTTCAGTGCTGCACTCCTTGTGACTGGAGACTCACATCTTGGCTTGTGAAGGCATCAGTTTTTGGCCAGCAGTTGCCTCAGCAGTTAGCCTCAGGAAAGACATCCACATCACAGCATCTACTGCATTCCTGTACTGCATCACTGTATGTCACTGCTCTGGATCAAATAAACCCACGTTTGATTGCATCCTCATGTCTACGTCTGGATCCATCTAACCTGAGCATCTGCCGGTCCGGTCTGCTCCACTGCTTGGATACGAAGGTAGGACAGTCACAAGGTCATTATCAGTTACACCTTCATTCGCCTTCATGTGGGGACAGAACAAAAGTACCCTTACATAGCGTTGGTGCGGCCCTGGAATATGCAGTTCGGTTGTGGACACCAGTCCTTAGAAAGGATGCCCTGGAGCTGTAGAGAGTACAGAGGAGAACGACTAAACTGATAAGGGATATAGAGGGTCTTATTTATGAAGAAATATTAAAAGAATTGAATTTATTTAGTCTTGAGAAGAGATGTCTAAGGCTCCATTCACATGTCCGCAGAATAGGTCCGCATCCGTTCCGCAATTTAGCGGAACGGATGCGGACCAATTAATTTCCAACGGGGACAGAAAACACTCCGCACTTCCAAATTCGTAAAAGAATAGAACATGTCCTATTCTTGTCCGCAATTACGGAGGGGATTAGTCATTTTCTATTATAGTGCCGGCCATGTGCGGTCCGCAAAATGCTAAACGCACATGGCTGGTGTCCTTGTTTGGCGGATCCGTAAAACACTTATGGACGTGTGAATGGAGCCTAAGGAGGGACATGATTAACCTATACAAATATATAAATGGACCATACAAAAAATACAGTGAAAAACTGTTCCATGTAAAATGCCCTCAAAAGATAAGGGGGCACTGCCTCCGACTGGAGAAGAAAAAGTTCAGTCTCCAGAAGCGTCAAAGCTTCTTTACTGTAAGAACTGTGAATCTGTGGAATAGACTCCTCAGGACGTGGTCACAGCAGGAACAGTGGACAGTGCTAAAAAGGATTTAGATGAATTCTTAAAAGTAAATCACATTAAGGGCTCGTTCACACAACCGTGGTTTTCACACAACCGTGGTGCGGACACATTCACTTCTAAAGTGCCGCAAAAGATGTGGACAGCACTCCGTGTGCTGTCCGCATCCGTTGCTCCGTTCTGTGGCCCCGCAAAAGTGTTGAGTCATGTCATATTCTTGTCCGTTTGCAGACAAGAATAGGCATTTCTATAAAGGGCAATTTGCGGACCACAAAACACGGCGCAGTCATGTGAACAAGCCCTAATGCTTATGAAAATGTGTAGAAATCTGAGTCTGACTTCATTTTGGGATCCCTTGGTTGAACTTGATGGATTTATGTCTTTTTTCAACCGTATTAACTATGTAAGATTTTAATGAAAATTGGCTCATTATAAATAAGTCTCGTTACCACGAAGCACAAGGAAATTTGGTTTTGTGGCGAATCAAAATGTTCCTGAAATTCAGATTGAAGGCCACTTCAGATACTTTAACACTATCATTGGGAGTAGTAGTCGTATAATAGAGAATTTCTGAAATACTGCCTGTACCACGGGCCACACAAGAAAGGCAGCGGGAGATTAGAGAGATTAACAAGCTGCTCAAGAACTGGTTTAGGAAGGAGGGGTTTGGGTTCCTGGAGAACTGGGCCGACTTCTTTATCGGCTACAGGCTCTATTATAGGGATGGGCTGCACCTCAATGGGGAAGGGGCAGCTGTGTTGGGGAGAAAGATGGCTAGAAGGTTGGAGGAGTGTTTAAACTAGGGACTGGGGAGGAGGGTAATTACATTATAGTAGTGGAAGATAGTGCAGATAGAGACCGGGGGCAAGGTAGTGGGACTGGGGGAGGAATGGAAGGAGGGACTAGAACAGTTCAGAAGGAGAGGTGTAGGGTAAAAAATATACATAAAACTCTCAAATGTATGTACACTAATGCTAGAAGCCTGACTAATAAAACCGGGGAGCTGGAATTAGTGATGTGTGAGGAGGAATAAGACAGTGGGAATAACTGAGACATGGCTGGATGATAGCTATGACTGGGCAGTTAATGTACAAGGTTACAGTCTGTTTAGAAAGGATCGTCAAAACCGGAGAGGGGGATGGGTTTGCCTTTATGTAAAGTCCTGTCTAAAGCCCACACTCCGTGAAGATATAAGTGAGGGACATGAACATGTGGAGTCACTGTGGGTAGAGATACATGGAGCTAAAAACAACAATAAATTACTAATAGGAGTTTACTATAAACCACCTAACATACCAGAGTCCACAGAAAATCTACTACTAAACGAGATAGACGAGGCGGCAAATCATAATGAGGTGGTTATTATGGGGGACTTCAACTACCCAGATATAGACTGGGAAACTGAAACTTGTATATCTCATAAGGGAAACAGGTTCTTGGCAATAACCAAAGACAATTACCGTTCCCAACTGGTTCAGGACACGACGAGAGGGACGGCCATACTGGACTTAGTATTAACCAATAGACCTGACAGAACGAGACACCTGGGAAATAGTGACCATAAAGTAATAACCTTCCAATTATCATTCAAAAGAGCATTTCTACAGGGAGGAGCAAAAATACCAAACTTCAAAAAAGCAAAATTTAGCCAACTAAGAGAGGCCATAGACCTAACTAACTGGGACAAAGTCCTCAAAAATAAAAATACATCCACAAAATGGGATATCTTTAAAAGCATCCTAAAATCTCATTGTGAGAGGTACATACCGTATGGGAATAAAAGGTTAAGGAACAAAAAGAAACCAATGTGGATAAACAGAACTGTAAAGAAAGCAATAAATGACAAAAAGAAAGCATATAAATCACTAAAACAGAAGGGTAGCACGGAAGCACTGAAAAACTATAAGGAAAAAAATAGAACATGTAAAAAACAAATAAAAGCGGCCAAACTAGAGACCGAGAGATTAATTGCCAAAGAGAGTAAAACTAACCCTAAAATGTCAATTAGATAAATGTTAAAAAGTATAAATCTGAAGGTGTCGGCCCTTTAAAGAGTAATGAGGGGGGAGTCGCAGAGAGCGACGAGGAGAAAGCAAAGCTGTTAAATATTTTTTTCTCCAATGTATTCACTGAGGAAAATAAACTGTCAGATGAAATGCTGAATGTAAAAATAAATTCCCCATTAAAAGTGTCCTGTCTGACCCAGGAAGAAGTACAACAGCGACTTAAAAATATTAAAATAGACAAAATCGCCAGGACCAGATGGCATACACCCCCGTATCCTAAGGGAATTAAGTAATGTCATAGCCAGACCCTTATTTCTAAAACTTGCAGACTCTATACTGACAGGGAATGTCCCACAGGATTGGCGCATGGCAAATGTGGTGCCAATATTAAAAACGGGTCCAAAAACAGAGCCTGGAAACTATAGGCCGGTAAGTTTAACATCTGTTGTGGGTAAACTGTTTGAAGGTTTTCTGAGAGATGCTATGTTAGAGCATCTTAACGGAAATAAGCAAATAACGCCATATCAGCATGGCTTCGTGAGGGATCGGTCATGTCAAACAAATTTAATCAGTTTCTATGAGGAGGTAAGTTCTAGACTTGACAGCGGCGAATCAATGGATGTCGTATATCTGGACTTCTCTAAAGCATTTGACACTGTACCACATAAAAGGTTAGTATATAAAATGAGAATGCTCGGACTGGGAGAAAACGTCTGTATGTGGGTAAGTAACTGGCTCAATGATAGAAAACAGAGGGGGGTTATTAACAGTACACACTCAGATTGGGTCACTGTCACTAGTGGGGTACCTCAGGGGTCAGTATTGGGCCCTGTTCTCTTCAATATATTTATTAATGATCTTGTAGAAGGCTTGCATAGTAAAGTATCAAGATCTGATTACTATGTATAAATATATCAGGGGTCAGTACAGAGATCACTCCCATCATCTATTTATCCCCAGGACGGTGACTGTGACGAGGGGACATCCTCTGCGCCTGGAGGAAAGAAGGTTTGTACACAAACATAGAAGAGGATTCTTTACGGTAAGAGCAGTGAGACTATGGAGCTCTCTGCCTGAGGAGGTGGTGATGGTGAGTACAATAAAGAAATTCAAGAGGGGCCTGGATGTATTTCTGGAGCGTAATAATATTACAGGCTATAGCTACTAGAGAGGGGTCACTGATCCAGGGAGTTATTCTGATTGGAGTCGGGAAGGAATTTTTATTCCATTAAAGTGAGGAAAATTGGCTTCTACCTCACAGGGTTTTTTTGCCTTCCTCTGGATCAACTTGCAGGATGACAGGCCGAACTGGATGGACAAATGTCTTTATTCGGCCTTATGTACTATGTTACTATGGATTGGAGAAAACTCAGATCCGATGGTATTAAAGGGACTCCTGACTTTACATTGAAAGTCAATGGGGACGGATCCGTTTGCAATTGCACCATATTGTGTCAACGTCAAACGGATCCGTCCCCATTGACTTGCATTGTAATTCAGGACGGATCCGTTTGGCTCCGCACGGCCAGGCGGACACCAAAACGACTTTTTTTTTAATGTCTGTGGATCCTCCAAAAATCAAGGAAGATCCACGGACGAAAAAACGGTCACGGATCACGGACCCCGTTTTTGCGGACCTTAAAAAAATACGGTCGTGTGCATGAGGCCTTATAGAAGTAGAGAAACTGAAACTTGGAAATTCTTCAAAATTTTTTGTAAATTTGGTATTTTTTTTATAAATAAAAATGCAATTTTTTTTTACTCCATTTTACCAGTGTCATGAAGTACAATATGTGACGAGAAAACGGTCTCAGAACGGCCTGGAGAAGTGACAGCGTTTAAAGTCCTCACCACACAAAGTGACACTGGGCAGATCTGCAAAACATGACCTGGGCAGGAAGGTGAAATATGGCAGGGTCCTAAAGGGGTTAAAGGGGCGGGGCTGCTGTGGAGGTCCCATTTTAAAGTGGCAGGAACTGTGGGGGGTCAGGGTTAAGGGGCGGGGTCTGTAGAGGTCACTGTTATGGGGGCGGGGTCTGTAGAGGTCACTGTTATGGGGGCGGGGTCTGTAGAGGTCACTGTTATGGGGGCGGGGGTCTGTAGAGGTCACTGTTATGGGGGCGGGGGTCTGTAGAGGTCACCGTTATGGGGGCGGGGGTCTGTAGAGGTCACTGTTATGGGGGCGGGGTGCTGTAGAGGTCACTGTTATGGGGGCGGGGGTCTGTAGAGGTCACTGTTATGGGGGCGGGGGTCTGTAGAGGTCACCGTTATGGGGGCGGGGGTCTGTAGAGGTCACTGTTATGGGGGCGGGGTGCTGTAGAGGTCACTGTTATGGGGGCGGGGGCACCGGACATGACGTTCCCAGCTTTGGAAGGAGGTGTGCAGCTCGACGGGGTAACGAAATTTCACAGCAGAGTTGTTGAGAAGCAATGCGCCTGCGCCATAACTTTCAGCAGGACACCGGCCGACACTGCGCATGCGCCGGGAGCCTCAGCAGCGTTATAGGGTAGGAAAAAATTATAATAATTTTTGACGCATGCGCAGTGTCGGCCGATGTCCTGCTGAGAGGTACGGCGCAAGCGCATTACTTCTCAACAACTCTGCTGTGAAATTTCCCTACCCCGTCGTTGTGCGCCTGCGCGGCGCGGCACGCCTCCTTCCAAAGCTGGGAACGTCATGTCCGGTGCGGCCTCTCACACACACACAGCGCTGCTGCTGGGGCTACACCCGGCAGGGGAAGCAGCAGACAGAGGGATGGGGGGCTATGGGGGTCCGCCAGTGAGTCATGTGATATAAATGTACAAGAAACAACCATGAGCGAATCCAACCGTCTGTCAGATGAGAGACACTTCTGTATCACCTCAGTACTTACAGGAAAGTCCTAACAGGAAGGAATCTGAGGGGGGATCGGGTCCCTGCGTCACCAGGTGGTATCTGCCGGACAGCGCGAGCCTGCTGTGCTACTGCGCATGTACTGAGGTCACACTGACCGCTAACAGAATGTATGGGCTAACGGGAGGTGGTTTACTAGAATGTATGGGCAAACGGGAGGAGGTTCAATAGAATGTATGGGCAAACGGGAGGAAGTTCACTAGAATGTATGGGCAAACGGGAGGTGGTTTACTAGAATGTATGGGCAAACGGGAGGAGGTTCAATAGAATGTATGGGCAAACGGGAGGAAGTTCAATAGAATGTATGGGCTAACGGGAGGAGGTTTACTAGAATGTATGGGCTAACGGGAGGAGGTTTACTAGAATGTATGGGCTAACGGGAGGTGGCTCGCTAGAATGTATGGGCTAACGGGAGGAGATTTACTAGAATGTATGGGCAAACGGGAGGTGGTTCACTAGAATGTATGGGCAAACGGGAGGTGGTTTACTAGAATGCATGGGCGAACAGGAGGTGGTTCACTAGAATGTATGGGCTAACGGGAGGAAGTTCACTAGAATGTATTGGCAAACGGGAGGTTGTTCACTAGAACGTATGGGCAAACGGGAGGTGGTTTACTAGAACGTATGGGCTATACGTTATAGCCCATACGTTCTAGTGAACCACCTCCCGTTTGCCCATACGTTCTAGTGAACAACCTCCCGTTTGCCAATACATTCTAGTGAACTTCCTCCCGTTAGCCCATACATTCTAGTGAACCACCTCCTGTTAGCCCATGCATTCTAGTAAACCACCTCCCGTTTGCCCATACATTCTAGTGAACCACCTCCCGTTTGCCCATACATTCTAGTAAATCTCCTCCCGTTAGCCCATACATTCTAGCGAACCACCTCCCGTTAGCCCATACATTCTAGTAAACCTCCTCCCGTTAGCCCATACATTCTAGTAAACCTCCTCCCGTTAGCCCATACATTCTATTGAACTTCCTCCCGTTTGCCCATACATTCTATTGAACCTCCTCCCGTTTGCCCATACATTCTAGTAAACCATGGGAGGTGGTTCGCTAGAATGTATGGGCTAACGGGAGGTGGTTCGCTAGAATGTATGGGCTAATGGGAGGTGGTTCACTAGAATGTATGGGCTAATGGGAGGTGGTTCACTAGAATGTATGGGCTAATGGGAGGAAGTTCACTAGAATGTATGGGCTAATGGGAGGTGGTTCACTAGAATGTATGGGCTAATGGGAGGTGGTTCACTAGAATGTATGGGCTAATGGGAGGAAGTTCACTAGAATGTATGGGCTAACGGGAGGAGGTTCACTAGAATGTATTGGCTAATGGGAGGAGGTTCATTAGAATGTATGGGCTAACGGGAGGTGGTTCACTAATCACTAGAATGTATGGGCTGACGGGAGGAGGTTAGTTCGGTGTCTGGAGGAGTAGAGAAGGGTCAGTCCCCGGACATAGAGCTCCACTAATGTGCACTGAGACAAGACGTTAGGGGACCAGACAGCGGGTCTGTTACTGAGAGATACAGATTACCTGCACTAGGGCTGCACAACAGTGGCGTCTCTAGCTTTCAATTTTTTTTGGGGGGGGGCACACTGGGGGCACCTATAGCAACGATACATTTACACAAGTACGCTTAGAAATGCTGCGATACTTTACCCAATACCTAAAACCGCAACAGGGAAGAAAGGTCCTGCTGTCTGTGATTTAAAATAAAAAATAAAAAATCACTCAGATTTCTCAGATGTCCTAGCTGCCTGTGGATGACACTGTTATAGGGAGGGGGATCTGTGGATGACACTGTTATAGGGAGGGGGATCTGTGGATGACACATACCGTATATAGCATCTTATGCTATATGTGTCATCCACAGATCTCCCTCCCTATACCAGTGTCATCCACAGATCTCCCTCCCTATAACAGTGTCATCCACAGATCTCCCTCCCTATAACAGTGTCATCCACAGATCTCCCTCCCTATAACAGTGTCATCCACAGATCCCCCTCCCTATAACAGTGTCATCCACAGATCTCCCTCCCTATAACAGTGTCATCCACAGATCTCCCTCCCTATAACAGTGTCATCCACAGATCTCCCTCCCCATAACAGTGTCATCCACAGATCCCCCTCCCTATAACAGTGTCATCCACAGATCTCCCTCCCTATAACAGTGTCATCCACAGATCCCCCTCCCTATAACAGTGTCATCCACAGATCCCCCTCCCTATAACAGTGTCATCCACAGATCTCCCTCCCTATAACAGTGTCATCCACAGATCTCCCTCCCTATAACAGTGTCATCCACAGATCTCCCTCCCTATAACAGTGTCATCCACAGATCTCCCTCCCTATAACAGTGTCATCCACAGATCTCCCTCCCTATAACAGTGTCATCCACAGATCCCCCTCCCTATAACAGTGTCATCCACAGATCCCCCTCCCTATAACAGTGTCATCCACAGATCCCCCTCCCTATAACAGTGTCATCCACAGATCCCCCTCCCTATAACAGTGTCATCCACAGATCTCCCTCCCTATAACAGTGTCATCCACAGATCTCCCTCCCTATAACAGTGTCATCCACAGATCTCCCTCCCTATAACAGTGTCATCCACAGATCTCCCTCCCTATAACAGTGTCATCCACAGATCTCCCTCCCTATAACAGTGTCATCCACAGATCTCCCTCCTTGCCTCTCACAGGAGTGTACATTTGACATTTCTAAACTGTAATCCATATCCTGCAGTAACAAACTTTAAATCCGGATTCAGCGGCCACTCATCTCTACTAGTACCTTAACCTTACACTACTCGGCTAGCTTCGGTAACAGGGCCAGGCTACAGCCTACAGGTACTGCCTGTTAGTTGTTACCGAGCGAGTGCCGATTTCTGCCGGTCAGAGGATACGGATTACAGTATAGAAGAAATGTACACTCCTGGGAGCGGTCCAGTGGCGGATCCAGAGCCTGGTCTCGGGGGGGCACTTCCAGATTATTTTCTGTCCGCCGCCACAGAACAAGGGTGCTTATAGAACTATGAAAACTTACAGTTACTTGGCCCTTGGGGGTCTCAGACGCCACTTCCACACTTTGGCCGGGGGCTCGGAGCTGATGTTGTGCTTTATCCTAATGAGAAAGATTCCATAATAAGGATTTGGAGAAGGGGCAGAGGGATAGCACAGCAGGGAGAGGCTGTGCTGCTACTAGGGGGTCATACCATGGGGGAGTAATAAAGCCCACCATAATGCCCCCCCCCAGTAGAAATAATTCTCCTTATAATGTGACAGTGCAAAAAATACCCCCTTGTAATGCCCCCAGTTGAGCTAATGTCCCCCATAATGTGCCAGTATAAAATACCCCTATATAGTGCCCCCAGTAAATGCCCCCATAGTGCTCCTCTCCCCCTTCCTCCTAGTGCCCCCCATAATGTACCAGTATAAAATGCCCATATATCGTGCCCCAGTAGATGCCCTCAGTGTCCCCCATAATTTGCAAGTATAAAATACCCTTTCTTAGTGCCCCCCGTAGATGACTCCATAGTACTCCTCTCCCACCTTCCCCATAGCACCCACCATAATGTGTCCCAGTATAAAATTCTACTGTACAGAGCCCCCCATATAAAATACCCCTTCTTTGTGGCCTCAGTAGATGCCCCTATAGTGCCCACCAATAATGTGCCAGTAATAAGTGCCCCCAATAACGTGCCAGTAATAAGTGCCCCATCACGTGTCAGTAACACGAGCCCCCCAATGTGCCAGTAATAAGAGCCCAGCCCTCATCACGTGCCAGTAATAAGAGCCCCCCAATGTTCCAGTAATAAGCCCCCCATCACGTGCCAGTAATAAGCCCCCCATCACGTGACAGTAATAAGCCCCCCCATCATGTGCCAGTAATAAACCCCCCATCATGTGCCAGTAATAAGCCCCCCCAATGTGCCAGTAATAAGCCCCCCCAATGTGCGAGTAATAAGCCCCCCCAATGAGCCAGTAATAAGGCCCCCCAATGTGCCAGTAACAAGAGCCCCCCAATGTGCCAGTAATAAGCCCCCCCAATGTGCCAGTAATAAGCCCCCCCAATGTGCCAGTAACAAGAGCCCCCCAATGTGCCAGTAATAAGCCCCCCCAATGTGCCAGTAATAAGCCCCCCCAATGTGCCAGTAATAAGCCCCCCCATGTGCCAGTAATAAGCCCCCCCAATGTGCCAGTAATAAGCCCCCCCATGTGCCAGTAATAAGCCCCTCCAATGTGCAAGTAATAAGCCCCCCCAATGTGCCAGTAATAAGCCCCCCCAATGTGCCAGTAATAAGTCCCCCCCCAATGTGCCAGTAATAAGCCCCCCCCAATGTGCCAGTAATAAGCCCCCCAATGTGCCAGTAATAAGCCCCCCAATGTGCCAGTAACAAGAGCCCCCAATGTGCCAGTAATAAGCCCCCCCAATGTGCCAGTAATAAGCCCCCCCAATGTGCCAGTAATAAGCCCCCCCGATGTGCCAGTAATAAGCCCCCCCCAATGTGCCAGTAATAAGCCCCCCCAATGGGCCAGTAATAAGCCCCCCAATGTGCCAGTAATAAGCCCCCCCAATGTGCCAGTAACAAGAGCTCCCAATGTGCCAGTAACAAGAGCCCCCCAATGTGCCTGTAAAACTATTGTAAAAAAAAACAAAAAACACTTAGGCCTCTTTCACACGGGCGTCAGTTTTATTGCCCGGATAAGAGCCGGGTGCGTTGCGGGAAAATGCACGATTTCCCGCGCGAGTGCAAAACATTGTCATGCGTTGCACTCGCGTGAGAAAAATTGCGCATGTTTGGTACCCAAACCCGAACTTCTTCATAGAAGTTCGGGCTTGGGATTGATGTTCTGAAGATTGTATTATTTTCCCTTATAACATGGTTATAAGGGAAAATAATAGCATTCTGAATACAGAATGCATAGTAAAACAGCGCTAGAGGGGTTAAAAAAAAAAAAAAAAATTTTAACTCACCTTAGTCCACTTGCTCGCGAAGCCCGGCATCTCCTTGTGTCTCCTCTGCTGATGAACAGGACCTGGGGTGAGCTGCTCCATTAAATACAGGTTAAGGACCTTCGATGACGTCACTCCGGTCATCACATGGTACGTCACATGATCTTTTACCATGGTGATTCACCATGGTAAAAGACCATGTGATGACCGGAGTGACGTCATCGAAGGTCCTTAACCTCTATTTAATGGAGCAGCTCACCCCAGGTCCTGTTCATCAGCAGAGGAGACACAAGGAGATGCCGGGCTTCGCGAGCAAGTGGACTAAGGTGAGTTAAAAATTTTTTTTTTTTTTTTTAACCCCTCTAGCGCTGTTTTACTACTTCAGAATGCTATTATTTTCCCTTATAACCATGTTATAAGGGAAAATAATAATGATCGGGTCTCCATCCCGATCGTCTCCTAGCAACCGTGCGTGCAAATCGCACGGCATCCGTACTTGCTTGCGGATGCCATCCGATTTTCACACACCCCATTCACTTCTATGGGGCCTGCGTCACGTCAAAATCGGACGATATAGAGCATGCTGCGATTTCAACTGAACGCACAAGTGATGCGTTAAAAACATCGCTCATGTGCACAGCCCCATAGAAATGAATGGGTCAGGATTTAGTGTGGGTGCCATACGTTCGCCGCACGGATCGCACCCGCACGGAAAACTCGCCCGTGTGAAAGGGGCCTTATACTTACCTCCATGTCGGCGATGCAGCCTCTTCCGGCCCTCAGTGTAAGCTGTTCTAGTGACTCACGGTTCTTTTAACTCAAAGAATCGAATGAGTCTCCAAGGCTACTTTCACACTAGCGTTCGATCGGATCCGTTCTGAACGGATCCGATCATAATAATGCAGACGGAGGCTCCGTTCAGTACGGATCCGTCTGCATTATTTTAGCATATAACAGCTAAGTGTGAAAATAGCCTCGTACGGATCCGTCCAGGCTTTCAATGTAAAGTCAATGGGGGACGGATCCGCCTGAAGATTGAGCCATATTGTGGCATCTTCAAACGGATCCGTCCCCATTGACTTACATTGTAAGTCTGGACGGATCCGCACGCCTCCGCACGGCCAGGCGGACACCCGAACGCTGCAAGCAGCGTTCAGCTGTCCGCCTGTCCGTGCGGAGGCGAGCGGAGCGGAGGCTGAACGCCGCCAGACTGATGCAGTCTGAGCGGATCCGCTCCATTCAGACTGCATCAGGGCTGGACGGCTGTGTTCGGGTCCGCTCGTGAGCTCCTTCAAACGGAGCTCACGAGCGGACCGACGAACGCTAGTGTGAAAGTAGCCTAAGTCGGATCTTTAGTTGACTCATTCGATTCTTAGACTCCCTCCTGTACAGTGTGTGACTCAGAGCTGATTGCCTGAGCTCTGATTGGTTGCAGGCCGGGGTGGGCGGGGCTGGATTCCACTCTAGGATCAGATTACGCTCCTCCCTCCCTGCTGCCGGCGTCTCTCTGCTCTGCTACCTGACTGAGCTGTTCACACGGATCGGCTCAGTCAGAGGAATCGACTCATGAACCGGACATCACTAATCTCCCTGTGCCCGACTGCGGCGGCTCACTTTGGGGGCCATTTTAGTTGGGGGGGTACATGGGGGGGCACAGCATGATGTAGGGGGGCCGTGGCCCCCTCTGGCGACGCCACTGCTGCACAATATGGGAATTTTGTGCGATTGCGATTAGGGCCTTAAGAGGTATATTTGCACTGTTATGGAGGGGATGTGTGGATGACACTGCTATGGAGGGGATCTGTGGATGATACGGTTATGGAGGGGATCTGTGGATGACACTTATGGGGGATCTGTGGATGAGACTGTTATGGAGGGGATCTGTGGATGGCACTGTTATGGAGGGGATCTGTGGATGGCACTGTTATGGAGGGGATCTGTGGATAACACTGTTATGGAGGGGATCTGTGGATGACAATGTTATGGAGGGGATCTGTGGATGACAATGTTATGGAGGGGATCTGTGGATGACAATGTTATGGAGGGGATCTGTGGATTGCACTGTTATGGAGGGGATCTGTGGATGACACTGTTATGGAGGGGATCTGTGGATGGCACTGTTATGGAGGGGATCTCTGGATGGCACTGTTATGGAGGGGGATGTGTGGATGACACTGTTATGGAGGGGATGTGTGGATGACACTGCTACGGGGTGGATCTGTGGATGACACGTATATAGAATTTTATGCTATGTGCCATCCACAGATTCCCCCTCCCCCCCCCCATAATAGTGTCCCTGCAGTGTGAAGGGGCCGGAATCTTTATTAGGAATGACAGTGGGGACCGGTGCAGTCCCTGTATTCTAATTCACCGGCCCCGCTCACTGTTGTATAATATTATCTAACCTGTAGGCATTGTTAAAATATAACAATCCTGTATAATCCAGCTGTATTACTTACAGCGATGTTCCGTAGAAGAGAGGAGGCAGGACGGGCGGGCGGCGCGTCACTCACTACGTCATGCGCCCGCGCCGCCTGCTTCATTCATAAAGTGGGCGGCGCCGGTGCCTGACATACCAACCCAATGGTATCCCCTGCAGCAGCACACAGGCCACTGTTCCCCCACAAAGGACCGGACATCCACTCCTGGACCCACTGGATCCAACGAGAAAGATTCAAACTACCATTTCCATACGGGTCGAAACGGCGCCACTTCCGCCCGCTTTTTTTAAACAGCCAATATCCCGCCCTCGTGGGACACCACGAGTGTAGCCGGTGACTATAGAGGGTTCATTGCCCACTACCTGTGCTACGGAATACCGCGATCCCGGCAACATTCTAACAAGACGGGTAAGGCTACATTATACTTTTTACACAGTTGGTTACATTTACAGCGGTGTAATCACCACACTGAGCATTACCCAAGATCGCCACTGCTCAAAGGAAGATCCGCAGTGCGGCACAGCCATTTCCACGCTGCGCAGCATATACGATCGCTGCAAACACACTGCAGCTATACGCTGTGTATACCTCTTTGTAGCACTTATCCACAAGCAGGAGGACTCCCTGTTAAATACTAAAAATACTGCCATCAAGCAGACGAACGCGAAGAAACAAAAGCGTCATTACAGGCAACACCACAAATCCCAGCAATCGCATGAACAGACCTTATTCCATACAAGACTTTCCACAGGTGTTCGGATGGAGCCGACACTGGATCCATCCTTGGACATTGAACCTATCCTTCTCTGGGACATAATTTATATACTTTTAAATTTTGTTTTTCATATATTTTTTTCATCCTTCCTTACCCACCCTCTCCCTATACATCCACTAATAAATATCCATCCCTACATATATTTTTCAAGGATAACAATAAATATCAACTTTTAAGCATACTGCCGCTTCATTCTATCTTTTATACTATTTACGCTGTCTTACAAACATCCAACCCTAGATAACTGAGTGCCCTTCACTTTTATCTAACTTTACAATATACATCTTCCTGTATATAGTGATATGGACCATGCTGGTATAACCTGGGTATATCCTGTATATAATTATATATGTACAGCTGGTATAACCTGGGCATCTCCTGTATATAATTATATATGTACAGCTGGTATAACCTGGGCATCTCCTGTATATAATTATATATGTACAGTTGGTATAACCTGGGTATCTCCTGTATATAATTATATATGTACAGCTGGTATAACCTGGGTATCTCCTGTATATAATTATATATGTACAGCTGGTATAACCTGGGTATCTCCTGTATATAATTATATATGTACAGCTGGTATAACCTGGGTATCTCCTGTATATAATTATATATGTACAGCTGGTATAACCTGGGTATCTCCTGTATATAATTATATATGTACAGCTGGTATAACCTGGGTATCTCCTGTATATAATTATATATGTACAGCTGGTATAACCTGGGTATCTCCTGTATATAATTATATATGTACAGCTTGTATAACCTGGGTAACTCCTGTATATAATTATATATGTACTGCTGGTATAACCTGGGTATCTCCTGTATATAATTATATATGTACAGCTGATATAACCTGGGCATCTCCTGTATATAATTATATATGTACAGCTGGTATAACCTGGGTATCTCCTGTATATAATTATATATGTACAGCTGGTATAACCTGGGCATCTCCTGTATATAATTATATATGTACAGCTGGTATAACCTGGGTATCTCCTGTATATAATTATATATGTACAGCTGGTATAACCTGGGTATCTCCTATATATAATTATATCTGTACAGCTGGTATAGGTTATACATATTCCTCTATATGGTGATATGGACCATGCTGGTATAACCTGGGTATATCCTGTATATAGTTATATCTGTACAGCTGGTAGAAGTTATACATCTTCTTGTATATGGTGATATGGAGCATGCTGGTATAACCTGGGCATCTCCTTTATCTATCCACACTGCCTGTCCCAAAAAAAAAAAGTCGCCACCTGGATTTAATTAAGCAAATAGTTCTGAGCCTCCTATTGGATAATTACTGCATGGGCGATTATCTTTCAACTGGCAACAAGTTATTTAACCCCAACTGGTGCAATGAGTTGCGTCTCATTTCCTAAACAACCATGTCAAAAGCACATCTCGTGGTCGTGGAAAGATGTTAGTCTGTTTGAGAAGGGTCAAATCATTGGCATGCATCAAGCAGAGAAAACATCTAAGGAGATTGCAGAAAGTACTAACATCGGGTTAAGAACTGTCCAACGAATTATTAAAAACTGGAAGGCTAGTGGGGACCCATTGTATTCGAGGAACAAATGTGGCCGGAAAAGAATCCTGAATAATCGTGATCGGCGTTCCCTTAAACTTTTGGTGAAATCAAATCGAAGAAAAACAACAGTAGAACTCAGGGCTATGTTTAATAGTCGAAGTAAGAGCATTTCTACACGCACAATGCAAAGGGAACTCAATAGATTGGGACTGAACAGCTGTGTAGCCGTAAGAAAACCACTAATCACTGAGGCAAACCAGAAAAAAGGCTTCAATTTGCTAGGGAGCATAAAGATTGGACTCTGGAACAATGGAAGAAGGTCATGTGGTCTGATGAGTCCAGATTTACCCTGTTTCAGAGTGATGGGCGCATCAGGGTAAGAAGAGCGGCAGATGAAGTGATGCACCCATCATGCCTAGTGCCTACTGTACCAGCCTGTGGGGGCAGTGCTATGATCTGGGGTTGCTGCAGTTGGTCAGGTCTAGGAGAATCTTTTTCTTTTTTTTTTTGGCAACTTTTTTTGGGACAGGCAGTGTCTACGTGTATATAAAAAAGGACGTATATATGTATGTATGTATGTTCTGTGAAAACTCAAAAACGCAACCATCGATTTCAACAAAACTTGGTATACACATCCCTTGCTACCTGGAAAGAAATCTTGTGGGGGTCACAGCTCTCTAGTAGAGTTGAGCGAACCCGAACTGTAAAGTTCAGGTTCGTACCGAACTTTAGGTTTTTCGGCACCCGGACCGAACATTTACGTAAAAGCTTGGGTTCGTTGTTCGGCGCTTTTTGAAAGGCTGCACAGCAGCCAATCAACAAGCGTCATACTACTTGCCCCAAAAGGCCATCACAGCCATGCCTACTATTGGCATGGCTGTGATTGGCCAACTGCAGCATGTGACCCAGCCTCTATTATAGCTGGAGCCACGTAGCGCCGCCCGTCACTCTGCTCGGATTAGTGTAGGGAGAGGCTGCAGCTGCTGTGAGGGAGAGATCAGGGAGAAATCGTATGAAGAACTGCTTCTTTACTCAGCGATCTACAGCAAATGTGTTCTGTGGGTGCAGTGCACAATTTTTTTAAGCCTGCCCTGAGCCAACTACTGCTGAAAACGAACTTTTTTTTTACTTCAGTTTGTCAATATCAATACATAATCGGCAGCCATTTTATGCAACGATAGTGCACCAGCGCAGGATATCTGCAAGTCCAGAAATACAGCTTTTTGCTTACTGGGGTAAAAAAACAACAACTTTTTTTCATACAGTGCACATCTAGGATTAGACATGCATAAGTGAGTGTCACATTTAGGCCAGAAATACAGCTTTGGCATACTGGGGTGAAAAAACCCTCTAATATACTGCACATCTGGGATTAGACGTGCATAAGTTACTGTGAAATTTAGGCCACAAATACCGCTGTCATATAGAGTTAAAAATATATTTGAGTGCAATACCCTACATCAGGATTTTTATTGGTGGTTAATTATTTTTAACAGACTTAGGCCTCATGCACACGACAGTATTTTTTCACGGTCCGCAAAAACGGGGTCCGTAGGTCCGTGATCCGTGACCGTTTTTCCTTCCGTGGGTCTTCCTTGATTTTTGGAGGATCCACGGACATGAAAAAAAAAGTTACTTTTGTGTCCGCCTGGCCGTGCGGAGCCAAACGGATCCGTCCTGAATTACAATGCAAGTCAATGGGGACGGATCCATTTGACGTTGACACAATATGGTGCCATTTCAAACGGATCCGTCCCCATTGACTTTAAATGTAAAGTCAGGAGTAGTGATGAGCGAACTTCTGTTTTAAGTTCGGCGTCTAAAGTTCGGCTTCCGGTTAGCGGAGAATCCCGATCTGGATCCGGATATGGATTCCGACTTCCGTTGTGGTCCGTGGTAGCGGAATCAATAATCGGCCATTATTGATTCCGCTACCACGGACCACAACGGAAGTCGGAATCCATATCCGGATCCAGATCGGGATTCTCCGCTAACCGGAAGCCGAACTTTAGACGCCGAACTTAAAACAAAAGTTCGCTCATCACTAGTCAGGAGTCCCTTTTATACCATCTGATCGGAGTTTTCTCCAATCCGATGGTATATTTTAACTTGAAGCGTCCCCATCACCATGGGAACGCCTCTGTGTTAGAATATACTGTCGGATATGAGCTAGATCGTGAAACTCAGATCCGACAGTATATTCTAACACAGAGGCGTTCCCATGGTGATGGGGACGCTTCAGGTTAGAATATACTAAAAGAACTGTGTACATGACTGCCCCCTGCTGCCTGGCAGGTGCTGCCAGGCGGCAGGGGGCAGACTTCCCCCCTGTTTTTAACTCATTGGTGGCCAGTGCGGCCGGCCCCCCCTCCCCCCTGTAGTTAACTCATTGGTGGCCAGTGGGCCCCCCCCTCGCTCCCCTGTAGTTAACGCGTTGGTGACCAGCCCCCCTCCCTCCCCTGTAGTTAACTCGTTAGTGACCAGCCCTCCTCCCTCCCCTGTAGTTAACGCGTTGGTGACCAGCCCCCCCTCCCTCCCCTGTAGTTAACTCGTTGGTGACCAGCCCCCCCTCCCCTGTAGTTAACTCGTTGGTGACCAGCCCCCCTCCCTCCCCTGTAGTTAACTCGTTGGTGACCAGCCCCCCCCTCCCCTGTAGTTAACTCGTTGGTGACCAGCCCCTCCTCCCTCCCCTGTAGTTAACTCGTTAGTGACCAGCCCTCCTCCCTCCCCTGTAGTTAACTCGTTGGTGACCAGCCCCCCCTCCCTCCCCTGTAGTTAATTCGTTGGTGACCAGCCCCCCCCCCCTCCCTCCCCTGTAGTTAACTCGTTGGTGGCCAGTGGGCCCTCCCCCCTCCCTACCCCTCCTAATTAAAATCTCCCCACCTATCATTGGTGGCAGTGGAGCGTACCGATCGGAGTCCCAGTTTAATCGCTGGGGCTCCGATCGGTAACCATGGCAACCAGGATGCTACTGCAGTCCCGGTTGCCATGGTTACTTAGCAATTTGTAGAAGCATTATACTTACCTGCGAGCTGCGATCTCTGTGTCCGGTCGGGAGCTCCTCCTACTGCTAAGTGACAGGTCTGTGCGGTGCATTGCCTAATGATCTGTCACTTACCAGTAGGAGGAGCTCCCGGCCGGACACAGACATCGCAGCTCGCAGGTAAGTATAATGCTTCTACAAATTGCTAAGTAACCATGGCAACCAGGATGCTACTGCAGTCCTGGTTGCCATGGTTACCGATCGGAGCACCAGCGATTAAACTGGGACTCCGATCGGTACTCTCCACTGCCACCAATGATAGGGGGGGAGATTTTAATTAGGAGGGGTAGGCTATGGAACTGTAGGACGTTGCCAGGGACAATCGGAACGGGCGCCCCGCTGAAGGGGGAAGCTGGAAAAAAGAAAAATGTGTCTGTATATCTGTATAAAAATGCCCAAAATGACAAATGTATCCGTTCCACGCCCGGTCATTTTTTCTGATGGTTATTTTGACATGTTTGACTCCAGGTGTATGTAACGAGGGGGGCGCCGGCATCGCGTATCCCTTTTATTTGACTCCCATATTCACGGAAGGATAATTGCTGTTTATTAAATATATGCTAATAAGCTTGATCAGCGCCGAGCCCTGAAATTACCGCAAACAGCTGGAAGGTGCAGCTGCCGATTGATTTATTTGCTGTAGTATTTTTTTTTTTTTTTTTTTGCAGATGCAGATTTGTTTCTGGCTCCGTCTTCCACGGGATAAATGGAAGCCCATTATTTCGCCTGCTGCTGACAGCTGCGGCGCCTCCGAGTAGATTGGGCAAAAATGTAATCAAATAAAAAAAATACCGTATGTAGAAATTGGTGAAGATTTAGGAGACGTTTAGACCCCATTCGGGAATGTTCACACCGTGCTGCATGGTCCATAGCGCTAATCTGCGTCAGATCCGGGAATCTGCGCTGCTATTCAAACGTTTGAACTGTATTCCAATGGGGTTAATCCACGAGAGGTTATTCGCCGCGGTCTCGGTGTCAGCGGGGGACATGTCACACATGGTGACGCGGAGGTGTGAACGTGCCCTTATTCAAAGTGGGCCGATCCTGGGCGCGGTTCAAGCTGCAAATCCGTGGTTCAAGTCTCAGATTTCTGTGAGTCACATGAACGCCACCTCTCCAATTTACTAACAGCAAGCAGAGATCTTGAAAACAGGGAATAAAGAAAAGACAAATTGCTAAGTAACCATGGCAACCGGGACTGCAGTAGCGTCCTGGTTGCCATGGTTACCGATCGGAGCCCCAGCGATTAAACTGGGACTCTGATCGGTACGCTCCACTGCCACCAATGATAGGTGGGGAGATTTTAATTAGGAGGGGTAGGGAGGGGGGAGGGCCCACTGCTCACCATCGAGTTAACTACAGGGGAGGGAGGGGGGGGCTGGTCACCAACGAGTTAACTACAGGGGAGGGAGGGGGGGGCTGGTCACCAACGAGTTAACTACAGGGGAGGGAGGGGGGGCTGGTCACCAACGAGTTAACTACAGGGGAGGGAGGGGGGGCCCACTGGCCACCAATGAGTTAACTACAGGGGGGAGGGGGGGCCGGCCGCACTGGCCACCAATGAGTTAAAAACAGGGGAACGCCTCTGTGTTAGAATATACTGTCGGATCTGAGTTTTCCCAAAGTGAAAACTCAGCTCTGAAAAAGCTTTTATGCAGACGGATTTGCGGATCCGTCTGTGTAAAAGTAGCCTACGGCCACGGACCACGGACACGGATGACAATCTTGTGTGCATCTGTGTTCTTTCACGGACCCATTGACTTGAATGGGTCCGTGAACTGTTGTCCGTCAAAAAAATAGGACAGGTCTTATTTTGTTGACAGACGGGATACGCGGATCACGGTCTCGGCTGCAAAACGGTGCATTTTACGATTTTTCCACGGACCCATTGAAAGTCAATGGGTCCGCGAAAAAAAAACGGAAAACGGCACAACGGCCACGGATGCACACAACGGTCGTGTGCATGAGGCCTTAACCACTTTTTACTTTGCTTTGTGAACGGATGGGAATGAAGCATGATCACAGCGGGGTGGCACCCAACGCAGCTCGGGCCCATCACTGGTGCGTGGCTGGGGGGATATGGAGGATGCAGACGATACGCCTCCCACAGAGGACAGCTTGTCCTTACCTCTTGGCAGCCTGGCACACATGAGCGACTACATGCTGCATACAGAGTTACCCACATTTTAACGTGTGCTGACTACTGGGTGGCCACGCTGCTGGATCCCTGTTACAAAGACAATGTGCCGTTCTTAATTCCCTCACTGGAGCGTGATCGGAAGATGCGCGACTACAGACGCACGCTGGTAGACGCGCTCCTGAGAGCATTCCCGACTGACGCCGGGGGACAAGTGGAAGCACAAGGCGAAGGCAGAGGAGGAGGAAGAGGTCGCCAACACAGCTTTGTCAGCGCCAGCACCTCAGAAGGCAGGGTTAGCATGGCCGACATGTGGAAAAGCTTTGTCACCTCGCCGCAACAACCGGCCCCAACTGCTGATATGGAGCGTGTTAGCAGGAGGCAGCATTTGAACAACATGGTGGAACAGTACCTGTGCACACGACTACACCTACTGACTGATGGTTTTGCCCCATTTAACTTCTGGGTCTCCAAATTGTCCACATGGCCAGAGCTTGCCCTGTATGCCTTGGAGGTGCTGGTCTGCCCTGCAGCCAGCGTACTCTGTGAATGTGTATTTAGCACGGCAGGAGGCGTCATTACAGACAGACGCAGCCGCCTGTCCACAGCCAATGTGGACAAGCTCACGTTCATTTAAATGAACCAGACTTGGATCCCTCAGGATTTGTCTGTACCTTGTGCAGAATAGACAGTTCTAACAGCCTCAGCCATCCATCCTTGTACTCAAGTGCACTCATTCCTTTTTTTTTTTATATATGTCCCAATATTTTGGGGGATACCCCTATGTAAAAATGCATAATAACACACATCTGTGTTGGCTACCTATTCCTCCTTTCGCCGCCGCTTCCACCTAGACCACCACGTGAGCCTATACCGCCACATCCACCCATTCACCGCCTCCTCAAACTCTTCCTCCTACATCATTCCTATTTTAGATTTTTTTAAGGTCTTTTATGTTTTTTTTTTATTCATTTCCCTATCCACATTTGTTTGCAGAGCATTTGCCATGCTCTTAAGCACATTTTGCTGCCTTTTGCAGCCCTCCAGCCCTTTCCATGACATTTTTACAGCCATTTTAGTTCTCAAAAGTTTGGGTCCCCATTGACTTCAATGGGGTTCGGGTACCGAACCTGAATTTTTTTTTTTCAAGTTCAGCCGAACCCGAACATCCAGGTGTCCGCTCAACTCTACTCTCTAGGACTTACCGTTCTTGAGAAATTCCCCAAAAATGACCTGCATTAGCTAATACAAGCCTGCAAGTCTTTCTCTTCATATCCCAACTGCCATACACACGGTCACATGTCCCTTATCAGCCAATAGAAGCTCGCAGGCCCTACTCCAGGTTGCCATAACAACTGATCACAGGTTTTAGCCGTTCGCAGGTCCTGAAATATTCAGTCATATGACGTATGACGGCACAACTACACTGCTACATGCATGGGGGGCAGGGGCCACTATTAAACGGACAGGTGCTGTGGAGTTCACTGTTAAAGGGGCGGGCACCGTGGAGGTCACTGTTAAAGGGGCAGGCACCATTAAAGGGGTGGCCAGTGTGAGTCACTGTTAAAGAGATGGCCACCGTGAAATTCACTGTCAAAGGGACAGTCACTGTGAATGTCACTGTTAAAGGGGAGGTCACCATGGAAGCCAATGTTAAAGGGGCGATTACCATTAAAGGGGCGGCCACGTGAAAGTCACTGTTAAAGGGGAAGTCACTGTTAAAGGGGCAGACACTGTGAAAGTCACTGTTAAAGGGGCGGCCACTCTGAAAGTCACTGTTAAAAAGGCAGCCACTGTGAAAGTCACTGGTAAAGGGGCAGTCACCGTGAAAGTCATTGTTAAAGGTGCGGTCACCGTTAAAGGGGCGGCCACTCAAAGTCACTGTTAAAGGAGCAGTCACCGTTAAAGGGGTGGCCACTGTGAAAGTCACTGTTAAAAGGGCAGCCACCGTGAAATTTACAGTTAAAGGGGCAGCTACTGTGAAAGTCACCGTTAAAGGGGCGGCCATTGTGAAAGGGACTGTTAAAGGGGAGGCTACTGTGAAAGTCACTGTTAAAGGGGCAAACACCGTTAAAGGGTTTCTGCCACCAGAAATACCATTTTGTAGTGGACTGACATTAGCACATCGCTAATGTCAGCACTACATAACAGTATGTTTTTTACCTTTCTCCCTGCAGCCATTTTGGTTAAATAAGCACTTTTATAATATGCTAATGAGCCTCTAGGTGCTATGTGGGCGTAAAATCAGCACCTAGAGGCTCCGTCTACTCACCCTTTATCCCGCCCAGGTCCACTGTTCTGATGCTGCGAACGGTCACATCAGTCAAGAGGAGCGTGGCAGGCAGAACAGGGGACCTGGGCGGGATAAAGGGTGAGTAGACGGAGCCTCTAGGTGCTGATTTTACGCCCACATAGCACCTAGAGGCTCATTAGCATATTATAAAAGTGCTTATTTTACCAAAATGGCTGCAGGGAGAAAGGTATAAAACATACTGTTATGTAGTGCTGACATTAGTGCATCGCTAATGTCAGTCAGCTACATAACAGTATTTCTGGTGGTAGAAGTCCTTTAACCTCTTAAGGACACATGACGTACCGGTACGTCATGTATGGTTCCGATCACCGCCGCCCGGCGGGCGGTGATCGGAACCCGGTGCCTGCTCAAATCATTGAGCAGGCACCTGGGGCAAATGCGCCGGGGGGTCCTGTGACCCCCCCATGTCGGCGATCGCAGAAAACAGCAGGTCAATTCAGACCTGCGGTTTTCTGCGTTTCCGGGTTATTCGGGTCTCTGAAGACCCGATAACCCGGAACAGGATGGTGATGGTGGTGTGATTTCACTCCACCAATCACCATCCAGCGATCCTGAGTGGTAATGGTGACATCACCACTCAGGATCGCTTTCTGATTGGTTTGTGGGCGGTCCGGCGCAATATTCAAAAGTGGCAGGCGCTCCTCTCCTCCTCCTTTTGTGTTCTGGAGCCGGAGGAGAGAGGAGCTGCCTGCACGTGTCTGCTGCCACCGCTGCACCGCTGCCTGCACCCCGATCTCTGCCCCCAGGACCCGATCTCTGCCCCCATCAGGTACATAGGGACAGCTAGGGAAAGTTTGGGTTAGGCAGGGAAAAAAAGGGAAAGTCAGTTTTTTTAACTTTTCATTGCATCACCCTAGTTAGGGTGTCTGGGGTCCACAGCACAGCTGTGTGACCCTAGACCCCCCAGGGGTGCTGCCACTTGCCCCCCCCTCCTGCCCCCCTCCCCCCTTCCCCCACTTTTTTGGGGTGCAGGATTTTTTATTTTAATTTTTTTGTGTACGCTGACTGTGGCCGGCACTCTTAGCGTCCGGCCACTATTAGCGCATCGCTCACCCCACCGCTGATCAACTTCGGACAGTTGATCAGCGGTTTTGAATTTTTTTTTGTTTTGTTAGTTTTAGGGTGAGTTTGTGAACACCCGTGCCCCCACACACACGCACACAAAATAAATATTTCCACACACGCACATACACACGCAGACACACACTCCCCTATGGCCCGCCGGACGTTCTCGGCCGAGGAGGCATACGCTCAGCTTGCCTCCTACTCCGAGAGTCCCAGTGAGGATGAGGATGACCCCACATTCCTGTTGTCATCCGCATCCTCATCATCATCTAGCGATGATGATGAGCCCCAAAGGCGGCGGAGACGCCGCCAGGCGGAGTAAGGGGACCGCCATGTTAGGGACCCTGTGGCCCAGCCTAGTACGAGCAGCTCTGGGGCTCGTACTGGTTTCCCGGCCCACCAGTTAAATCCACCGGAGCACCCTGCCGGTGAATTTGTCTGGTGTAGCCCAGAGCGATACGAGCCCGTGATTCCCAATTTGAGGACATCCGGAAATGTCTGCATTATTCCGATAATGCAGCATGTCCCCCCCGAGGTGATCCTGCCCATGACCGTCTGTATAAGATACGGCCGGTCATCGATCACTTTGGGGACAAATTCATGGAGGCCTATGTACCTGGAAGAGAGGTCGCGGTTGATGAGTCTCTCATTGCGTTCAAGGGGAGGCTCATTTTCCGCCAGTATGTGCCCTCCAAGCGGGCGAGGTATGGCGTGAAGCTATACAAAATTTGTGAGAGTACCTCAGGGTACACTTACAAATTTCGTATATACGAGGGGCGAGATTCCCGGATTCAACCCCCAGAATGTCCCCCCACTCTGGGTGTTACCGGGAAACTTGTGTGGGACCTTATGTACCCACTGCTGGATAAGGGTTACCACCTGTACGTGGATAACTTTTCTACCAGTATCCCCTTGTTCCAGTCCCTTGCCGCCAGATCCACGTTCGCTTGTGGGACCGTGCGGAAAAATCAACGCGGCCTCCCTGCCCTCCCCCTCCAGGTACCTATCCCCAGGGGTGAGACCCGTGCCCTTACCACTGGAAACCTGTTGCTGGTCAGGTATAAGGACAAGAGGGATGTCCTTATGCTGTCCACAATTCATGGTAACGGCATCACCCCTGTCCCTGTGCGAGGTACCGCGGCAACAGTCCTCAAGCCCGATTGTATCGTCGCCTACTCTGATCAAGTCCTCAAGCCATATAACGCCATGCGCAAAACCCGGGCATGGTACAAAAAAGTTGCGGTCTACTTGGTGCAGGTTGCCATGTACAACTCTTTTGTACTATCCCGAAGCGCTGGCAACACAGGGACATTCCTCCAGTTCTATGAGGCAGTCCTCAAGGCCCTGATCTTTTCAGACCGGGAAAGAGCAGGCCGGAGTACCTCGGGAACTGTAGGCGCCCGGATCGTCCCTGGCCAGCACTTTCCAGGTGTGGTCCCCCATACTGGAAAGAAGGGACGAACCCAAAAAAGGTGCAGAGTGTGTCACAGGAGGGGGATACGGAAGGACACCACAACTCAATGTGACACGTGCCGCGATCATCCGGGCCTCTGCATTATTGGTTGCTTCAGGGAGTATCACACTTCCATGGAGTACTAAATTTATATCCCAATTTAGGACTGACATCGGATAAAAAAAAAATGGTTCTCAGACTTGAGACACCAAAAAAAACCTAAAATAATTTATTAAAAGTATACATATTAGGCATTGCCGCGTCGGTAATAATCTCCTCTATAAAAATACCCCATGACCTAACCACCCAGATTAACACGGTCAAGGAAAAAAAAAAAAAAGGTGCAAAAAAAGATTATTTTTTTGTCACCTTACATAACAAAAAGTTTAATAGCAAACGATCAAAAAGTCATATAGCCCCCAAAATAGTGCCAATAAAACCGTCCGCTCGTCCCGCAAAAAATGAGCCCCCACATAAGATAATCGGATAAGAAAAATAAATAAATGACACTTAGACTTTAGAGATACAAAATTATTTTTTTTGCATCAAAAAGGATAATATAGTCTAAAACCTAAATAAATGTAAAAAAAGTAGACTTATTAGGTATCGCCGCGTTCGTAAGAATCTCCTCTATAAAAATACCCCATGACCCAACCCCCCAGATTAACACGGTCCAAAAAAAAAAAAAAAAGGTGCAAAAACTGAATTTTTTTGTCACCAAACATAACAAAAAATTTAATAGCAAGCGATAAAAAAGTCATATAGCCCCCAAAATAGTGCCAAAAAAACTGTCCGCTCGTCCCTCAAAAAATGAGCCCCCACATAAGATAATCGGATAAAAAATAATTAAAAAAATGACACCTAGACTTTAGAGATACAAAAAATTTATTTTTTTATCAAAAAGGATAATATAGTCAAAAACCTAAATAATTGTAAAAAAAAAAGTAGACTTATTAGGTATTGCCGCATCCGTAAGAATCTCCTCTATAAAAATATCCCATGACCTAACCCTCCAGATTAACACTGTTAAAAAAAAAAAATGAAAATGGTGCCAAAAACGCAATTTTTGGCACTTTTTCATTTCAATCCGTTTTTTCCGGTAACAAAACAAGGGTTAACAATCAAACAAAAGTTAATATTTATTACCCTGATACTGCAGTTTATAGAAATGCCATATCTGTGGTCGTAAATTGCTGTATCAGTAAAAGGGAGGCCGCAAAAGGAAAGGACCGACATGGTTTCTGGAAAGCCGATTTTGATGGCCTTTTTTATTGACACCATGTCCCTTTTGAAGCCCCCCTGATGCCCCCCTAGAGTAAAAACTCCCTAAAAGTGACCCCATCTAAGAAACTACACCCCTCAAGGTATTCAAAACTGATTATACAAACTTTATTAACCCTTTAGGTGTTCCTCAACAGTTAATGGCAAATGGAGATTAAATTTCTGAATTTCAATTTTTGGTAACCTTGCCTCACAAAAATGTAATATAGAGCAACCAAAAATCATATGTACCCTAAAAATAGTCCCCCCAAAAATGCCACCTTATCCCATGGTTTCCAAAATGGGGTCACTTTTAGGGAGTTTCTACTCCAGGGGTGCATCAGGGGGGTTGAAACAGGACACGGTGTAAATAAACCGGTCCATAAAAATCAGCCCTCCAAAAACCAAACGGCGCACCTTTCACTCTACGCCCCGCTTTGTGGCCGTACAGTAGTTTACGGCAACATATTGGGTGTTTCTGTAAATGGCAGAGTCAGGGCAATAAAGATACAGTCTTGTTTGGCTGTTATTATTTTGTGCAAAAAAAAATAATTTTTTTGACTTCATTTTACCAGTGTCATGAAGTACAATATGTGACGAAAAAACAATCTCAGAACGGCCTGGATAAGTCAAAGCGTTTTAAAGTTATCAGCACTTAAAGTCACAGTGGTCAGATTTGCAAAAAATGGCCTGGTCCTTAAGGTGAAATAAGGCTGTGTCCCTATGGGTTAAAGGGGCGGCCATTGTGAAAGTCACTGTTAAAAGGGCAGCCACCATGAAAGTCACTGTTAAAGGGGCGGCCACCGTGAAAGTCATTGTTATTTAATATAAAATTGCAATAAATAAATACCCGAGCAACGCCGGGTCATCAGCTAGTATAATTATATACAGTTGAAACCAGAAGTTTCCATACACTATATAAAAATACACATCTGCTTTTTGGTCAATTAGGATTACCATAATTTATTATTTGCCAAATGACAGAATAATGAGAGGGAGAGAATGTTTTAAGGCACTTTTATTACTTTCTGCAAAGTCAAAAGTTTACATTCACTAAGATTACTATGCCTTTAACCCCTTCAGAACCCTGCCATTTTCACCTTAACCCCTTATGGCTCATTTTCACCTTAAGGACCAGGCAATTTCCAGGCAATTTTTTGCAAAACTGACCAGTGTCACTTTATGTGTGAATAACTTTAAAACGCTTTTACTTATCCAGGCCATTCTGAGATAGTTTTTTCGTCACATATTGTACTTCATGACACTGGTAAAATGGAGTAAAAGAAAATTAAATTTATTTATAAAAAAATCCATATTTACCCCAAATTTAGAAAAATTAGCTAATTTCCAAATTTCTATTTCTCTACTTCTATAATACATAGTAATACCTCCAAAAATAGTTATTAATTTACATTCTCCATATGTCTACTTCATGTTTGGATCATTTTGTGAAGGCCATTTTATTTTTGGGGGACGTTAGAAGGCTTAGAAGTTTAGAAGCAAATCTTGAAATTTTTCTGAAAATTTCTAAAACCCACTTTTTCAGGACCAGTTCAGGTCTGAAGTCACTTTGTGAGGCTTACATAATAGAAACCACCCAAAAATGACCCCATTTTACAAACTACACCCCTCAAGGTATTCAAAACTGATTTTACAAACTTTGTTAACCCTTTAGCTGTTCCACAAGAAATAATGGAAAATTAATGGAAAAATTTCACTTTTTTTGGCAGATTTTCCATTTGAATCCATTTTTTCCAGTTACAAAGCACGGGTTAACAGCCAAACAAAACTCAATATTTATGGACCTGATTTACATAAACACCCCATATGTGGTCGTAAACTGCTGTACGGGCACACGGCAGGAAGCAGAAGGAAAGGAAAGCCATACGGTTTTTGGAAGGCAAATTTTGCTGGACTGGTTTTTTGACACCATGTCCCATTTGAAGCCCCCCTGATGCACCCCTAGAGTAGAAACTCAAAAAAAGTGACCCCATTTTGGAAACTACGGGATAGGGTTTGTTGGTACTATTTCAGGGTACATATGATTTTTGGTTGCTCTATATTACACTTTTTGTGAGGCAAGGTAACAAGAAATAGCTGTTTTGGCACTGTTTCTATCTTTTGTTATTTACAACATTCATCTGATCATGTGGTATTTTTATAGAGCAGGTTGTCACGGACGCAACAATACCAAATATGACTAGTTTTATATAACAAAGCATAAAAAAAAAAAAGATTCTTTAGTGTCTCCACATTCTGAAAGCCATAGTTTTATTAATTTTTTGTGCGACTGTCTTCAGTAGGGGCTAATTTTTTCTGGGATGAGATGACGGTTTGATTGCCACTATTTTGGGGTGCGTATGACTTTTTGATCGCTTGCTATTACACTTTTTGTGATGTAAGGTGACAAAAAATTGCATTTTTTTTTTACGGTATTCACCTGAGGGGTTAGGTCAGGCCCACACAGACTGTACTGTGCCCACTGCCCACCACTTATATAGGGTGGCACAGTACCTTGCACGCATAGTAACACTTATCTAATAAAAAATTACAGGCAGAAGCAGGCCACGCCGCAGGGGCCGTCGTGTTCGTGGTGCTGTGATTTCCACTGGCCCTGGAATAATGCTCCAAATAAATAGTTGACTGGCTTACACAGGACACCCAATCTTCAACAGCTTCCGCTAAGAACCTTGACGCACCATCCTCCTCAAAGCTCAGCTTTGGTCACCTGCTCTTAAGTTACCACTCTCCCGCCCGCCGCCACCACCACAGCCGCTTCACTTGATCCCTCAGAGGAGTTATTTACACATCAGTTGGATGAAATTAGTGATGCGCAACCATTATTGCCAGGGGATGTAGATAACAGGGATATGTCTCAGTCAGGCAGCATTACACACATGGACGTACAGTGTGATGATGATGATGTTGTACCCGCTGCTGCTTCCTTTGCTGAGGTGTCAGATACAAGTGAAGTGGTTGATGATGACGATGTGTCCGTGGATGCCACGTGGGTGCCTGCTCGAAGAGAAGAGGGGGAAAGTTCAGAAGGGGAGACAGAGAGAAGAAGGAGACGAGTTGGAAGCAGGGGGAGGTCGTCACATGGAGCTAGTGGCACAGTCAGACAGCATGTATCGGCACCCGGGGTACGCCAGACCGCACGCCAATCAACGCATGCTGTTGCCACCACCAGAATGCCGTCATTGCAAAGCTCAGCAGTGTGGCATTTTTATTTGTGTGTCTGCCTCTGACAACAGCGATGCCATTTGCAACCTGTGCCAAAAGAAACTGAGTTGTGGGAAATCCAACACCCACCTAGGTACAACTGCTTTGCGAAGGCACATGATCGCACATCACAAACGCCTATGGGATCAACACATGATGACGAGTAGAAGCAGCACACAAACTCAAAGCCACCATCCTCCTCCTGGTCCAGTATCTTCAGCCACGTCAACCACTGCTGTCCTCCTTGCCCCCTCTCAACCACCCGCCACTCCGCCTCTCACCTTCAGCAGTTCCATCTCATCTGCCCACAGTCAGGTGTCTGTAAAGGAAATGTTTGAGCGTAAGAAGCCAATGTCACAGAGTCACCCCCTTGCCCGGTGTCTGACAGCTGGCTTGACGGAACTCTTAGCCCTCCAGCTTTTACCATACCAGCTGGTGGAGTCTGAGGCCTTCAAATTTGTCGCTATTGAGACACCACAGTGGAAGGTACCCGGACAAATTTTATTTTTCTAATAAGGCAATCCCAAACCTCTACTCAGTGATTGAAAAGGAAGTCATGGCATCTCTGGCATACAGTGTTGGAGCAAGGGTCCATCTGACCACTGATACCTGGTCTGCAAAGCACGGTCAGGGCAGGTATATCACCTACACTGCGCATTGGGTCAACCTGCTGACGGCTGCCAAGCATGGAATGCGTGGCTGTGCAGCAGAGTTGGTGACAACTGCCACGACTTGCAGGCAGGCCTACTGCCACCTCCTCTACTCCTCATACTCCATCCTCTTCCATAACCTCCTCGGCTGAGTCCTCTTCTGCTGCGGCGTCTGGCTGCACATCAACTGAATCCCCCCAGCTCCCCAGGGGCTATTCCACATCCCGGATACGACAGTGTCACACTGTCTTGGGGTAGACTTGCCTGAAAGCAGAGAGCCACACCGGACCAGCACTCCTGTCCGCCCTGAACGCACAGGTGGATCAGTGGCTGACCTTGCACCAACTGGAGATCGGCAAAGTGGTGTGTGACAATGGAAGCAATTTGTTGGCGGCATTGAATTTGGGCAAGATGGCACATGTGTTGAATCTCATCGTACTACGCTTTGTGTCCAAGTACCCGGGCTTACAGGACGTCCTCAAGCAGGCCAGGAAGGTGTGTGGCCATTTCAGGCGTTCCTACACGGCCATGGCGCACTTTTCAGACATTCAGCGCCGAAACAACATGCCAGTGAGGCGCTTGATTTGTGACAGCCCGACACGTTGGAATTTAACACTCCTAATGTTCGACCGCCTGCTCCAACAAGAAAAAGCCGTCAACGAGTATTTGTATGACCGGGGTGCTAGCACAGCCTCTGCGGAGCTGGGAATTTCTTTGCCACATTACTGGACGCTCATGCGCAATGCCTGTAGGCTCATGCGTCCTTTTGAGGAGGTGACAAACCTAGTCAGTCGCACCGAAGGCACCATCAGCGACCCCATCCCATTTGTTTCCTTACTGGAGCGTGCCCTGGAGCGTTTCCCAGATCACAAACGCCTATGGGATCAACACATGATGACGAGTAGAAGCAGCACACAAACTCAAAGCCACCATCCACCTCCTGGTCCAGTATCTTCAGCCACGTCAACCACTGCTGTCCTCCTTGCCCCCTCTCAACCACCCGCCACTCCGCCTCTCACCTTCAGCAGTTCCATCTCATCTGCCCACAGTCAGGTGTCTGTAAAGGAAATGTTTGAGCGTAAGAAGCCAATGTCACAGAGTCACCCCCTTGCCCGGTGTCTGACAGCTGGCTTGACGGAACTCTTAGCCCTCCAGCTTTTACCATACCAGCTGGTGGAGTCTGAGGCCTTCAAATTTGTCGCTATTGAGACACCACAGTGGAAGGTACCCGGACAAATTTTATTTTTCTAATAAGGCAATCTCAAACCTCTACTCAGTGATTGAAAAGGAAGTCATGGCATCTCTGGCATACAGTGTTGGAGCAAGGGTCCATCTGACCACTGATACCTGGTCTGCAAAGCACGGTCAGGGCAGGTATATCACCTACACTGCGCATTGGGTCAACCTGCTGACGGCTGCCAAGCATGGAATGCGTGGCTGTGCAGCAGAGTTGGTGACAACAGCCACGACTTGCAGGCAGGCCTACTGCCACCTCCTCATACTCCATCCTCTTCCATAACCTCCTCGGCTGAGTCCTCTTCTGCTGCGGCGTCTGGCTGCACATCAACTGAATCCCCCCAGCTCCCCAGGGGCTATTCCACATCCCGGATACGACAGTGTCACACTGTCTTGGGGTAGACTTGCCTGAAAGCAGAGAGCCACACCGGACCAGCACTCCTGTCCGCCCTGAACGCACAGGTGGATCAGTGGCTGACCTTGCACCAACTGGAGATCGGCAAAGTGGTGTGTGACAATGGAAGCAATTTGTTGGCGGCATTGAATTTGGGCAAGATGGCACATGTGTTGAATCTCATCGTACTACGCTTTGTGTCTAAGTACCCGGGCTTACAGGACGTCCTCAAGCAGGCCAGGAAGGTGTGTGGCCATTTCAGGCGTTCCTACACGGCCATGGCGCACTTTTCAGACATTCAGCGCCAAAACAACATGCCAGTGAGGCGCTTGATTTGCGACAGCCCGACACGTTGGAATTTAACACTCCTAATGTTCGACCGCCTGCTCCAACAAGAAAAAGCCGTCAACGAGTATTTGTATGACCGGGGTGCTAGGACAGCCTCTGCGGAGCTGGGAATTTCTTTGCCACATTACTGGACGCCCATGCGCAATGCCTGTAGGCTCATGCGTCCTTTTGAGGAGGTGACAAACCTAGTCAGTCGCACCGAAGGCACCATCAGCGACCCCATCCCATTTGTTTCCTTACTGGAGCGTGCCCTGGAGCGTTTCCCAGATCACAAACGCCTATGGGATCAACACATGATGACGAGTAGAAGCAGCACACAAACTCAAAGCCACCATCCTCCTCCTGGTCCAGTATCTTCAGCCACGTCAACCACTGCTGTCCTCCTTGCCCCCTCTCAACCACCCGCCACTCCGCCTCTCACCTTCAGCAGTTCCATCTCATCTGCCCACAGTCAGGTGTCTGTAAAGGAAATGTTTGAGCGTAAGAAGCCAATGTCACAGAGTCACCCCCTTGCCCGGTGTCTGACAGCTGGCTTGACGGAACTCTTAGCCCTTCAGCTTTTACCATACCAGCTGGTGGAGTCTGAGGCCTTCAAATTTGTCGCTATTGAGACACCACAGTGGAAGGTACCCGGACAAATTTTATTTTTCTAATAAGGCAATCCCAAACCTCTACTCAGTGATTGAAAAGGAAGTCATGGCATCTCTGGCATACAGTGTTGGAGCAAGGGTCCATCTGACCACTGATACCTGGTCTGCAAAGCACGGTCAGGGCAGGTATATCACCTACACTGCGCATTGGGTCAACCTGCTGACGGCTGCCAAGCATGGAATGCGTGGCTGTGCAGCGGAGTTGGTGACAACTGCCACGACTTGCAGGCAGGCCTACTGCCACCTCCTCTACTCCTCATACTCCATCCTCTTCCATAACCTCCTCTGCTGAGTCCTCTTCTGCTGCGGCGTCTAGCTGCACATCAACTGAATCCCCCCAGCTCCCCAGGGGCTATTCCACATCCCGGATACGACAGTGTCACACTGTCTTGGGGTAGACTTGCCTGAAAGCAGAGAGCCACACCGGACCAGCACTCCTGTCCGCCCTGAACGCACAGGTGGATCAGTGGCTGACCTTGCACCAACTGGACATCGGCAAAGTGGTGTGTGACAATGGAAGCAATTTGTTGGCGGCATTGAATTTGGGCAAGATGGCACATGTGTTGAATCTCATCGTACTACGCTTTGTGTCTAAGTACCCGGGCTTACAGGACGTCCTCAAGCAGGCCAGGAAGGTGTGTGGCCATTTCAGGCGTTCCTACACGGCCATGGCGCACTTTTCAGACATTCAGCGCCAAAACAACATGCCAGTGAGGCGCTTGATTTGCGACAGCCCGACACGTTGGAATTTAACACTCCTAATGTTCGACCGCCTGCTCCAACAAGAAAAAGCCGTCAACGAGTATTTGTATGACCGGGGTGCTAGGACAGCCTCTGCGGAGCTGGGAATTTCTTTGCCACATTACTGGACGCTCATGCGCAATGCCTGTAGGCTCATGCGTCCTTTTGAGGAGGTGACAAACCTAGTCAGTCGCACCGAAGGCACCATCAGCGACCCCATCCCATTTGTTTCCTTACTGGAGCGTGCCCTGTGAAGAGTGCTGGATCAGGCTGTAGATGAGCGTGAAGAGGAAGAGTTGTGGTCACCACCACCACCAGAAACAGCCTTGTCATCATCGCTTGCCGGACCTGCGGAGTCAGAGGAGGAATGTGGCTTTGAGGAGGAAGACCAACCACAGCAGGCATCCCAGGGTGCTTGTTGTTGTCACCTATCTGGGACCCGTGGTGTTGTATGTGGCTGGGGGGAAGAACAGACCGTCAATAACATCAGTGAGGAGGAGGAACGGGAAATGAGTAGCTCGGCATCCAACCTTGTGCAAATGGGGTCGAAGGAGAACGACCTGTACTGGGTGGCCACGCTACTAGACCCCCGGTATAAGCAGAAAGTGGCGGAAATGTTACCAAATTACCGGAAGTCAGAAAGGATGCAGGAGTTCAAAACCAAACAAAAAAATATGCTTTACACAGCTTATAAGGGGGATGTCACAGCACAACGGGAATCTAACTGGGGAAGAGGTGAAAGTAATCCTACTCCTACCACGACCACGGCGGCAAGGACAAGACGCTTTACAGATGTGTTGTTGAGGGAGGACATGCGCAGCTTTTTCAGTCCTACACATCGCCACAGCCCTGTAATGACCGGCAACACGCACAGGGAGGAAAAAGGGAAAGTCCTGCCCAAGGGAGAGGGAACGGTGGTGACCCCTAACTCTCCTTGCGGCTGGCACCTGACTGCCCTGACGTCCCTAGACGGGTTCCTCACCCGTGCGGCGATCACGTGCCTAAACCCTGGCTTTCCCTGAAATGAACCCTAGATAATGAACGGGCCGGTGGGATCGCTAGTCCTCACCACTGCACTAAGAGGGAAACACCAGGGAGAGGAAAGACAAACACAGACAAACACAAACACCCAGGTGGACGACAACAACTGTCCACAAAGGTCCAACAGAGATCTGGAGGGTAGCGTTCTAAAGCAACAATCAGAGAACGCAGCAACTCAGCTCCAGTGGGTCAGAATAGATGTCCAGGCAGGAAGCTCTATATCTGGCAACCAGAGAAGTGTGAAAGGGGAATATAAGGAGGATTGGGAGTGCTGGACAAGGAACAGCTGAGAGAAGGAGCTACGGATCCCTGAGTGAGCCAAAAGGGTTTGCAAAGCAAACCCAGAAAGCTACAATAAGGAAAACATCCCTATCTTACATAGAGCGTGCAGCCAACCGCTGCGACCTCCTGACCCTGGGTACGACGGAGTCAGGCGTGGCTCTTGACACCCTCGTGACAAGCCCTTCGGGATCCAGCCTGAGAGAACGACTCGACCGACAGGTGGCAGACTACCTCGCCTTAACTGCAGATATCGACACTCTGAGGAGCGATGAACCCCTTGACTACTGGTTGTGCACGCTTGACCTGTGGCCTGAGCTATCCCAGTTTGCGATAGAACTTCTGGCCCCGCTTCAAGTGTCCTGTCAGAAAGGACCTTCAGTGCAGCAGGAGGCATTGTCACTGACAAAAGAAGTTGCCTCGGTCAAAAAAGTGTTGATTACCTCACCTTCATTAAGATGAATGAGGCATGGATCCCGAAGGGACTGACAGTAGGGGATACGTTTAACTAACAAAAGGGCTGATGACATACCTTGGCCTCAAAATGGTCCCCACGCTGCTGTATTTAATGTCTGCATACCGGATGACTTTCGTGAATTCTCTGCCACCAACTAGGGTTCAAGCCACAATGTTTTAGTCACCTTTCTGCCTTTAAAACATCAATTTTTCTGGCCGCTGCTACACCAGCGGCTGCAACAATAACATTATTTTTCAGGCATGTGTACATGCCTAATTTTTCTGGCCTCTGGTGCTGCACTGTGTTTGCAAAAACAAAACAAAAAAAAGGCACATACAAGTGTCAATTTCCCTTTCGTGATCGTTACCTTGTTGTGGTGAAGGGGCTTGCGTATCACAATGAAGCGATCATCACCTCTATGAGTGTGTTGGCAATGTTGCCACACCCCAGATGATAAGGCCGTTGCTTCATTATGATCAGTCCAAAAGCGATCGGCCGGATAATTTTTCATAAGAAAAACATCAATTTTCTTTCTTTTTTTTTTTTTTAAGTTGTATGGGTTTTTAGTACATAAAATAAAAAAATCATAATAAAGTCTCTTAATAGTTTATTAGAAATAAGGCAGACAATTTAAAAAATCCCCATCAATTCCAATACAAATCAAGTACAAAGCTCAGAACTAAATTATTCCAGGATGTCGTAATGGTTCGTTAACTCGACATTGGTTAATCAATTCGACACACGTCCCCGGATAGGGGACGTAACAGGGATTAAACTGATAGGAATAGTACTAGTTAAGACACCACTCATATAGGGTATCACAGCACATTGCTCCGTACACGCGCAGTGCCCCAACTTGGGAGTAAGAGGACCGACCAAGCTGCTTTTTCCATCTCCAGTTCCTAAAATCAATTCAGTTTGGTGTATCAGAGTTTGGTCTGTCACTGTGAAGGCAGTCGAAGGTACCCGGCCCAAATTTTTTTTTCACAAAAGGCAATACCACCCTGATATGGGACGTAACAGGGATTAAACTGATAAGAAGAGAGAACTATAGAAAATAACACTCATATCGGGTGTGACAGTAAATTGCACGGCGCAGACGCAGTGACGGTGGATTCAAACAAAGGGGAGGAAGCCAGCATTTCTTTTAACCATCTCCCCGTTCGAAAAATCAATTCAATTCACCTTTTGGGGACCCTTGGTGTACGAGGTGGGTGGAGGAAGAAACCTTCAATGACATCAACGGGACATGGCTAGCTTGGTATCCAACCTTGTGCAAATGGGAAGTTTGCGGTTGGGCAAATGGACTGTTTGCGGTGCATTAAAAGGGGAGTTTGGTCTGTCAATGTCTGTGAAGCGGGCGTAACCCTTACACTACCTGATAGATACAACATCATACCTGATCGTATACACAAGCTGGATGTTTTAAACCACGTTGTTCAAAAAAAAATATTGGATTGTTAGGTGATTTATGCCCTTTATGGATTAAAATCCAACTCTGCGTCAACTATGTAATGCATGCCACAGTCCAGGTGTTAGTCCCCTTGAAACAACTTTTCCATCACTATTGTGGCCAGAAAGAGTCCCTGTGGATTTTAAAATTTGCCTGCCTATAGAAGTCAATGGCGGTTTGTCCGTTCGCGAACATTTGTAGAAATTCGCGTTCGCTGTTCGCGAACGGAAAATTTTATGTTCGCGACATCTCTACTGGTCATTAAGGGGATTTAAGCTAGGGGAGCTGAGGTGGTTAATACTTCATGGTTTTGGCTATTGTCTGGGGCACCTTGGATTTTTAATACTTAGGGTGGTCAACCCCTTTAAAGTTAATGTTGCAGAATTACAATGCTGCGCTCAACCCTTGGACAGGAGAGGAGATGTTTTGGAGTAAAGAAGTTCTTCTTCTAATCCTGGAAACACCTTTACATTATAAATCAGAAATCAAGGTGAAGCAGCAGGTCCTAAAACTAAGCACCACACCTTCCACATTTTCTACACTCTGAACATTACAATGGATCCCTCCTAGACTCTAAGCTCGTATGGATTCTTCCTCATGTGAATATTCAGATGTCTTACTAGATTAAAGATGTTGTCCGGGATCTCCTATATTGATGACCTATCCTCAGAATAGTCTTATAGGAAATCCGACGGCACTCGATCCGTGGTCCGCGCTGCACGGGAAGGGGCAATCCCCACGAACAGTGTATAAGTAATCCCAGCAGGAGTTTCTCTGTTCAGCACGGTGTATTCTTTATTGCAGAATATCAAAGTTTTTCAGGATGAGTTTCGGCCCGTCCAGCCTTTCTGTTCCATCAGCTGAGGACGGCTGGACGGGTCGAAATGCATCCTGAAAAACTTTGATTTATATGCTACAATAAAGAATACACTGTGCTGAACAGAGAAACGCCTCCTGGGATTACTTATACACTATTGATTACAGGATAGGTCATCAATATCAGATTGGCGGGGGTCCGACACCCGGCACCCTCGCTGATCAGCTGTTTGAGGAGACGGCTCACGCAGTGTGCACGTGTCATCTTCCTTCTTTCTTCCTGTTCACCACTACTGTCCCATAGCCATACAGCAGAGAGCAGGAAGAGAGAGGGAGAAGGCACATGTGCATTGCGCGAGCCGTCTCCTCGTACAGATGATCAGTGCGGGTTCCGGGTGTCAGACCCCCACCGAGCAGATATTGATGACCTATTCTGAGGATAGGTCATCAATATTAACCCTTTGGGGTTGAGGCCTATTTTGATTTTTGCATTTTGGATTTTTCTCCCCACATTCCAATAACCACAACATTTTAATTTTTCCATTCACATAGCTATATGAGGGCTTATTGTTTGAAGGACATGGTGCATTTTTTTATGTCATCATTTAATTTACCATACCTTGTATTGGAAAACAGGAAAAAATTGTTTGTGTGGAAAAATAGAAAAAAAATTAAAAATAATAAGAATTCTGTCAAGGTTTTTGGGGTTTTGATATAACATCGTTCATTGTGCTCCAAAAATGACCTAACATCCTTATTCTGTGGCTCCATACAAATGTGGCAATACCAAATTGTATAGGTTTTATTTGTTTTACTACTTTAAAAAAGATAAAAACATTTGAAAATAAAACTCAATTTTCCTTGCATTGCCATATAAATGTTTTATATTTCAGTCTACAAAGCTGTAGGAGGGCTTGTTTTTTGCTTAACTAACTATATTTTATTGGTACCATGTTTGTGGTATATACTGCGTTCATCGTACAATATATATATTTTTAAAGTTCAAGCATTTTAACACACAGCGATAATAAAATATGTTAATTTTTTATTGTTAATATATTTTTATATATAACATTGGGAAAAAGGGGTGATTTAAACTTATATTGATGTTTTTTTATTTTATTAAACTTTTTCTTTTTTAAATAAAAATATGGCCCTTAGGGGCATAATACATGTGATCTCTTGATCCCGTCTCCTATTCACCCTAATAGATCTCTATTAGGGCTTATGCACACGACCCTATGTATTTTTAGGTGCGAAAAAATTGGATGCACAAAAATCACGAATGACGTCCGTGTGCATTCCATATTTTGCGGAACGGAACGTCTGGCCCCTAATAAAACAGTCCTATCCTTGTTGGTAATGCGGACAATAATAAGACATGTTCTATTCTTTTGCGGAACGGACATACAGAAACGGAATACACACAGAGTAACTTCTATTTATTTTTTACGGACCCATTGAACTAAATGGTTCTGCATACAGTCCACAAAAAAACCCGGAAAAGACACGGAAAGAAAATACATTCGTGTGCATGAGCCCTTAGGGCGAATAGGATTTTTACTCTCTCCATTCTGTGCTGTGCCTCGTACATAGCTCAGTATGGAGAACGCCATGGCAACCGATCAGAAGGCAGAGGGTACTGGCACACAGTGCAGTTCTGACATTCATTCAGGATGCAGTTTTCAATTTAGCCAGTTTGGCAGCCTCGTTAACCCCTGATGTTCTGCATAGTGGGAATGATTTAAGCAATTTCAGCTAGCTACAATAAAAAACTGCATCCTGAATGCATGTCAGAACTGCGCTGTGTGCCAGCACCCAGAGGAGGCAGCATCCGTCTAATTCATTCACAGGTGCGTTGAACGCAGCACCTGAGGGGTTAAATGATGGGCGCAACGCAATCTCCGCTCCCTGTCAGGTCAGATACATCCCCTCAGGCATTATGACGTACAGGTGAAACTTGAAAAATTAGAATATCGTGCAAAGTTCATTTATTTCAGTAATGCAACTTAAAAGGTGAAACTAACATATGAGACTCATTACATGCAAAGCGAGATATTTCAAGCCTTTAGTTGTTATAATTTGGATGATTATGGCTTACAGCTTATGAAACCGCAAAGTCTCAATTTTTTAAGCTGCATTAATGCAATTCCTTTTAATTTTCATTACTAAAATGAATTGACTTTTGCACGGTATTCTAATTTTTTGAGTTTCACCTGTACAGTTACATCATAATACATGAAGGGGTTAAAATCCTGGACAACCCCTTTAATTTACAGCCAAAGCATTTCCCACATTCTGTATATTAAATAGGCTTCTCTTCTGTGTGAATTCTCAGGTGTCTCACAAAACTTGATTTCTCACTAAACCACTTCCCACATTCTGAGCATAAAAATTGCTTTTCTCTTGTGTGAGTTTTCTGATGTCGAACAAGATTTGATTTCTCAGTAAAACACTTCTTACATTCTGGACATGAAAATGGCTTCTCTACTGTGTGATTTCTCAGATGTGAATCAAGATTTGATTTTACATTAAAATATTTCCCACATTCATGACATGAAAATGGCTTCTCTCCGGTGTGAATTCTCTGATGTTGCACAAGACTTGATTTGTTATTAAAACACTTCTCACATTCGGGACAAGAAAATGGCTTCTCTCCAGTGTGAATTCTCTGATGTTGCACAAGACTTGATTTGTTATTAAAACACTTCTCACATTCGGGACAAGAAAATGGCTTCTCTCCGGTGTGAATTCTTTGATGTAGCACAAAACTTGATTTGTAATTAAAACACTTCTCACATTCGGGACAAGAAAATGGCTTCTCTCCTGTGTGAATTCTTTGATGTTGCACAAAATTAGATTTAATACTAAAACATTTCTGACATTCAGGACACAAATATGGCTTCTCTCCTGTGTGAGTTCTCAGATGTATATCAAGCTGTGCTTTTGAATTAAAACACTTCTCACATTCAGGACATGGAAATGGCTTCTCGCCGGTGTAATTTCTCATATGTTTCGCAAGATCTGATTTCTGATTAAAATATTTCCCACATTCAGGGCATGAAAATGGCTTAACCCCGGTGTGAATTCTCTGATGTACCTCAAGAATTGATTTTTTACTAAAACACTTCCCACATTCCGAACATGAAAATGGCTTCTCTCTTGTGTGAGTTTTTTGATGTTCAACAAGATGTGATTTCTGACTAAAATATTTCCCACAGTCTAAACATGAAAATGGCTTCTCCCCTGTGTGAATTCTCCGATGTCTCACAAGATGTGCTGTTAGACGAAAACACTTCCCACATTCTGAACATGAATATGGCTTCTCTCCTGTGTGAATTCTCTGATGTCTCACAAGATGTGCTGTCAGACGAAAACACTTCCCACATTCTGAACATGAATATGGCTTCTCTCCTGTGTCATTTGTCTGATTTTCAGCAACACTTGATAGCACATTAAAAGTTTTCTCTCTTTCAGAACATGACCGTTCATCTTTCTGAATTTCATTGTGCACAGAAAGATTAGCATTATTCTCAAAATCATTCCCATAGTCAGAATTTGCAGACATCTCACCCAGAATATGCCCGGTTCTATTATTGCTAAGTTGGGATTGATTACTTTCTATTTCATAAGAAGGAGATGGAATTAGATGACCTTGGGAGACTTTTATCCAGTCTTTACCTAAAGAAAGAAACATTTTATAAGATAAAAGGCTCTTTTTTTTTCCTAATTACACACAAACAGTTAAAATATAAAATGTAATTAACATGCAGATAAAAAAAATTATACTAACGTTCTACTAACTGCATATTTAACCCCTTCAGGACCCTGCCATTTTTCACCTTAAGGACCATGCCCATGTTTTGCAAATCTGACCTGTGTCACTTTCTGTGGTGAGAACTTTAAAACGATTTTGCTTATCCAAGCCATTCTGTTTTCTCGTCACATATTGTACTTCATGACAGTGGTAACTTTGAGTCAAAATATTTCATTTATATTTATAAAAAAATACCAAAAATTTACCAAAAATGTAGAAAAATTCTTATATAATTATTACTTTACATTTCCTATACGTCTACTTCATGTTTGGGTCATTTTGTAAATTACATTTCCTTTTTATTTGGATGTTAGAAGGCTTAGAAGTTTAGAAGCAAATCTCAAAAGTTTTAAGAAAATTTCCAAAACCCAATTTTTAAGGACCAGTTCAGGTCTGAAGTCACTTTGTTGGGCTTACATTATAGAAACCACCCATAAATGGCCCAATTTTAAAAACTACAGCCCTCAAGGTATTCAGAACTGATTTTACAAACTAGGTGTTACACAAGAATTAAAGGAAAATGGAGATGAAATAAAAAAAATTGTCAGATTTTTCATTTTAATATATTTTTTTTCCAATAACAAAGCAAAGGTTAAAGAGTTTCTGTCATGGGAAAAATCGTTATGTAGCTGACTGACATTAGCGATGTGCTAATGTCAGCAGTACATAACAGTATGTTTGTTAAGTCCCTGCCTGCCACCCTTCTCTTAAAAACCAGACTTTCTTAATATGCTAATGAAGCCTCTAGGTGCTATGAGGGCATTGCTGCAGCACCTAGCAGGGCTCCAGATGGCGACCAAAATGGTCGTCAATGCGACTTAGAATTGCAAAATGGCGCCATTTGCGCCTAGACCCTCTGCTGCTCTGCCGCTTTCACACACGAGTTAAACTGACATGGCACGTGCAGTAACAGAAAGAAAAAAAAAGTGCAATTTGCTATTTTTTAATCACCTTGTCCTGCCAAAAATTAGGATCGGACTGTTCTATTATGGTCCAGATGTTCCATAAAATGTGGAATGCACAAGGCTTTTTTGGAGTTTTCTTATTTTCATGAGGTATCGAGTATCGCAATACTTTTTTTATGGTATCGAAATAGAGTAAAAATGTTGGTATCGTGACAACCCTAGATAAGACATGTCTTTTTATTATACCGTAATTATATGTATTTTAAATTTGGCAACTAAAAATTTAAATTTGGCTCCTAAATTTTTCAGGTTAGGAGCCAATGGCTCCTTGATATTTTTTTTTAAATCTGGAGCCCTGCCTAGAGGCTCGGTCTACTTTCATTTTGCACGCCCACATCCACTTGATTGACGTCCTTCTTCTCCGCATTGTCCTCATAATCCCACGCCGTTCCGTTTAGTATTCGGCGCAGGCGCAGTTAGTGAAGGACGCTCTGCCGCTGCCAGCTTCCTCGCTGCGCCTGCGCCGATTACGTGACAGGCCTCCCCGGCAGGCCTGCCTGGCAGCAGCAGAGCATCCTTCACTCACTGCGCCTGCGCCGAATACTAAACAGAACGATGCGGAGAAGAAGGATGTCAATTAAGTTGGCGTGCTAAAGGAGAGTAGACCGAGCCTCTAGGTGCTGCAGCAATGCCCTCATAGCACCTAGAGAGAACAGCGGCAGGCAGGGACTTAAACATACTGTTATGTACTGCTGACATTAGCACATCACTAATGTCAGTCATCTACATAACGATTTTTACCATGACAGAAACCCTTTAACAGACAAACAAAACTCAATATTTAGAAGTTTAGAATGCCATATGGTTTTTAGAGGGCAGATTTCACTGGGATAATTTTAAGTTGCCATGTCACATTTGAAGACCCCCTGATGCACCCCTAGAGTATAAACCACAAAAAAGACTCAATTTTGGAAACTATGGGATTAGGTAGCAGTTTTGTTGGAACTATTTTAGGGTACATATGATTTTTGGTTGCTTTATATTACACTTTTTGTTAGGCAAGGTAACACAAAATAGCAGTTTTGGCATCGTTTTTACAATGTTCATATGACAGCTTAGGTCATGTGATTTTTTTTATAGAGCTGGTTGTTACGGACGCGGCAATACCTAATATGTATACTTTTTTTAATTTTTTTCACTTTAACATGATAAAAGTATTTTAGAAAAAAAACATGTTTTTGTGTCTCCATTTTCTAAAAACTCATATTTTTTTCATTTTTTGGGCGATTGTTTGATGTAGGGGTTCATTTTTTGTAGGATGAGGTGACTGTTTGATTGGTACCATTTTGGGGTACATACGACTTTTTGCATCACTTTTAATACCTTTTTTGGGGAAGTGAGGAGAGCAAAATTTCAATTTAATAATAGTTTTTCTTTTTTATGGTGTTCACCATGCAGGGAAAGTAACAAGACCCTTTCATAGATCAGGTCATTACGGACGCGGTGATATCAAACATGTGTAATGTATTTTCATTTTTTATTTTTAATCAATTATAAATGTAATCCTATAAGAAATTTTATTTTTATTTTTGCTTTTTTGTGACCCAGACCAACTTCATTCTTGAAGATCCGGGTAGTCTGATGCCTCTATAATACACTGCAGTACACTATATAGTGTACTGCAGTGTATAGTAACTTTACACCTAACCTGATCAGGCTCTGCTTTTAGCAGGAACCTGATCAGGCTTAGGGTACTGTCACACTAGCGTTTTTGCTGGATCCGGCAAAAAATTATATGAACTCGCCATGCCCCTCACAGAATATCTTGTGTCTTCTTTCTAAAAAGGGCTCACTTTTGGGATAGTTATACTGCCCTGGCATTTTAGGGGCCCAAATGCGTGAGAAGTAGTTTGAAATCAAAATCTGTAAAAAATGCCCTGTGAAATCCGAAAGGTGCTCTTTGGAATGTGGAACCATTTGCCCACCTAGGCTGCAAAAAAGTGTCACACATGTGGTATCGCCGTACTCAGGAGAAGTTGGGGAATGTGTTTTGGGGTGTCTTTTTACATATACCCATGCTGGGTGAGAGAAATATCTCGGCAAAAGACAACTTTTCCCATTTTTTTATACAAAGTTGGCATTTGACCAAGATATTTATCTCACCCAGCATGGGTATATGCAAAATGACACCCCAAAACACATTCCCCAACTTTTCCTGAGTACGGCGATACCACATGTGTGACACTTTTTTGCATCCTAGATGCGCAAAGGGGCCCAAATTCCTTTTAGGAGGGCATTTTTAGACATTTGGATCCCAGACTTCTTCTCACGCTTTAGGGCCCCTAAAAAGCCAGGGCAGTATAAATACCCAACATGTGACCCCATTTTGGAAAGAAGACACCCCAAGGTATTTAATGAGGGCATGGCGAGTTCATCGAAATTTTATTTTTTTGTCACAAGTTAGCAGAAAAAATTTTTTTTAGTTTTTTTCTCACAAAGTCTCTCTTTCCGCTAACTTGGGACAAAAATTTAAATCTTTCATGGACTCAATATGCCCCTCAGCGAATACCTTGGGGTGTCTTCTTTCCGAAATGGGGTCACATGTGGGGTATTTATACTGCCCTGGCATTTTAGGGGCCCTAAAGCGTGAGAAGAAGTCTGGAATATAAATGTCTAAAAATTTTTTACGCATTTGGATTCCGTGAGGGGTATGGTGAGTTCATGTGAGATTTTATTTTTTGACACAAGTTATTGGAATATGAGACTTTGTAAGAAAAAAAAAAAAAAAAAAAAATCAATTTCCGCTAAGTTGTGCAAAAAAAATGTCTAAATGGAGCCTTACAGGGGGGTGATCAATGACAGGGGGGTGATCACCCCATATAGACTCCCTGATCACCCCATATAGACTCCCTGATCACCCCCTGTGATTGATCACCCCCCTGTAAGACTCCATTCAGAGGTCCGTATGTGTTTTGCGGATCCGATCCATGGATCCGTAAAACACATACGGACGTCTGAATGGCGCCTACAGGGGGGTGATCAATGACAGGGGTGATCAGGGAGTCTATATGGGGTGATCACCCCCCTGTCATTAATCGCCTGTGTGCGCGCGTTCACAGGAAGTCTCGCGTCTCGCGATATGACGCATAGACGCGTGACTGTGCCTGGGACAGCCGTCTCTGGACCGCGATCCTGCGTTAGGCGGTCCGAAGGCGGTTAACACTGACTTTCACAGTGAACTCCACTTTAACAGTGACTTTCACAGTGACAGCCCCTTTAACCCCTTTGGGACACAGCCTTATTTGACCTTAAGGACCAGGCAATTTTTTACTAATCTGACCAGTGTCACTTTATGTGGTGATAACTTTAACCACCTCCCGACCGCCTGGTTGATTTGTTCCTCCTGGACGCATCGGCGCGTCATCTCGCGGCGATACCCGAGATTTCCTGTGAACGCGCGCACGCAGGCGCGCGCGCTCACAGGAACAGAAGGTAAGCGAGTGGATCTCCAGCCTGCCAGCGGCGATCGCTCGCTGGCAGGCTGGAGATGTGATTTTTTTAAACCCCTAAAGGTATATTAGACGCTGTTTTGATAACAGCGTCTAATATACCTACTACCTGGTCCTCTGGTGGTCCCTTTTGTTAGGATCGACCACCAGAGGACACAGGTAGGTCAGTGAAGTCGCACCAAACACTACACTACACCCCCCCATCACTTATTAACCCCTTATAAACCCCTGATCACCCCATATAAACTCCCTGATCACCCCCCCTGTCATTGATCACCCCCCTGTCATTGATCACCCCCCTGTCAGGCTCCGTTCAGACGTCCGTATGATTTTTACGGATCCACAGATACATGGATCGGATCCGCAAAACACATATGGACGTCTGAATGGAGCCTTACAGGGGGGTGATCAATGACAGGCGGGTGATCACCCATATAAATTCCCTGATAACCCCCTGTCATTGATCACCCCCCTGCAAGGCTCCATTCAGACGTCCGTATGATTTTTACGGATCCATGGATCCATGGATCAGATCCGCAAAACACATGCGGACGTCTGAATGGAGCCTTACAGGGGGGTGATCAATGACAGGCGGGTGATCACCCATATAGATTCCCTGATCACCCCCTGTCATTGATCCCCCCCCTGTCATTGATCACCCCCCTGCAAGGCTCCATTCAGACGTCCGTATGATTTTTACGGATCCATGGATACATGGATCGGATCCGCAAAACACATGCGGACGTCTGAATGGAGCCTTACAGGGGGGGTGATCATCCCATATACACTCCCTGATCACCCCCTGTCATTGATCACCCCCCTGTAAGGCTCCATTCAGATGTCCGCATGTGTTTTGCGGATCCGATCCATGTATCCATGGATCCGTAAAAATCATGCGGACGTCTGAATGGAGCCTTACAGGGGGTGATCAATGACAGGGGGTGATCACCCATATACACTCCCTGATCACCCCCTGTCATTGATCACCCCCCTGTAAGGCTCCATTCAGACGTCCGCATGTGTTTTGCGGATCCGATCCATGTATCCATGGATCCGTAAAAATCATGCGGACGTCTGAATGGAGCCTTACCATGGGGGTGATCAATGACAGGGGGTGATCACCCATATACACTCCCTGATCACCCCCTGTCATTGATCACCCCCCTGTAAGGCTCCATTCAGACGTCCGCATGTGTTTTGCGGATCCGATCCATGTATGCATGGATCCGTAAAAATCATGCGGACGTCTGAATGGAGCCTTACAAGGGGTGATCAATGACAGGGGGTGATCACCCATATACACTCCCTGATCACCCCCTGTCATTGATCACCCCCCGGTAAGGCTCCATTCAGACGTCCGCATGTGTTTTGCGGATCCGATCCATGTATCCATGGATCCGTAAAAATCATACGGACGTCTGAATGGAGCCTTACCAGGGGGGTGATCAATGATGGAGGTGATCAGGGAGTCTATATGGGTGATCACCCCCCTGTCATTGATCACCCCCCTGTCATTGATCACCCCCCCCTGTAAGGCTCCATTCAGACATTTTTTTGGCTCAAGTTAGCGGAAATATATATATTTTTTGTTCGTTTTTTCTTACAAAGTCTCATATTCCACTAACTTGTTTTAAAAAAATAAAATCTCACATTAACTCACCATACCCCTCACGGAATCCAAATGCGTAAACATTTTTAGACATTTATATTCCAGACTTCTTCTCACGCTTTAGGGCCCCTAAAATGCCAGGGCAGTATAAATACCCCACATGTGATCCCATTTCAGAAAGAAGACACCCCAAGGTATTCCGTGAGGGGCATATTGAGTCCATGAAAGATTGAAATTTTTGTTTGTGAGACTTTGTGAGAAAAAAACAAAAAAAAATCAATTTCCTCTAACTTATGCAAAAAAATACAAATTCTATGAACTCGCCAGGCCCCTCATTGAATACCTTGGGGTGTCTTCTTTCCAAAGTGGGGTCACATGTGGGGTATTCATACTGCCCTGGCTTTTTAGGGGCCCTAAAGCGTGAGAAGAAGTCTGGGATCCAAATGTCTAAAAATGCCCTCCTAAAAGGAATTTGGGCACCTTTGCGCATCTAGGCTGCAAAAAAGTGTCACACATCTGGTATCGCCGTACTCAGGAGAAGTTGGGCAATGTGTTTTGGGGTGTCATTTTACATATACCCATACTGGGTGAGAGAAATATCTTGGTCAAATGCCAACTTTGTATAAAAAAATGGGAAAAGTTGTCTTTTGCCAAGATATTTCTTTCACCCAGCATGGGTATATGTAAAATGACACCCCAAAACACATTCCCCAACTTCTCCTGAGTACGGCGATACCAGATGTGTGACACTTTTTTGCAGCCTAGGTGGGCAAAGGGGCACACATTCCAAAGTGCACCTTTCGGATTTCGCCGGCCATTTTTTACACATTTTGATTGCAAGGTACTGCTCACACATTTGGGCCCCTAAATTGCCAGGGCAGTATAACTACGCCACAAGTGACCCCATTTTGGAAAGAAGACACCCCAAGGTATTCTGTGAGCGGCATGGCGAGTTCCTAGAATTTTTTATTTTTTGTCGCAAGTTAGTGGAATATGAGACTTTGTAAGAAAAAAATAAAATAAAAAAAATCATCATCATTTTCCGCTAACTTGTGACAAAAAATAAAAAGTTCTATGAACTTCAGCGAATACTTTAGGGTGTCTACTTTCCGAAATGGGGTCATTTGTGGGGTTTTTCTACTGTTTGGGCATTGTAGAACCTCAGGAATCATGACAGGTGCTCAGAAAATCAGAGCTGTTTCAAAAAGCGGAAATTCACATTTTTGTACCATAGTTTGTAAACGCTATAACTTTTACCCAAACCCTTTTTTTTTGCCCAAACATTTTTTTTTCATCAAAGACATGTAGAACAATAAATTTGGCGAAAAATTTATATATGGATGTCTTTTTTTTTGCAAAATTTTACAGCTGAAAGTGAAAAATGTCATTTTTTTGCAAAAAAATCGTTACATTTTGATTAATAACAAAAAAAGTAAAAATGTCAGCAGCAATAAAATACCACCAAATGAAAGCTCCATTAGTGAGAAGAAAAGGAGGTAAAATTCATTTGGGTGGTAAGTTGCATGACCGAGCGATAAACGGTGAAAGGAGTGTAGTGCCGAAGTGTAAAAAGTGCTCTGGTCATGAAGGGGGTTTCAGCTAGCGGGGCTGAAGTGGTTAAAACACTTTGACTTATCCAGGCCATTCTGAGATAGTTTTTTCGTCACATACTGTACTTCATGACACTGGTAAAATGAAGTCAAAAAAATAAATTTATATTTATAAAAAAATAAAAATTTACCAAAAATGTGTAAAAAATTGTAAATTTCCAAGTTTCAATTTCTCTACTTATATAATACATAGTAATACCTCCAAAAATAGTTATTACTTTACATTCCCCATATGTCTACTTCAAGTTTGGATCATTTCGGGAATTATATTTTTTTTTTTTGGGGGGGGGATGTTACAAGGCTTAGAAGTTTAGAAGCAAATCTTGAAATTTTTCTGAAATTCAGAAAAAACGCATTTTTAGGGACCAGTTCAGGTCTGAAGTCACTTTGCGAGGCTTGCATAATAGAAACCACCCAAATGACCCCATTCTAGAAACTACACCCCTCAATGTATTTAAAACTGATTTTTACAACTGTAGAAATAGAGATACAATTTCAAAATGTCACTTTTTTGGCAGATTTTCCATATTAATAATTTTTTCCAGTTACAAAGCAAGGGTTAACAGCCAAACCAAACTCAACATTTAGGTCACTGATTCTGTAGTTTACAGAAACTCCCCATATGTGGTCATAAACTGCTGTACGGGCACATGGCAGGGCGCAGAAGGAAAGGAATGCCATACGGTTTTTAGAAAGCAAGTTTTGCTGGACTGGTTTTTTAGACGCCATGTCCCATTTGAAGCCCCCCTGATGCACCCCTAGAGTAGAAACTCCATAAAAGTGACCCCATCTAAGAAACTACACCCTTCAAGGTATTCAAAACTGATTTTACAAACTTCATTAACCCGTTAGGTGTTCCACAAGAGTTATTGGCAAATGGAGATGATAACAACCAAAGCAAGGGTTAACAACCAAACCAAACTCAATACTTATGGCCCTGATTCTGTAGTTTACAGAAACACCTCATATGTGGTCGTAAACTGCTGTATGGGCACACGGTAGGGCGCAGAAGGAAAGAAATGCCATATGGTTTTTGGAAGGCAGATTTTGTTGGACTGTTTTTTTTTTACACCATGTCCCATTTGAAGTTCCCCTGATGCACCTCTAGAGTAGAAACTCCAAAAAAGTGACCCCATTTTAGAAACTACGGGATAGGGTGGCAGTATTGTTGGTATTAGTTTAGGGTACATATCATTTTTAGTTGCTCTATATTACACTTTTTGTGAATCAAGGTAACAAGAAATAGCTGTTTTGGCACCGTTTTTATTTTTTGTTATTTACAACATTCATCTGACAGGTTAGATCATGTGATATTTTTTATAGACCAGGTTGTCACGGATGCAACGATAACTAATATGTATACTTTTTTTATTTATGTAAGTTTTACACAATGATTTCTTTTTTTAAACAAAAAAAATAATGTTTTAGTGTCTCCATAGTCTGAGAGCCATAATTTTTTTCTGTTTTTGGGCGATTACCTTGGGTAGGGTATGATTTTTGCGGGATGAGATGACGATTTTATTGGCACTATTTTGGGGTGCGTGTGACTTTTTGATCGCTTGCTATTACACTTTTTGTGATGTAAGGTGACAAAAAATGGCTTTTTTTTTACACCGTTTTTATTTTAAAAATGTTATGGTGTTCATCTGAGGGGTTAGGTCATGTGATATTTTTATAGAGCAAGTTATTACGGACTCTGTGATACCTAATATGTATACTTTTTTTTATTTTTGTAAGTTTTACACAATAACAGCTTTTTTAAAACAAAAAAAATCATGTTTTAGTGTCTCCATATTCTGAGAGTTTTTGGGCGATTATCTTAGGTAGAGTCTCATTTTTTCCGGGATGAGGTGACGGTTAGATTGGTACTATTTTGGTGGGCATACGCCTTTTTGATCGCTTGCTGTTGTACTTTTTGTGATGTAAGGTGACAAAAAAAATGTTTATTTAGCACTGTTTTTATTTTTTACGGTGTTCATCTGAGGGGTTAGGTCATGTGATATGTTTATAGAGCTGGTCGATACGGACGTGACAATACCCAATGTGTCTATGTCTTTTCCCTACTTTATCTTTAGAAAATTACGCTTTTTTTTTTTTACTTGAAACCTAATTTTTTTTTTTAAACTTACATTTTATTAACTTTTTTTTAACTTTTTTTTTTGTCCCACCATGGGACAGGGTCTGATCCTTGTTTCAATACAGCACAATACATCTGTATTGTGCTGTATTGAACAGTTATTGTCTTACACTGTAAGACGCTAACAGTTGCCTAGGAGACCCAGCCATGGCAACCATCAAGTCCCCGCCACAGCAGCGCGGGGACCCGATGTATGAGGTGAGGGAGCGCAAACCTCCCATATGAGGGGTTAATCCACCAGCATCGCCGTTATCGTGGATGCAGCAGAGATCCGGCTGTCAGTAACCGCCGGATCTCTGCTGCTGATCGGGGGGACCGCACACGGGGTGAGGAACGACTGCAGGCCGAGAACGCTCGTCCTCGAGCGCTAAGTGCCGGCGATTGAGGATGAGCATTCTCGTCATGGGTCGTTAAGGGGTTAATACAGAATGCAAAGTCAAATGTCATTTGAAGGTTAAAAAATAATTAAAAACATTACTCACCCCATCCACTTGATCGCGCAGCCGATCTTCTCTGTTCTTATTGAAGGACCTGCAAAAGGACCTTCACTGACGTCATCGCACTCACCACCTGTTGAGCGCGATGACTTCAGCGAAGGTCCTTCAAGAAGAACAAAGAAAAGGATACTGGCTACGTGATCAAGTGGATGCGGTGAGTTTCTTTTTATTTTTTAACCCCTCAATTGGCATTTGACTTTGTATTCTGTGTTAAAAAATGCTATTATTTTCCATTATAACCACGTTATCATAGAAAATAATAAAGTAAATGGGGTCCCAGGTCGCTTATCACTCATCTCTTTAGCAACCATCCGTGAAAATTGCATTGCATCCACAATTGCTTGCGGATGCTATGCGATTTTTACGCAGCCCCATTCACTTCTATGGGGCCTGCGTTGCGTGAAAAACGCAGAATATAGAACATGCTGCAATTTTCACGCAACGCACAAGTGATGCGTAAAAAACATTGCTCATGTACACAGCCCCATTGAAATGAATGGGTCAGGATTCAGTGTGGGTGCAATGCATTCACCAGGTATGATGTCCAGGTACGGCGGTGATCGGAACCCGGTGCCTGCTAAAAACAATCAGCAGGCACCATGGGACAATGCGCCAGCAGTCCTGTAACACCTCCCCCCCCCCCAATTCAGACCTGTGGCTTGCTGCGTTTCCGGGTTATTCGGGTCTCTGGGGACCTGATAACCCAGAACAGGATGGTGATCGGTGGTGTGATAATACACCACCAATCACCATCCTGCGATTCTGAGAGGTGATGGTGACATCACCTCTCAGAATCGGCTCTGATTGGTCGGCTGGGGCGGGCGGGCCATTCAAATTACTGTAGCGCTCCTCTCCTCCTCCTTTTGTGTCCGGAAGCCGAGGATCTCAGAGCCAACACCCCCATCTGTGCCCAGCCAGCACCCCCTTCACCAAAAGGTATTTAGGGAAAGGTTAGGCAGGGATATTCAGGGAAAGTTAGTGAAAAAAAACAAAAAACACAGTTTTTTATTGCATCACCCTAAATCAGGTGTCTGTGGTCCACAGCACATCTGTCTGACCCTAAACCCCCCCTCCCCCCAGGGGTGCTGCAGCTTACCCCCCCCCCAACTTTTTGGGGGGCGCGAGCAGTTTTTCTGCGTATGCTGACTGTGGCCGGCACTCTTAGCATCCGGCCACTGTTAGCGCATTGCACACCCCACCGCTGATCAACTTTGAACGGTTGATTCATCGAGTTTGAATAAATAAATAAAAAAAATCAAATTTTTGGGCTTTTTTTTTATCTGTTAGGTTTTTGTCTACGCACACACACACACACACTCCCGTATGGCCTGCCAGATGTTCTCGACCGAGGAGGCATACGCCCAGCTTGCCTCCGAGTTCGAGAGCCCCAGTGAGGACGAGGATGACACCACATTCCTTTTGTCATCCGCATCCTCCTCATCATCTAGCGATGATGATGATGATGAGCCCCCAAGGCGGCGGAGACGCTGCCAGGCGGAGCAAGGGGACCACCATGTTAGGGACCCTGTGGCCCACACTAGTACGAGCAGCTCTGGGGCTCGTACTAGTTTTCCGACCCACCAGTTAAGTCCACTGGAGCACCCTACCGGTGAACTTGTCTGGTATACCTCAGAGCATTTTGAGCCTGCGATTCCTGATTTTGTAGGCCAACCAGGAATTCAGATTTCCACAGCGGGCTTCACTGAATACGACTACTTTAGTCTTTTTTTTCAGTGACCACTTTGTGAATCTGATGGTGGAGCAAACAAACCTGTACGCCCAACAGTTCGTTGCTCAACACCCGGGCTCCTTTTTGGCTAGGGCCGGTGTCTGGAGATGAGCTGAGATGTGGACGTTTTGGGGCCTCGTGCTGCACATTGGCCTAGTCAAGAAACCTAGTGTCAGTGTAAAAGTACCCTTAGTCTGTCATATAGGGGGGGGGGGGATAAACCCCAGAACTAGAGTGTGCCCCACAAAAGAAGGAAGGGGCGCCCTCCTTATCACTGCTGGCATCTCTTTTTAACTTCAGACCATCAGACTCTCACTTACTAATTACAGCACACACCCCTGGAGTGTCCACCATCAGACAGGGGAGGGAAGCAAAGAAAACCCCAGAACTAGAGTGTCAGTGTGCCCCCCAAGTTGGAGGGCACACTCTAGTTCTGGGGTTTCTTCCCTCCCCTGTCTGACGGTGGACACTAGAGGGGTGTGTGCTGTAAATAGTAAGTGAGAGTCTGATGATCTGAATTCTGAAGTTAAAAAGAGCTACCTGCAGACCTGCAATGATGAGGAGGGCGCCCCTTGCTTCTCTTGGGGGCCGCACTCTGCAGGCAGCTCTTTTTAACTTTAGAATTCAGATCAAGTATCTCAGAAATCATAAGTTCTCACTTTCTTTCACTTACTTTAATTTAGAGCACACTAGTCACAGCAGGCACAGACTGGAGTGGCAGGACTGGAGACCAGTTGAGGAGGAGGCAGGAGCACTGAGCAGAGAGAGGAGGACCGGTCCAGTACAGCTTAGGATTCCTGTGCTGGTGCCTGGCTCCGCCTCCGTCCCTCAGGTACGCCCCCGTTCCGGCCCCCCTTTACCGCCTACCTCATCTGCTGCTCGTGCGCCCTGCTCCAATCCTGACTCCTTCTCCCCAGCCAGGCCTGAGCCGCGGACCGCCCGTGCCACGCCCACTATACTACACTAGTGTAGTGGGCGGGCGGTCCGCAGCTCGGGCCTGGCTGCCTGTGTGTAGTGTGTGTGTAAATAAAAAATAAAAAAATAAACAGAATGCGGCCCGGACGGGCCCCCAGTGGCATAAGGCCCCCATAGCCACTGCTATGGCGAGCCCTACGCCACTGATCAGGGGGGCTTCAAATGGGATATGGTGTAAATAAACCAGTCCAGCAAAATCTGCCTTCCAAAAACCACACGGTGCACCTTTCCCTCTACGCCCTACCGTGTGCCTGTACAGTAGTTTTGGCCACAAATGGGGTGTTTCTGCAAACTACAGAATCAGGGCAATAAATATAGCGTTTTGTTTGGCTGTTAACCCTTGCTTTGTAACTGCAAAAAATGGATTAAAATGGAAAACTTTCCAAAAAATCAAAATTCTAAAATGTTATCTCTATTTGCCATTAACTCTTGTAGAACACCTAAAGGGTTAACAACGTTTGTAATAGCAGTTTTGAATACCTTGTGGGGTGTAATTTCTAGAATGGGGTGATTTTTTGGTGGTTTCTATTATGTAAGCCTCACAAAGTGACTTCAGACCTGAACTGGTCCTTTAAATTGGGTTTTTGAAAATTTCGGAAAAATTTAAAGATTTGCTTCTAAACTTCTAAGCCTTGTAACATCCCCAAAAACTAAAATGTCATTCCAAAAATGATCCAAAAATGAAGTAGACATATGGAGAATGTAAAAAAATACCTATTTTGGAGGTATTACTATGTATTATAGAAGTAGAGAAATTGAAACTTGGAAATTTGCAAGTTTTTCCAAAATTTTTGTAAATTTGGTATTTTTTTTTATAAATAAAAATGATTTTTTTAACTTCATTTTACCAGTGTCATGAAGTACAATATGTGACGAAAAAACAATCTCAGAATGGCCTGGATAAGATAAAGCGTTTTAAAGTTATCACAACATAAAGTGACACTGGTCAGATTTGCAAAAATTGGCCTGGTCCTTAACCGCCTCCGGACTGCCTAACGCAGGATCGTGTTCCGGAGGCGGCTGTCTCAGGCAGAGTCACGCATCTATGCGTCATCTCGTGAGACGCGAGATCTCCTGTGAACGTGCGCACACAGGCGCGCGCGTTCACAGGATCGGAAGGTGAGCGAATGGATCTATAGCCTGCCAGCGGCGATCGTTCACTGGCAGGCTGTAGATGCGATTTTTTTTAAACCCCTAACAGGTATATTAGACGTTTTGATAACAGCGTCTAATATACCTGCTACCTGGTCCTCTGGTGGTCCCTTTTGCTTGGATCGACCACCAGAGGACACAGTCAGCTCTGTAATAAGCCGCCATTCATCTGCAGGAGCCCGTCCGCTCCAGAACCCCACCTGTTCGGCCTATATGAAGGATTGAATAAAGAGCAACACTTTTGAACGCTTCGGTGAGTGCCGCATATTTCTTTGGTTTTCGCTACATTGTTGCACTTGATTCAGCTTCTCCCCTCTATGCTGAGCACCACATACGAAGCACGAGTTTCGCTGCATTGCCGCTATCCTAGCCAGCACCCAGGACCGGACTCATTACCTGTTGTTTGCAGTGCCGCTGTGTTCCACTTCTGTTTGTGCATTCTGTAATAAGTAGCACCAAACACCACTACACTGCACCCCCCCTGTCACTTATTAACCCCTTATTAACCCCTGATCACCCCATATAGACTCCCTGATCACCCCCTTTCATTGATCACCCCCCTGTCATAGATCACCCCTCTGTAAGGCTCCATTCAGACGTCCGTATGTGTTTTATGGATCTACGGATCCATGGATCGGATCCGCATAACACATACGGACGTCTGAATGAAGCCTTACAGGGGGGGTGATCAATGACAGGGGGGTGATCACCCCATATAGACTCCCTGATCACCCCCTGTTATTGATCACCCCTCTGTAAGGCTCCATTCAGACGTCCGTATGTGTTTTACGGATCCACGGATCCATGGATCGGATCCGCATAATACATACGGACGTCTGAATGGAGCCTTACAGGGGGGTGATCAATGACAGGGGGTGATCAGGGAGTGTATACGGACGTCTGAATGGAGCCTTACAGAGGGGTGATCAATGACAGGGGGGTGATCACCCCATATACACTCCCTGATCACCCCCCTGTAAGGCTCCATTCAGACGTCCGTATGCGTTTTGCGGATCCGTGGATCCGCAAAACACAGACACCACGGATCCGCAAAACACATACGGACGTCTGAATGGAGCCTTACAGAGGGGTGATCAATGACAGGGTGGTGATCACCCCAGATAGACTCCCTGATCACCTCCCTGTCTTTGATCACCCCCCTGTAAAGCTCCATTCAGACATTTTTTGGGCACAAGTTAGCGGAAATTGTTTTTTTTTTATTTTTTTATTTCTTACAAAGTCTCATATTCCACTAACTTGTGTCAAAAAATAAAATCTCACATGAACTCACCATACCCCTCACGGAATCCAAATGTGTAAAATCTTTTAGACATTTATATTCCAGACTTCTTCTCACGCTTTAGGGCCCCTAAAATGCCAGGGCAGTATAAATACCCCACATGTGACCCCATTTCGGAAAGAAGACACCCCAAGATATTCCGTGAGGGGCATATTGAGTCCATGAAAGATTGAAATTTTTGTCCCAGGTTAGCGGAAAGGGAGACTTTGTGAGAAAAAAATATATATCAATTTCCGCTAACTTGTGCAAAAAAATAATAATTTCTATGAACTCGCCATGCCCCTCATTGAATACCTTGGGGTGTCTTCTTTCCAAAATGGGGTCACATGTGGGGTATTTATACTGCCCTGGCATTTTAGGGGCCCTAAAGCGTGAGAAGAAGTCTGGGATCCAAATGTCTAAAAATGCCCTCCTAAAAGGAATTTGGGCCCCTTTGCGCATCTAGGCTGCAAAAAAGTGTCACACATGTGGTATCACCGTACTCAGGAGAAGTTGGGCAATGTGTTTTGAGGTGTCATTTTACATATACCCATGCTGGGTGAGATAAATATCTGGTCAAATGCCAACTTTGTATAAAAAAATGGGAAAATATATTTCTCTCACACAGCATGGGTATATGTAAAAAGACACCCCAAAACACAATGCCCTACTTCTTCTGAGTACGGTGATACCAGATGTGTGACATTTTTTTGCAGCATAGGTGGGCAAAGGGGCCCACATTCCAAAGAGCACCTTTCGGACTGCACAGGCCATTTTTTACAGATTTTGATTTCAAACTACTTCTCACGCATTAGAGCCCCTAAAATGCCAGGGCAGTATAACTACTCCACAAGTGACCCAATTTTGGAAAGAATACACGCCAAGGTATTTCGGGATGGGCATAGTGAGTTCCTAGAATTTTTAATTTTTTGTCATAAGTTTTTTGTCACAAGTTGTCACATGGGTATATGTAAAATGACACCCCAAAACGCATTGCTTGCAATAGAAGCTTGCAGGCCCTTAGTCTCCACATACACACAGTTTTACTCCAGGTTTCCATAACAACCCAGCCATTTTTCTTCACTGCTGTAGAGTCAGCTTTAGGCTAGGGCTACACGACAACAAGTCACGTGAAACATAGGGCACAACTACACGTGTCGCACCAATGTCACACGCCAATTTTTATAATGATAGTCTATGGTGTTGCACTGCGACATGCTGCGAGGCGACACGACAGTCGCAGAAAAATCCATGTGCAACACCATAGCCTATCATTATAAAAATTGTTGAGACAAAATGTTGCACGACACATGTCGTCTTCATGATCAGGTTTCAAATGTTTACACTGGTGCCATACTTCATTTTTCTAAATTGCTTCCATTATTTATAATGCACCCATTTAGCTAAATTGCTTCCCACCTACCCCAATGTTTACACTTACGCATCGCACTTACTTTTTACCCAGGCAGCCGGTCATTCCCACGAGAGCGCACACGTTTGCTGCAGAGCCGCGCATGCGCTTTTCATCTTTCTTCAGGGGAGAGAATTGAGGAAAATTAGTGGAGGAGCAGGGGCTTTGTGATCTGTTGGCAGCGTTCAGCAGTGCAGCCCTGATGTCCTCAGTGAGTGGTGAGGAGATCGGGGGTGCGCTGCTGTTTATATCTATGAACTTTGTATCGAGTGACGGCAGCTAAGCCGGAGAGGCGGGGGAGGTAGGGCGGAGAGGAGATCCCGGGGAGAGAAGTTGTGCTGCTGCCGCAGTCCAGGATTTTGACCCTGAAACACAGGTGTCACTGACACAATCATGGTAATGGGCAGGAGAGGCTGTGAGTAATGGAATGTTTATATTTATGAGGTCTCCTTACAGATAGCGAGCTCGGCCAATGCAGCAAGAAACACCCCCCCCCCCCCCATAAGGATTATGAAAGTGCAGGTTAACCCCTTAGGCTACTTTCACACTAGCGTTCGATCGGATCCGTTCTGAACGGATCCGCTCATATTAATGCAGACGGTGGCTCCGTTCAGAACGGATCCGTTTGCATTATAACTTAGAAAAATTTTCTAAGTGTGAAAGTAGCCTGAGCGGATCCCTTCAGACTTTACATTGAAAGTCAATGGGGGACGGATCCGCTTGAAGATTGAGCCATATGGTGTCATCTTCAAGCGGATCCGTCCCCATTGACTTCCATTATAAGTCGGAACGGATCCGCTTGCCTCCGCACGGCCAGGCGGACACCCGAACGCTGCTTGCAGCATTCAGGTGTCCGCTCACTGAGCGGAGCGGAGGCTGAGCGCTGGCAGACGGATGCATTCTCAGTGGATCCGCCTCCACTGAGAATGCATTAGGGCCAGACGGCTGCGTTCAGGGCCGCTTGTGAGCCCCTTCAAACGGAGCTCACGAGCGGACACCTGAACGCAGGTGTGAAAGGAGCCTTAACCGCCGACACGCCAGTGAAGACTAGAACCAGAAATACTTAATCGGGCCAAACAGTGCGGCTATAGGCTGAACGCTGTGTATAGGGGAGGCCGCAGGATCCTCGCTATGGGATCCAACTACAGATTAGGGGATTGCATTCTAAGCAATTTCCTTGTATAATAAGGGTGGAGGAGTAATAGCAGAGCAGCTGGCAGAGCCGTCCTGCTGGCCATTTACAGAATACAGGCTGCCCTAAACAGCACTCGCTAGACGGTGAAGGGCACAACGATGCCACCCAGTTCTGTGTTGGGATTATTCCTGCGTGTAAAGGGGCCACTCTGATAATAATGTTCTATGAGGCAACTGCTCAGAAACAGGTTTTTTTTTGTTTATTTTTGGGTTGGGGGAGGCATTGTTGTAACTTTTGGTGCGTCCATGCCATTTTTTTCGAACCTTTTCCCATAAAATGACTAAAAGAAAAGTATAAAAAAAATATGTGAACAAAAACTGCGTCAACAATAAGCGCTGTTCAGCCACAGAACTAATGGTGAAGGAAATAGACGGATTTAGCAGAGATGTGTAAGTGGCGGGTTAGAATCAATGCGGGTTAAAGATACAAACCGGATTCCAAAAAAGTTGGGACACTATACAAATCGTGAATAAAAACTGAATGCAATGATGTGGAGGTGCCAACTTCTAATATTTTATTCAGAATATAACATAAATCACAGAACAAAAGTTTAAACTGAGTAAATGTACCATTTTAAGGGAAAAATATGTTGAATCAGAATTTCATGGTGTCAACAAATCCCCAAAAAGTTGGGACAAGGCCATTTTCACCACTGTGTGGCATCTCCCCTTCTTCTTACAACACTCAACAGACGTCTGGGGACCGAGGAGACCAGTTTCTCAAGTTTAGAAATAGGAATGCTCTCCCATTCTTGTCTAATACAGGCCTCTAACTGTTCAGTCGTCTTGGACCTTCTTTGTTGCACCTTCCTCTTTATGATGCGCCAGATGTTCTCTATAGGTGAAAGATCTGGACTGCAGACCGGCCATTTCAGTACCCGTACGGCATACATATTAGGACATTGTCAGACATCATCCACAACTCCATCCTCCGTCAGGCAAAACTCCATCAGCCCTCAGACATCAGACAAAACTCCGTCCTCCGTCAGGCAAAACTCCATCAGACATCAGACAAAACTCCGTCCTCCGTCACCCAAAACTCCATCAGACCTCAAACATCAGACAAAACTCCGTCCTCCGTCAGACAAAACTCCATCAGCCCTCAGACATCAGACAAAACTCCGTCCTCCCTCACCCAAAACTCCATCAGACCTCAGACATCAGCCAAAACTCCGTCCTCCGTCACCCAAAACTCCATCAGACCTCAGACATCAGACAAAACTCCGTCCTCCGTCACCCAAAACTCCATCAGACCTCAGACATCAGACAAAACTCCGTCCTCCGTCACCCAAAACTCCATCAGACCTCAGACCTCAGACAAAACTCCGTCCTCCGTCACCCAAAACTCCATCAGACCTCAGACATCAGACAAAACTCCGTCCTCCGTCAGGCAAAACTCCATCAGACATCAGACAAAACTCCGTCATCCGTCAGACATCAGCCAAAACTCCGTCCTCCCTAACTCAAAATACGCCCTACTACACACACTCTTCACCTGACGGAGCTGCTAGCTGCTGGAGAGGCAAAGGACCTGTGATGACGTCATGACCATGTGACGAGTCACGTGTGTGGGAGGGGTCAGATGTGCACAGCAGCTGGTAGAGTGTACAGAACAATAGCCATCAAATAGAGCTCTGTACTAGAGATGTGTGTGTAACCTGCATGTAGCAGAGCTGTGTACTGTGTTACAGAGATGTATGTGTAACCTGCATGTAGCAGAGCTGTGTACTGTGTTACAGAGATGTACGTGTAACCTGCAGGTAGCAGAGCTGTGTACTGTGTTACAGAGATGTATGTGTAACCTGCAGGTAGCAGAGCTGTGTACTGTGTAGCAGATCTGTATGTGTAACCTGCATGTAGCAGAGCTGTGTACTGTGTAGCAGAGCTGTATGTGTAACCTGCATGCAGCAGAGCTGTGAACTGTGTAGCAGAGCTGTATGTGTAACCTGCATGTAGCAGAGCTGTGTACTGTGTTACAGGGATGTATGTGCAACCTGCAGGTAGCAGTGCTGTGTACTGTGTAGCAGAGATGTGTACTGTGTTACAGAGATGTGTGTGTAACCTGCATGTAGCAGAGCTGTGTACTGTGTATATAGAGCAGTGTGTGTAACAGCATGTAGCAGAGCTGTGTACTGTGTTACAGAGATGTGTGTGTAACCTGCATGTAGAAGTGCTGTGTACTGTGTAGCAGAGCTGTATGTGTAACCTGCATGTAGCAGAGCTGTGTACTGTGTTACAGGGATGTATGTGCAACCTGCAGGTAGCAGAGCTGTGTACTGTGTATATAGAGCAGTTTGTCTAACCGCATGTAGCAGAGCTGTGTACTGTGTTACAGAGATGTGTGTGTAACCTGGGAACTATAAAAAAGTGTAAAAAAAAAACATAAATATTCAGATCACCCCCCTTTTCCCAAAATTAAATTAAAAGACACATCATGGGTTTCGCAATGTGTAAAAACGCCCATTGTATAAAAATATATTCCCCATACGGCAAACAGCAAAACAGAAAAAAAAAAGAGTCCAAATGTCCGATTCGCCGTTTTTGGTCACTTCATTTGCTACAAAAATGTAAATAAAAAGTCATCAAAAAGTCTTAAACACCCCAGAATGGTATCAGTAAAAAGTTTAGATTGCCCCGCAAAAAATGAGCCCCATCCAGCTTTGTACACATAATTACAAAAAAGTTATGGGGCTCAAAATATGGCGACAAAAAAAATCGGATATTTAAATTTTTTTATCACTATTAAAACGCAAGAAAAACTATACATATAAGGTATTGCCGGATTCAATCTGACCTGTAGAATAAAAGTAACCAGTCAGTTTTATCGCACATCGAATGTCGTAAATAAAAATCACGTAAAACTGTGGTGGAATTGCTTTTTTTTTTCAACAGGAAGAATGGGCAGTTTTACCATCTGAGAAAATAAAGACCCTCATCCATAACTACCACAAAAGACTTCAAGCTGTCATTGATGTTACAGGGGGCAATACATGGTATTAATAACTGGGGTGTGTAAGCTTCTGATCAGGGTCATTTGGGGAGTTTGTGTTGTGATTATGATTTATAAAGAGTAAACACCGTTGTTTGACATAAATGGCTTCAGCCGGGCCACGCTTGCGCAGAAGACTGAAGATTCTCTCCCGGCCGGGCCGCGCAATGTCCTGAACGCGCACAGCGCTGCGCATGTGCCATGGTGACTTATTCCTGGCCTGTATAGTACAGAGTCGGCGTGCGCATTCGCGGCCCTGTACTATACTGGCCAGGAAGAAGTCATCATGGCGCATGCGCGGCGGCATGCGCGTTCAGGACATTGCGCGGCCCAGCCGGGAGAGAATTTTCCGTCTTCTGCGCAAGCGTGGCCCGGCTGGATTCGACAGGAGAGGTGGCCGTGACCAGGGGAGACCAAAGACAACATCAGGTAAGAGGGGACTTATTTTCTAAAAAAGGATGGGAATTGGGTAATAAAATGTATTTAGAAAAATTATCACTGTCAAATCATTAACAGATGTAACAGTGATCATTAAGATGAGAATACCCCTTTAACCATTGTTCAGAGAATATGAATGATAACACTGACACTTTTCTCTCGCTCATGGTTAGTGGTCGGCTGAAGCCATTTATGTCAAACAACGGTGTTTACTCTTTATAAATCATAATCACAACACAAACTCCCCAAATGACCCAGGTCAGAAGTTTACACGCCCCAGTTATTAATACCATGTATTGCCCCCTTTAACATCAATGACAGCTTGAAGTCTTTTGTGGTAGTTGTGGATGAGGGTCTTTATTTTCTCAGATGGTAAAACTGCCAATTCTTCCTGTTGAAAAAAAAAAGCAATTCCACCACAGTTTTACGTGATTTTTATTTACGACATTCGATGTGCGATAAAACTGACTGGTTACTTTTATTCTACAGGTCAGATCGAATCCGGCAATACCTTATATGTATAGTTTTTCTTGCGTTTTAATAGTGATAAAAAAAATAAAAATATCCGATTTTTTTTGTCGCCATATTTTGAGCCCCATAACTTTTTTGTAATTATGTGTACAGAGCTGGATGGGGCTCATTTTTTGCGGGGCAATCTAAACTTTTTACTGATTCCATTCTGGGGTGTTTAAGACTTTTTGATCACTTTTTATTTACATTTTTGTAGCAAATGAAGTGACCAAAAACGGCGAATCGGACATTTGGACTCTTTTTTTTTCTGTTTTGCTGTTTGCCGTATGGGGAATATATTTTTATACAATGGGCGTTTTTACACATTGCGAAACCCATGATGTGTCTTTTAATTTAATTTTGGGAAAAGGGGGGTGATCTGAATATTTATGGGGTTTTTTTACACTTTTTTATAGTTCCCAGGTTACACACACATCTCTGTAACACAGTACACAGCTCTGCTACATGCGGTTAGACAAACTGCTCTATATACACAGTACACAGCTCTGCTACCTGCAGGTTGCACATACATCCCTGTAACACAGTACACAGCTCTGCTACATGCAGGTTACACATACAGCTCTGCTACACAGTACACAGCACTTCTACATGCAGGTTACACACACATCTCTGTAACACAGTACACAGCTCTGCTACATGCTGTTACACACACTGCTCTATATACACAGTACACAGCTCTGCTACATGCAGGTTACACACACATCTCTGTAACACAGTACACATCTCTGCTACACAGTACACAGCACTGCTACCTGCAGGTTGCACATACATCCCTGTAACACAGTACACAGCTCTGCTACATGCAGGTTACACATACAGCTCTGCTACACAGTTCACAGCTCTGCTGCATGCAGGTTACACATACAGCTCTGCTACACAGTACACAGCTCTGCTACATGCAGGTTACACATACAGATCTGCTACACAGTACACAGCTCTGCTACCTGCAGGTTGCACATACATCCCTGTAACACAGTACACAGCTCTGCTACATGCAGGTTACACATACAGCTCTGCTACACAGTACACAGCACTTCTACATGCAGGTTACACACACATCTCTGTAACACAGTACACAGCTCTGCTACATGCTGTTACATACACTGCTCTATATACACAGTACACAGCTCTGCTACATGCAGGTTACACACACATCTCTGTAACACAGTACACATCTCTGCTACACAGTACACAGCACTGCTACCTGCAGGTTGCACATACATCCCTGTAACACAGTACACAGCTCTGCTACATGCAGGTTACACATACAGCTCTGCTACACAGTTCACAGCTCTGCTGCATGCAGGTTACACATACAGCTCTGCTACACAGTACACAGCTCTGCTACATGCAGGTTACACATACAGATCTGCTACACAGTACACAGCTCTGCTACCTGCAGGTTACACATACATCTCTGTAACACAGTACACAGCTCTGCTACCTGCAGGTTACACGTACATCTCTGTAACACAGCACACAGCTCTGCTACATGCAGGTTACACATACATCTCTGTAACACAGTACACAGCTCTGCTACATGCAGGTTACACACACATCTCTAGTACAGAGCTCTATTTGATGGCTACTGTTCTGTACACTCTACCAGCTGCTGTGCACATCTGACCCCTCCCACACACGTGACTCGTCACATGGTCATGACGTCATCACAGGTCCTTTGCCTCTCCAGCAGCTAGCAGCTCCGTCAGGTGAAGAGTGTGTGTAGTAGGGCGTATTTTGAGTTAGGGAGGACAGAGTTTTGGCTGATGTCTGAGGGAGGACAGAGTTTTAGCTGATGTCTGAGGTCTGATGGAGTTTTGGGTGACGGAGGACGGAGTTTTGTCTGATGTCTGAGGTCTGATGGAGTTTTGGGTGACGGAGGACGGAGTTTTGTCTGATGTCTGAGGTCTGATGGAGTTTTGGGTGACGGAGTTTTGTCTGATGTTTGAGGGCTGATGGAGTTTTGCCTGACAGAGGATGGAGTTGTGGATGATGTCTGACGATGTCCTAATATGTATACCGTATACCCGGATCCTTCTCCTACGCAGCCATGATGTTGTGATTGATGCAGAATGTAGTCTGGCATTATCTTGTTGAAAATGCAGGGTCTTCCCTGAAAGAGATGACGTCTGGATGGGAGCAGATGTTGTTCTAGAACCTGAATATATTTTTCTGCATTGATGGTGCCTTTCCAGACATGCAAGCTGCCCATGCCACACGCACTCATGCAACCCCATACCATCAGAGATGCAGGCTTCTGAACTGAGCGTTGATAACAACTTGGGTTGTCCTTGTCCTCTTTGGTCCGGATGACATGGCGTCCCAGATTTCCAAAAATAACTTTGTCATGGTCTTACCTTCTCACTGTTCTCCTTCGTTTGACATGTGCTGGCGGCCATCTTGGTTTCTGGGTTTCTTGTAGCCTCCCACCCTGCGGCTCCTCCTTCCCACTGGGAGGAGCTGGATGCCTAGCTCATATATATAGAAGGTCTGTGGCTTCAGTTCCTTGCTTGGTCCTCCTGTGTTCACATGCTTCTAAGACTGCTGCTGCTTCTGGTTCCTGATCCTGGCCTCGTCTGACTACCCCGTTGGTTCCTGATCCTGGCTTCGTCTGACTACCCCGTTGGTTCCTGATCCTGGCTTCGTCTGACTACCCCGTTGGTTCCTGATCCTGGCTTCGTCTGACCACCCTCCTGGTTCCTGACCTCTGTCTACGCAAGACCCTGCTTCGGTTTAGCCATCCGTTTGGACTTTTGCTACGGCTTGATTTCCAATAAAGCCTTCTTATTTCCACTCATCTCTGTTGTACGTCTGGTTCATGGTTCCATGACATTAGGACCAAGCCATGAATTCTGACGGTACAGGGCCATCCTCGCTACCTACGCTGGTTGCCAGACTTGATCAGCAGGATCACCTGTTGGGTCGGTTCGCTGTGGCGTTGCAAACCCTGCTTGAACGCACGGCTCATTTAGCTTCCGTTGCCGATGGGTCGGTTGTCGCTCCTGGGCCCGCTCCTACTGCCGCTCCGGTTGTTGCGCCAGAGTCTACCCTGACACCTGTTGCTGCGCCTGTGGTGTTTCAGGGTATGACCGGTTCTGCCCCCCTTCCACAGCGCTTTGGGGGAGAGCCAACTCAGTGCCGAGGTTTCCTTAACCAGGTGGGCATTTACTTCGAGTTGCTGCCACATGCCTTTCCTACTGAGAGATCAAGGGTGGGCTTCTTGATCTCGCTGCTCTCGGACAAGGCCTTGGCCTGGGCCAGCCCTTTATGGGAGAACAACAATCCGTTGGTTGCCGAGTTTTCCGGTTTTGTTGCTTCTCTCCGGAAGGTATTCGATGTGCCGGCTCGTGCTGCCTCTGCTGCGAAGCTCCTTATGTCCATCAGACAGGGTTCACGATCCGTAGCTGAATACGCCATTGAGTTTCGTACCCTGGCAGCAGAGGTGGGCTGGAATAATGAGGCTCTGGTCGCTGCTTTCTCTCATGGTCTCTCGGATGCCTTGAAGGATGAGGTTGCAGCTAAGGACCTACCAGTGGAGCTCGAGTCTCTTATTTCTTTCCTGATTTTGATTGACACCAGACTCAGGGAGAGACCTTCCTTTAAGGAGAGCCTGCGGAGGTCTCCTAACAGATTGGCGCCTACGTTTGCTGTCCCACCCGTGCCTCCCTCTCCTCCCACGCCTCCTGGGGATGACTTGTCTGGGGGTGAACCCATGCAGCGGGGGTTTGCTCGCCTGTCTGAGGGGGAGAGGGTACTCCGGAGACGCGAGGGCCGATGCATGTACTGTGGTCTCGGTGGGCATTTTCGGTTGGCATGTCCGAACCGTCCGGGAGAACGCTCGCACCTGAGGTCCTGTCGGGGGCAGATCTTGGGTGGAGTCTCCTCGTCCCCGGTTTCCCGTGTTGACAAACCACTGATCACGGTTGTCCTCTCCTGGGTCGGGGGCTCGGTGACGACCCAGGCGTTGGTGGACTCTGGTGCTGGTGGTTTGTTCATTGATAGAGTGTTCGTTGCCGCCAATTCCATTCCTCTGCAGCCTCGAGGTTCCCCACTGGCTCTTGAGGCGATAGACGGCAGACCCCTTCTGCCGCCACACGTGACTCATGAGACCCTTCCAGTGGGGATAGCCATTGGTGCCGTTCACAGAGAGTCGGTCTGTCTCCAGGTTATTTCGTCTCCACACTACTCGGTGGTCTTGGGGTACCCCTGGCTCCAGAAGCATAATCCGACTTTCGATTGGAGATCGGTCGAGATCCTCTCGTGGTCACCGCAGTGTGGGGCTAGTTGCATCCATGGGCCTGTCAAGTTGCTGTGTACTTCCTCGGACTCTCTGTTGCCTCCTGAATACGAAGAGTACCGGGATGTATTCGATAAGGTGCGCGCGGTTGCCCTACCTCCGCACCGCCCATACGATTGTGCCATAGAGTTACAATCCGGTGCCGTTCCTCCTCGTGGCAAAGTCTATCCACTGTCGGTAGCGGAGAATGAGGCCATGGAGGAGTACGTGAGGGAGGCGCTTTCACGCGGACACATTCGCAAATCCTCGTCCCCGGCAGGGGCTGGATTTTTCTTTGTGAAAAAGAAGGGCGGCGAGTTGAGGCCTTGCATCGATTACAGGGGTCTCAATCGCATCACGATCAAGAACGCTTACCCGATACCCTTGATTTCCGAGCTGTTCGATCGCCTCAAGGGGGCCACGGTCTTTACCAAACTCGACCTGAGGGCGGCATATAACCTGGTAAGGATCAAGGCGGGCGATGAGTGGAAGACCGCGTTTAACACCAGGACCGGTCATTATGAATCCTTGGTTATGCCCTTTGGGTTGTGCAATGCGCCCGCAGTCTTCCAGGAATTCATCAACGATGTTTTCCGTGACCTGTTGCAGCAGTGTGTGGTGGTCTATTTGGATGACATCTTGGTATATTCTGCATCCATGGAGGCCCACATTCTGGATGTCAGACGAGTGTTGCAACGCTTACGAGAGAACAAGCTGTTCGGTAAGCTTGAGAAATGCGAATTTCACCGATCCCAGGTAACCTTCTTAGGTTACATCATTTCCGCTGAGGGGTTCTCCATGGATCCTGAGAAGGTTTCGGCTGTCTTACAGTGGCCCCAGCCCAGTGGGCTTCGTGCCCTGCAGCGCTTTTTGGGCTTCGCCAATTATTATCGGAAGTTCATCAGGGACTTTTCCATGCTAGCCAAGCCTCTCACGGATCTGACCAGGAAGGGCAGTAATCCTCAGGTCTGGCCGCTCGAGGCCATCCGAGCTTTTGAGGCTCTAAAGTCCGCCTTTGTGTCGGCTCCGATTCTGTCGCATCCCAACCCTGGGTTGCCTTTTGTCCTCGAGGTGGACGCGTCTGAGACGGGAGTAGGCGCCCTCCTGTCTCAGCGTAGAACACCAGAGGGTCCTCTGCTTCCTTGTGGGTTTTACTCCCGGAAACTGTCTTCCGCGGAGTGCAACTATCAGATTGGTGACAGGGAGTTATTGGCCATCGTGCAGGCCCTTAAAGAATGGAGGCACTTGCTCGAGGGCTCGGTGGTTCCGGTTCTCATCCTGACGGACCACAAGAATCTGACCTACCTCTCTGAGGCCAAGAGATTGACACCACGTCAGGCCAGATGGGCTCTGTTCTTGTCACGTTTTAATTACGTGGTCTCCTACCTACCCGGCTCCAAGAACATCAGAGCGGATGCCTTATCACGGCAGTACTCCGAGCTGTCCGGGGAGGAGTCGATTCCGACTACGGTCATACCCCCGAATCAGATCCTGGCCGCTATTCGCACCAGCCTGACCTCTCCTCTGGGTGAGCAGATTTTGGCGGCTCAATCTGGTGCTCCCTCTGGGAGACCCAACGGCAGATGTTTTGTGCCTGAGGAGTTGCGCACTCGGTTGTTGCGAACCTACCATAACTCCAAGGCCGCGGGGCACCCTGGAAAGAATCAGCTGTCCTGGGCGGTTTCACGTCTGTTCTGGTGGCCTTCTCTACGTTCCGACATCGCCGCATATGTAGCGGCATGCTCCGTTTGTGCCCAGAGTAAGTCCCCTCGGCACCTTCCGTTGGGCCTTTTGCAACCCATAGCCACCGGGGAGCGTCCATGGTCACACCTGGGGATGGATTTCATTGTGGACCTCCCTGCATCCCGAGGCCATACGGTCATTCTCATGATTGTGGATCGGTTTTCCAAAATGTGCCACTGTGTTCCTCTCAAGAAGTTACCCTCTGCACAAGAGTTGGCCTCGATTTTTGCCAGGGAGGTCTTCCGGTTGCACGGTTTGCCCAAGGAGATTGTGTCGGATCGGGGGAGTCAGTTTGTGTCCAGGTTCTGGCGCGCCTTTTGCTCCCAGTTGGGGATTCATCTCTCTTTCTCCTCGGCCTACCACCCTCAGTCCAATGGGGCCGCAGAACGATCCAATCAGGCCTTGGAGCAATTCCTTCGTTGCTATGTCTCCGATCACCAAGACAATTGGGTTGACCTCCTGCCTTGGGCTGAGTTTGCCAGGAACACGGCGGTGAACTCTTCCTCTGGGACGTCTCCCTTCATGGCCAATTATGGGTTCCAACCTGCCGTGTTACCGGAGGTATTCTCTTCCCAGGATACTCCGGCTGTGGAGGATCACCTTTCCGTCCTACGTACTTCTTGGGTACAGATCCAGAGGTCCCTTGAGGTCTCTGCGCAACGCCAGAGACTCCAGGCTAATCGCAGACGAGCGCCCGCTCCTTCCTACCAGGTCGGAGACCGTGTATGGTTGTCCACCCGCAACCTCAACCTTCGAGTGCCCACTCCCAAGCTGGCGCCTCGCTTTGTTGGTCCCTTCCGAGTGCTTCACAGGGTAAACCCGGTAGCCTATGCCCTTGCGCTTCCTCCTGGCATGCGGATCTCCAACGTGTTTCATGTCTCCCTGTTGAAGCCATTGGTGTGTAATCGTTTCACTTCCTCGGTTCCTCGGCCCCGTCCGGTCCAAGTGGGCAATCGTGAGGAATATGAGGTGAGCAATATCCTGGACTCACGCCTGGTCCGCGGTCGGTTGCAGTTTTTGGTCCATTGGCGTGGTTATGGTCCAGAGGAGCGTTCCTGGGTTCCCTCCGCAGATGTCCATGCTCCTGCGTTGCTCCGAGCCTTCCACGCACGCTTCCCTCTGAAACCGTTCCTTACTCCGCGGAGGAGGGGCCCTTGAGGGGGAGGTACTGTCATGGTCTTACCTTCTCACTGTTCTCCTTCGTTTGACATGTGCTGGCGGCCATCTTGGTTTCTGGGTTTCTTGTAGCCTCCCACCCTGCGGCTCCTCCTTCCCACTGGGAGGAGCTGGATGCCTAGCTCATATATATAGAAGGTCTGTGGCTTCAGTTCCTTGCTTGGTCCTCCTGTGTTCACATGCTTCTAAGACTGCTGCTGCTTCTGGTTCCTGATCCTGGCCTCGTCTGACTACCCCGTTGGTTCCTGATCCTGGCTTCGTCTGACTACCCCGTTGGTTCCTGATCCTGGCTTCGTCTGACTACCCCGTTGGTTCCTGATCCTGGCTTCGTCTGACCACCCTCCTGGTTCCTGACCTCTGTCTACGCAAGACCCTGCTTCGGTTTAGCCATCCGTTTGGACTTTTGCTACGGCTTGATTTCCAATAAAGCCTTCTTATTTCCACTCATCTCTGTTGTACGTCTGGTTCATGGTTCCATGACAAACTTTGAATCGTCTGACCACAGAACAGTCTTCCATTTTGCCACACTCCATTTTTAATGATCCCTGGCCCAGTGAAAACGCCTGAGCTTGTGGATCTTGCTTAGAAATGGCTTCTTCTTTGCACTGTAGAGTTTCAGCTGGCAACGGCGGATGGCACGGTGGATTGTGTTCACTGACAATGGGTTCTGGAAGTATTCCTGAGCCCATTCTGTGATTTCCTTTACAGTAGCATTCCTGTTTGTGGTGCAGTGTCGTTTAAGGGCCCGGAGATCGCGGGCATCCAGTATGGTTTTACAGCCTTGACCCTTACGCACAGAGATTGTTCCAGATTCTCTGAATCTTCGGATGATGTTATGCACAGTTGATGATGATAGATGCAAAGTCTTTGCAATTTTTCGCTGGGTAACACCTTTCTGATATTGCTCCACTATCTTTCTGCGTAACATTGTGGGAATTGGTGATCCTCTACCCATCTTGGCTTCTGAGAGACACTGCCACTCTGAGAAGCTCTTTTTATACCCAATCATGTTGCCAATTGACCTAATGAGTGTTAATTGGTCTTCCAGCTCTTCGTTATGCTCAAATTTACTTTTTCCAGCCTCTTATTGCTACTTGTCCCAACTTTTTGGGGATTTGTTGACACCGTAAAAATCAACGTATTTTTTCTTTAAAATGATACATTTACTCGGATTAAACGTTTGATCTGTCATCTACGTTCTATTACAAATAACATATTGACATTTGCCATCTCCACATCATTGCATTCAGTTTTTATTCACAATTTGTTTAGTGTCCCAACTTTTTGGGAATCCGGTTTGTATAACCTGGGTATCTTCTGTATATAATTATATATGTACAGCTGGTATAACCTGGGTATCTTCTGTATATAATTATATATATACAGCTGGTATAACCTGGGTATCTTCTGTATATAATTATATATGTACAGCTGGTATAACCTGGGTATCTTCTGTATATAATTATATATATACAGCTGGTATAACCTGGGTATCTTCTGTATATAGTTATATATGTACAGCTGGAATTCGTTATACATATTCCTGTATATAGTGATATGGAGCATGCTGGTATAACCTGGGCATCTCCTTTATCTATCTACACTGCCACCTGGATTTAACTAAGCATATAGTTCTGAGCCTCCTGTTGGATAATTACTGCATGGGCGATTATCTTTCAACTGGCAACAAGTTATTTAACCCCAACTGGTGCAATGAGTTGCGTCTCGTTTCTTAAACAACCATGTCGAAAGACACATCTCATGGTCGTGGAAAGATGTTAGTCTGTTTGAGAAGGGTCACTATTGTCCCTGTTTGGCCTTGACAAAGGCATAGTAATCTTAGTGAATGTAAACTTTTGACTTTGCAGAAAGTAATAAAAGTGCCTTAAAACATTCTCTCCCTCTCATTATTCTGTCATTTGGCAAATGATAATTATGGTAATCCTAATTGACCAAAAACAGGAAAGGTTTATTCTGATTTCATGTCAGATATTGAGAAAAACATGCAGAAGTGTATTTTTATATAGTGTATGTAAACTTCTGGTTTCAACTGTATATAATTATACTAGCTGATGACCCGGCGTTGCTCGGGTATTTATTTATTGCAATTTTATATTAAATAACAGTGACTTTCACAATGGCCGCCCCTTTAAAGGGCTTCTACCACCAGAAATACTGTTATGTAGCTGACTGACATTACCGATGCACTAATGTCAGCACTACATAACAGTATGTTTTTTACCTTTCTCCCTGCAGCCATTTTGGTAAAATAAGCACTTTTGTAATATGCTAATGAGCCTCTAGGTGCTATGTGAGTGTAAAATCAGCACCTAGAGGCTCTGTCTACTCACCCTTTATCCCGCCCAGGTCCCCTGTTCTGCCCGCCACGCTCCTCATGATGTGAAAGTTTGCAGCATCGTTGACGAAATCACGCATCTGCGGCGTTCACTTCTGTACTCGGCACAGTGAGTGAATGATGCGCTCCTGGTGCCGGCTTCCTCACTGTGATGTAGTCGGCGCAGGCGCAGTGAGGAATCCGGCACCAGGAGAGCGGCCTTCACTCACTGCGCCGAAGACAGAAGTGAACGGCGCAGGCGCGGGATTTCGTCAACGATGTTGCGAACCGTCGCATCAATCAAGAGGAGCAGGGCGGGCAGAACAGGGGACCTGGGCGGGATAAAGGGTGAGTAGACGGAGCCTCTGGGTGCTGATTTTACGCCCACATAGCACCTAGAGGCTCATTGGCATATTACAAAAGTGCGAATTTTACCAAAATGGCTGCAGGAAGAAAGGTAAAAAACATACTGTTATGTAGTGCTGACATTAGTGCATCGCTAATGTCAGTCAGCTACATAACAGTATTTCTGGTGGTAGAAGCCCTTTAACCACTTCAACCCCGCTAGCTGAAACCCCCTTAATGACCAGGCCACTTTTTACACTTCGGCACTACACTACTTTCACCGTTTATCGCTCGGTCATCCAACTTACCACCCAAATGAATTTTACCTCCTTCTCTTCTCACTAATAGAGCTTCCATTTGGTGGTATTTCATTGCTGCTGACATTTTTACTTTTTTTGTTATTAATCAAAGTTTAACGATTTTTTTGCAAAAAAATGACATTTTTCACTTTCAGCTGTAAAATTTTGCAAAAAACAACAACATCCATATATAAATTTTTTGCTAAATTTATTGTTCTACATGTCTTTGATAAAAAAAAATGTTTAGACAAAAAAAAAATGGTTTGGGTAAAAGTTATAGCGTTTACAAACTATGGTACAAAAATGTGAATTTCCGCTTTTTGAATCAGCTCTGACTTTCTGAGCACCTGTCATGTTTCCTGAGGTTCTACAATGCCCAGACAGTAGAAAAGCCCCACAAATTACCCCATTTCGGAAAGTAGACACCCTAAGGTATTCGCTGATGGGCATAGTGAGTTCATAGAACTTTTTATTTTTGTCAGAAGTTAGCGGAAAATGATGATTTGTTTATTTTATTTTTTTTTCTTGCAAAGTATCATATTCCACTAACTTGTGACAAAAAATTCTAGGAACTCGCCATGCCCCTCACGGAATACATAGGGGTGTCTTCTTTCCAAAATGGGGTCACTTGTGGGGTAGTTATACTGCCCTGGCATTCTAGGGGCCCTAATGCGTGAGAAGTAGTTTGCAATCAAAATCTGTAAAAAATGGCCGGTGAAATCCGAAAGGTGCACTTTGGAATGTGTGCCCCTTTGCCCACCTAGGCTGCAAAAAAGTGTCACACATGTGGTATCGCCGTACTCAGGAGAAGTTGGGGAATGTGTTTTGGGGTGTCATTTTACATACACCTATGCTGGGTGAGAGAAATATCCTGGCAAAAGACAACTTTTCCCATTTTTTTATACAAAGTTGGCATTTGACCAAGATATTTATCTCACCCAGCATGGGTATATGTAAAATTACACCCCAAAACACATTCCTTAACTTCTCCTGAGTACGGCGATACCAGATGTGTGACACTTTTTTGCAGCCTAGGTGGGCAAAGGGGCACACATTCCAAAGAGCACCTTTCGGATTTCGCAGGCCATTTTTTACACATTTTGATTGCAAAGTACTTCTCACACATATGGGCCCCTAAATTGCCAGGGCAGTATAACTACTATGACCCCATTTTGGAAAGAAGACACCCCAAGAAGACACCCCAAGGAATTCTGTGAGGGGCATGGCGAGTTCCTAGATTTCTTTATTTTTTGTCACAAGTTAGCGGAAAATGATGATTTTTTTTTTTCCTTACAAAAGTCTCATATTCCACTAACTTGCGACAAAAAATTAAAAATTCTAGGAACACGCCATGCCCCTCACGGAATACCTTGGGTGTCTTCTTTCCAAAATGGGGTCACTTGTGGCGTAGTTATACTGCCCTGGCAATTTAGGGGCCCATATGTGTGAGAAGTAGTTTGCAATCAAAATGTGTAAAAAATGGCCTGCGAAATCCGAAAGGTGCTCTTTGGAATGTGTGCCCCTTTGCCCACCTAGGCTGCAAAAAAGTGTCACACATGTGGTATCGCCGTACTCAGGAGAAGTTGGGGAATGTGTTTTGGGGTGTCATTTTACATATACCCATGCTGGGTGAGAGAAATATCTTGGCAAAAGACAACTTTTCCCATTTTTTTTATACAAAGTTGGCATTTGACCAAGATATTTATCTCACCCAGCATGGGTATATGTAAAATGACACCCCAAAACACATTCCCCAACTTCTCCTGAGTACGGCAATACCACATGTGTGACACTTTTTTGCAGCCTAGATGCACAAAGCGGCCCAAATTCCTTTTAGGAGGGCATTTTTAGACATTTGGATCCCAGACTTCTTCTCACGCTTTCGGGCCCCTAACATGCCAGGGCAGTATAAATACCCCACATGTGACCCCATTTTGGAAAGAAGACACCCCAAGGTATTCTCTGAGGTATTCCGTGAGGGGCATGGCGAGTTCCTAGAATTTTTTTTGGTACAAGTTAGCGGAAATTTTTTATTTTTGTATTTTCTCACAAAGTCTCCCTTTCCGCTAACTTGGGACAAAAATTTCAATCTTTCATGGACTCAATATGCCCCTCACGGAATACCTTGGGGTGTCTTCTTTCCGAAATGGGGTCACATGTGGGGTATTTATACTGCCCTGGCATTTTAGGGGCCCTAAAGCGTGAGAAGAAGTCTGGAATATAAATGTCAAAAATTTTTTACACATTTGGATTCCGTGAGGGGTATGGTGAGTTCATGTAAGATTTTATTTTTTGACACAAGTTAGTGGAATATGAGACTTAGTAAGAAAAAACAAAAATAAAAAAAAAATTCCGCTAACTTGGGCCCAAAAAAAGTCTGAATGGAGCCTTACAGGGGGTGATCAATGACAGGGGGGTGATCACCCCATATAGACTCCCTGATCACCCCCCTGTCATCGATCACCCCCCTGTCATTGATCACCCCCCTGTAAGGCTCCATTCAGACATCCGTATGTGTTTTGCGGATCCGATCCATGTATCCGTGGATCCGTAAAAATCATACGGACGTCTGAATGGAGCCTTACAGGGGGGTGATCAATGACAGGGGGGTGATCAATGACAGGGAAGTGATCAGGAATAGGGATGAGCGAACTCGAACTGTATAGTTCGGGTTCGTACCGAATTTTGGGGTGTCCGTGACACGGACCCGAACCCGGACATTTTCGTAAAAGTCCGGGTTCGGGTTCGGTGTTCGTCGCTTTCTTCGCGCTTTTGTGACGCTTTCTTGGCGCTTTTTGAAAGGCTGCAAAGCAGCCAATTAACAAGCGTCATACTACTTGCCCCAAGAGGCCATCACAGCCATGCCTACTATTGGCATGGCTGTGATTGGCCAGAGCACCATGTGACCCAGCCTCTATTTAAGCTGGAGTCACATAGCGCCGCCCGTCACTCTGCTCTGATTAGCGTAGGGAGAGGTTGCGGCTGCGACAGTAGGGCGAGATTAGGCAGATTAACTCCTCCAAAGGACTTGATTAACTGATCGATCTGCAGCTGTGGATCATTGAGCTGCTGATCCTCAATTGCTCACTGTTTTTAGGCTGCCCAGACCGTTTGTCAGTCACATTTTTCTGGGGTGATCGGCGGCCATTTTGTGTCTTGTGGTGCGCCAGCACAAGCTGCGACCAAGTGCATTTAACCCTCAATGGTGTGGTTGTTTTTTGGCTAAAGCCTACATCAGGGTGAAGCTGTCACACCAAGTGCATTTAACCAGCAATAGTCTGTTCATTTTTTGGCCATATACAAAATCAGGGGCAAGCTGCGCCTGTCACCAAGTGCATTTAACCCTCAATGGTGTGGTTGTTTTTTGGCTAAAGCCTACATCAGGGTGAAGCTGTCACACCAAGTGCATTTAACCAGCAATAGTCTGTTCATTTTTTGGCCATATACTAAATCAGGGGCAAGCTGCGCCTGTCACCAAGTGCATTTAACCCTCAATGGTGTGGTTGTTTTTTGGCTAAAGCCTACATCAGGGTGAAGCTGTCACACCAAGTGCATTTAACCAGCAATAGTCTGTTTATTTTTTGGCCATATCCCAGTCTAATTCTGTCACTAAATCCATACCGGTCACCCAGCGCCTAAATACTAGGCCTCAAATTTATATCCCGCTAAATCTGTCCTTAGTGCTGTAGCTGGGCGAGTTATTTAGTGTCCGTTCAAGCACATTTCTTGTTCTGGGTTGAAATACAATTCCCAATTTAGCAATTTCATAATTTAGTGGTTTCTGCTATATCAGAGCTATTTGAAATCTATCCCTAAAAGGGTATATAATATTCAAGGTGCACATTGGGTCATTCAGAATAACTTCACACACACCCGCTACTGTGTATTTCCAAGTCTAATTCTGGCACTAAACCCATACCTGTCACCCAGCGCCTAAATACTAGGCCTCAAATTTATATCCAGCTAAATCTGTCCCTAGTGCTGTAGCTGGGCGAGTTATTTAGTGTCCGTTCAAGCACATTTCTTGTTCTGGGTTGAAATACAATTCCCAATTTAGCAATTTCATAATTTAGTGGTTTCTGCTATATCAGAGCTATTTGAAATCTATCCCTAAAAGGGTATATAATATTCAAGGTGCACATTGGGTCATTCAGAATAACTTCACACACACCCGCTACTGTGTATTTCCAAGTCTAATTCTGGCACTAAACCCATACCTGTCACCCAGCGCCTAAATACTAGGCCTCAAATTTATATCCCGCTAAATCTGTCCTTAGTGCTGTAGCTGGGCGAGTTATTTAGTGTCCGTTCAAGCACATTTCTTGTTCTGGGTTGAAATACAATTCCCAATTTAGCAATTTCATAATTTAGTGGTTTCTGCTATATCAGAGCTATTTGAAATCTATCCCTAAAAGGGTATATAATATTCAAGGTGCACATTGGGTCATTCAGAATAACTTCACACACACCCGCTACTGTGTATTTCCAAGTCTAATTCTGTCACTAAACCCATACCTGTCACCCAGCGCCTAAATACTAGGCCTCAAATTTATATCCCGCTAAATCTGTCCCTAGTGCTGTAGCTGGGCGAGTTATTTAGTGTCCGTTCAAGCACATTTCTTGTTCTGGGTTGAAATACAATTCCCAATTTAGCAATTTCATAATTTAGTGGTTTCTGCTATATCAGAGCTATTTGAAATCTATCCCTAAAAGGGTATATAATATTCAAGGTGCACATTGGGTCATTCAGAATAACTTCACACACACCCGCTACTGTGTATTTCCAAGTCTAATTCTGTCACTAAACCCATACCTGTCACCCAGCGCCTAAATACTAGGCCTCAAATTTATATCCCGCTAAATCTGTCCCTAGTGCTGTAGCTGGGCGAGTTATTTAGTGTCCGTTCAAGCACATTTCTTGTTCTGGGTTGAAATACAATTCCCAATTTAGCAATTTCATAATTTAGTGGTTTCTGCTATATCAGAGCTATTTGAAATCTATCCCTAAAAGGGTATATAATATTCAAGGTGCACATTGGGTCATTCAGAATAACTTCACACACACCCGCTACTGTGTATTTCCAAGTCTAATTCTGTCACTAAACCCATACCTGTCACCCAGCGCCTAAATACTAGGCCTCAAATTTATATCCCGCTAAATCTGTCCTTAGTGCTGTAGCTGGGCGAGTTATTTAGTGTCCGTTCAAGCACATTTCTTGTTCTGGGTTGAAATACAATTCCCAATTTAGCAATTTCATAATTTAGTGGTTTCTGCTATATCAGAGCTATTTGAAATCTATCCCTAAAAGGGTATATAATATTCAAGGTGCACATAGGGTCATTCAGAATAACTTCACACACCCGCTACTGTGCATTTCCAAATCTAATTCTGTCACTAAACCCATACCTGTCACCCAGCGCCTAAATACTAGGCCTCAAATTTATATCCCGCTAAATCTCTCGTTACCGCTGTCCTGTTGTGGCTGGGAAAGTTATTTAGTGTCCGTCAAAGCACATTTTTTGTTCTGGGTTGAAATACAATTCCCAATTTAGCAATTTCATAATTTAGTCGTTTCTGCTATATCAGAGCTATTTGAAATCTATCCCTAAAAGGGTAGATCATATTGAAGGTGCACATAGGGTCATTCAGAATAACTTCACACACACGCTTCTGTGCATTTCCAAGTCTAATTCTGTCACTAAATCCATACCGGTCACCCAGCGCCTAAATACTAGGCCTCAAATTTATATCCCGCTGAATTTGAATACAATACATTGGGCCAAATAATATATTTGTTGTTGTGGTGAACCATAACAATGAGAAAAACATCTAGTAAGGGACGCGGACGTGGACATGGTCGTGGTGGTGTTAGTGGACCCTCTGGTGCTGGGAGAGGACGTGGCCGTTCTGCCACATCCACACGTCCTAGTGTACCAACTACCTCAGGTCCCAGTAGCCGCCAGAATTTACAGCGATATATGGTGGGGCCCAATGCCGTTCTAAGGATGGTAAGGCCTGAGCAGGTACAGGCATTAGTCAATTGGGTGGCCGACAGTGGATCCAGCACGTTCACATTATCTCCCACCCAGTCTTCTGCAGAAAGCGCACAGATGGCGCCTGAAAACCAACCCCATCAGTCTGTCACATCACCCCCATGCATACCAGGGAAACTGTCTCAGCCTCAAGTTATGCAGCAGTCTCTTATGCTGTTTGAAGACTCCGCTGGCAGGGTTTCCCAAGGGCATCCACCTAGCCCTTCCCCAGCGGTGAAAGACATAGAATGCACTGACGCACAACCACTTATGTTTCCTGATGATGAGGACATGGGAATACCACCTCAGCATGTCTCTGATGATGACGAAACACAGGTGCCAACTGCTGCGTCTTTCTGCAGTGTGCAGACTGAACAGGAGGTCAGGGATCAAGACTGGGTGGAAGACGATGCAGGGGACGATGAGGTCCTAGACCCCACATGGAATGAAGGTCGTGCCACTGACTTTCACAGTTCGGAGGAAGAGGCAGTGGTGAGACCGAGCCAACAGCGTAGCAAAAGAGGGAGCAGTGGGCAAAAGCAGAACACCCGCCGCCAAGAGACTCCGCCTGCTACTGACCGCCGCCATCTGGGACCGAGCACCCCAAAGGCAGCTTCAAGGAGTTCCCTGGCATGGCACTTCTTCAAACAATGTGCTGACGACAAGACCCGAGTGGTTTGCACGCTGTGCCATCAGAGCCTGAAGCGAGGCATTAACGTTCTGAACCTGAGCACAACCTGCATGACCAGGCACCTGCATGCAAAGCATGAACTGCAGTGGAGTAAACACCTTAAAACCAAGGAAGTCACTCAGGCTCCCCCTGCTACCTCTTCTGCTGCTGCCGCCTCGGCCTATTCTGCTGCTGCCGCCTCGGCCTCTTCCTCCGCCTCTGGAGGAACGTTGGCACCTGCCGCCCAGCAAACAGGGGATGTACCACCAACACCACCACCACCACCTCCGTCACCAAGCGTCTCAACCATGTCACACGCCAGCGTTCAGCTCTCCATCTCACAAACATTTGATAGAAAGCGTAAATTCCCACCTAGCCACCCTCGATCCCTGGCCCTCAATGCCAGCATTTCTAAACTACTGGCCTATGAAATGCTGTCATTTAGGCTGGTGGACACAGACAGCTTCAAACAGCTCATGTCGCTTGCTGTCCCACAGTATGTTGTTCCCAGCCGGCACTACTTCTCCAAGAGAGCCGTGCCTTCCCTGCACAACCAAGTATCCGATAAAATCAAGTGTGCACTGCGCAACGCCATCTGTAGCAAGGTCCACCTAACCACAGATACGTGGACCAGTAAGCACGGCCAGGGACGCTATATCTCCCTAACTGCACACTGGGTAAATGTAGTGGCAGCTGGGCCCCAGGCGGAGAGCTGTTTGGCGCACGTCCTTCCGCCGCCAAGGATCGCAGGGCAACATTCTTTGCCTCCTGTTGCCACCTCCTCCTTCTCGGCTTCCTCCTCCTCTTCTTCCACCTGCTCATCCAGTCAGCCACACACCTTCACCACCAACTTCAGCACAGCCCGGGGTAAACGTCAGCAGGCCATTCTGAAACTCATATGTTTGGGGGACAGGCCCCACACCGCACAGGAGTTGTGGCGGGGTATTGAACAACAGACCGACGAGTGGTTGCTGCCGGTGAGCCTCAAGCCCGGCCTGGTGGTGTGTGATAATGGGCGAAATCTCGTTGCAGCTCTGGGACTAGCCAATTTGACGCACATCCCTTGCTTGGCGCATGTGCTGAATTTGGTGGTGCAGAAGTTCATTCACAACTACCCCGACATGTCAGAGCTGCTGCATAAAGTGCGGGCCGTCTGTTCGCGCTTCCGGCGTTCACATCCTGCTGCTGCTCGCCTGTCTGCGCTACAGCGTAACTTCGGCCTTCCCGCTCACCGCCTCATATGCGACGTGCCCACCAGGTGGAACTCCACCTTGCACATGCTGGACAGACTGTGCGAGCAGCAGCAGGCCATAGTGGAGTTTCAGCTGCAGCACGCACGGGTCAGTCGCACTACAGAACAGCACCACTTCACCACCAATGACTGGGCCTCCATGCGAGACCTGTGTGCCCTGTTGCGCTGTTTCGAGTACTCCACCAACATGGCCAGTGGCGATGACACCGTTATCAGCGTTACAATACCACTTCTATGTCTCCTTGAGAAAACACTTAGGGCGATGATGGAAGAGGAGGTGGCCCAGGAGGAGGAGGAGGAGGATGAGGAAGAGGGGTCATTTTTAGCACTTTCAGGCCAGTCTCTTCGAAGTGACTCAGAGGGAGGTTTTTGGCAACAGCAGAGGCCAGGTACAAATGTGGCCAGCCAGGGCCCACTACTGGAGGACGAGGAGGACGAGGATGAGGAGGAGGTGGAGGAGGATGAGGATGAAGCATGGTCACAGCGGGGTGGCACCCAACGCAGCTCGGGTCCATCACTGGTGCGTGGCTGGGGGGAAAGGCAGGACGATGACGATACGCCTCCCACAGAGGACAGCTTGTCCTTACCCCTGGGCAGCCTGGCACACATGAGCGACTACATGCTGCAGTGCCTGCGCAACGACAGCAGAGTTGCCCACATTTTAACCTGTGCGGACTACTGGGTTGCCACCCTGCTGGATCCACGCTACAAAGACAATGTGCCCACCTTACTTCCTGCACTGGAGCGTGATAGGAAGATGCGCGAGTACAAGCGCACGTTGGTAGACGCGCTACTGAGAGCATTCCCAAATGTCACAGGGGAACAAGTGGAAGCCCAAGGCCAAGGCAGAGGAGGAGCAAGAGGTCGCCAAGGCAGCTGTGTCACGGCCAGCTCCTCTGAGGGCAGGGTTAGCATGGCAGAGATGTGGAAAACTTTTGTCAACACGCCACAGCTAACTGCACCACCACCTGATACGCAACGTGTTAGCAGGAGGCAACATTTCACTAACATGGTGGAACAGTACGTGTGCACACCCCTCCACGTACTGACTGATGGTTCGGCCCCATTCAACTTCTGGGTCTCTAAATTGTCCACGTGGCCAGAGCTAGCCTTTTATGCCTTGGAGGTGCTGGCCTGCCCGGCAGCCAGCGTTTTGTCTGAACGTGTATTCAGCACGGCAGGGGGCGTCATTACAGACAAACGCAGCCGCCTGTCTACAGCCAATGTGGACAAGCTGACGTTCATAAAAATGAACCAGGCATGGATCCCACAGGACCTGTCCGTCCCTTGTCCAGATTAGACATTAACTACCTCCCCATAACCATATATTATTGGACTCCAGGGCACTTCCTCATTCAATCCTATTTTTATTTTCATTTTACCATTATATTGCGAGGCTACCCAAAGTTGAATGAACCTCTCCTCTGCCTGTGTGCTAGGCCTAAATATATGCCAATGGACTGTTGCAGTGGTGGCTGACATGAAGCCTGATTCTCTGCTATGACATGCAGACTAATTCTCTGCTGACATGAAGCCAGATTGTCTGTTACGGGACCTCTCTCCTCTGCCTGGGTGCTGGGCCTAAATTTATGACAATGGACTGTTGCAGTGGTGGCTGACGTGAAGCCTGATTCTCTGCTATGACATGCAGACTGATTCTCTGCTGACATGAAGCCAGATCCTCTGTTACGGGACCTCTCTCCTCTGCCTGGGTGCTGGGCCTAAATATATGCCAATGGACTGTTGCAGTGGTGGGTGACGTGAAGCCTCATTCTCTGCTATGACATGCAGACTGATTCTCTGCTGACATGAAGCCAGATCTTCTGTTACGGGACCTCTCTGCTCTGCCTGTGTGCTAGGCCTAAATATATGCCAATGGACTGTTGCAGTGGTGGCTGACGTGAAGCCTGATTCTCTGCTATGACATGCAGACTGATTCTCTGCTGACATGAAGCCAGATTCTCTGTTACGGGACCTCTCTCCTCTGCCTGTGTGTGTGCTGGGCCTAAATATATGCCAATGGACTGTTGCAGTGGTGGGTGACGTGAAGCCTCATTCTCTGCTATGACATGCAGACTGATTCTCTGCTGACATGAAGACAGATTCTCTGTTACGGGACCTCCCTCCTCTGCCTGGTGTGCTGGGCCTAAATATATGCCAATGGACTGTTGCAGTGGTGGCTGACGTGAAGCCTCATTCTCTGCTATGACATGCAGACTAATTCTCTGCTGACATGAAGACAGATTCTCTGTTACGGGACCTCTCTCCTCTGCCTGTGTGTGTGCTGGGCCTAAATATATGCCAATGGACTGTTGCAGTGGTGGCTGACGTGAAGCCTCATTCTCTGCTATGACATGCAGACTGATTCTCTGCTGACATGAAGACAGATTCTCTGTTACGGGACCTCCCTCCTCTGCCTGGGTGCTGGGCCTAAATATATGCCAATGGACTGTTGCAGTGGTGGCTGACGTGAAGCCTCATTCTCTGCTATGACATGCAGACTAATTCTCTGCTGACATGAAGACAGATTCTCTGTTACGGGACCTCTCTCCTCTGCCTGTGTGTGCTGGGCCTAAATATATGCCAATGGACTGTTGCAGTGGTGGGTGACGTGAAGCCTCATTCTCTGCTATGACATGCAGACTGATTCTCTGCTGACATGAAGCCAGATTCGTCTGTTACGGGACCTCTCTGCTCTGCCTGTGTGCTAGGCCTAAATATATGCCAATGGACTGTTGCAGTGGTGGGTGACGTGAAGCCTCATTCTCTGCTATGACATGCAGACTGATTCTCTGCTGACATGAAGACAGATTCTCTGTTACGGGACCTCTCTCCTCTGCCTGTGTGTGCTGGGCCTAAATATATGCCAATGGACTGTTGCAGTGGTGGGTGACGTGAAGCCTCATTCTCTGCTATGACATGCAGACTGATTCTCTGCTGACATGAAGCCAGATTCGTCTGTTACGGGACCTCTCTGCTCTGCCTGTGTGCTAGGCCTAAATATATGCCAATGGACTGTTGCAGTGGTGGGTGACGTGAAGCCTCATTCTCTGCTATGACATGCAGACTGATTCTCTGCTGACATGAAGCCAGATTCTCTGTTACGGGACCTCTCTCCTCTGCCTGTGTGTGCTGGGCCTAAATATATGCCAATGGACTGTTGCAGTGGTGGGTGACGTGAAGCCTCATTCTCTGCTATGACATGCAGACTGATTCTCTGCTGACATGAAGACAGATTCTCTGTTACGGGACCTCCCTCCTCTGCCTGGGTGCTGGGCCTAAATATATGCCAATGGACTGTTGCAGTGGTGGCTGACGTGAAGCCTCATTCTCTGCTATGACATGCAGACTAATTCTCTGCTGACATGAAGACAGATTCTCTGTTACGGGACCTCTCTCCTCTGCCTGTGTGTGCTGGGCCTAAATATATGCCAATGGACTGTTGCAGTGGTGGGTGACGTGAAGCCTCATTCTCTGCTATGACATGCAGACTGATTCTCTGCTGACATGAAGCCAGATCGTCTGTTACGGGACCTCTCTGCTCTGCCTGTGTGCTAGGCCTAAATATATGCCAATGGACTGTTGCAGTGGTGGGTGACGTGAAGCCTCATTCTCTGCTATGACATGCAGACTGATTCTCTGCTGACATGAAGACAGATTCTCTGTTACGGGACCTCTCTCCTCTGCCTGTGTGTGTGCTGGGCCTAAATATATGCCAATGGACTGTTGCAGTGGTGGGTGACGTGAAGCCTCATTCTCTGCTATGACATGCAGACTGATTCTCTGCTGACATGAAGCCAGATCGTCTGTTACGGGACCTCTCTGCTCTGCCTGTGTGCTAGGCCTAAATATATGCCAATGGACTGTTGCAGTGGTGGGTGACGTGAAGCCTCATTCTCTGCTATGACATGCAGACTGATTCTCTGCTGACATGAAGACAGATTCTCTGTTACGGGACCTCCTCTCCTCTGCCTGTGTGTGCTGGGCCTAAATATATGCCAATGGACTGTTGCAGTGGTGGCTGACGTGAAGCCTCATTCTCTGCTATGACATGCAGACTAATTCTCTGCTGACATGAAGACAGATTCTCTGTTACGGGACCTCTCTCCTCTGCCTGTGTGTGTGCTGGGCCTAAATATATGCCAATGGACTGTTGCAGTGGTGGCTGACGTGAAGCCTCATTCTCTGCTATGACATGCAGACTAATTCTCTGCTGACATGAAGACAGATTCTCTGTTACGGGACCTCTCCTCCTCTGCCTGGGTGCTGGGCCTAAATATATGCCAATGGACTGTTGCAGTGGTGGCTGACGTGAAGCCTCATTCTCTGCTATGGGACCTCTCTCCAATTGATTTTGGTTAATTTTTATTTATTTAATTTTTATTTTAATTCATTTCCCTATCCACATTTGTTTGCAGGGGATTTACCTACATGTTGCTGCCTTTTGCAGCCCTCTAGCTCTTTCCTGGGCTGTTTTACAGCCTTTTTAGTGCCGAAAAGTTCGGGTCACCATTGACTTCAATGGGGTTCGGGTTCGGGACGAAGTTCGGATCGGGTTCGGATCCCGAACCCGAACATTTCCGGGATGTTCGGCCGAACTTCTCGAACCCGAACATCCAGGTGTTCGCTCAACTCTAATCAGGAAGTCTATATGCGTGATCACCCCCTTGTCATTGATCACCCCCCTGTAAAGCTCCATTCAGACGTCCGTATGTGTTTTGCGGATCCGATCCATGTATCAGTGGATCCGTAAAAATCATACGGACGTCTGAATGGAGCCTTACAGGGGGGTGATCAATGACAGGGGGGTGATCAATGACAGGGGGGTGATCAATGACAGCGAAGTGATCAGGAAGTCTATATGCGTGATCACCCCCTTGTCATTGATCACCCCCCTGTAAGGCTCCATTCAGACATCCGTATGTGTTTTGCGGATCCGATCCATGTATCAGTGGATCCGTAAAAATCATACGGACGTCTGAATGGAGACTTACAGGGGGGTGATCAATGACGGAGGTGATCAGGGAGTCTATATGGGTGATCACCCCTCTGTCATTGATCACCCCCCTGTAAGGCTCCATTCAGACGTCCGTATGTGTTTTGCGGATCCGATCCATGTATCAGTGGATCCGTAAAAATCATACGGACCTCTGAATGGAGCCTTACAGGGGGGTGATCAATGACAGGGGGGTGATCAATGACAGAGGGGTGATCAGGGAGTATATATGGGGTGATCAGGGGTTCATAAGGGGTTAATAAGTGACAGGGGGGGTGTAGTGTAGTGGTGCTACTTATTACAGAGCTGCTTGTGTCCTCTGGTGGTCGATCCAAACAAAAGGGACCACCAGAGGACTAGGTAGCAGGTATATTAGACGCTGTTATCAAAACAGCGTCTAATATACCTGTTAGGGGTTAAAAAAATCACATCTCCAGCCTGCCAGCGAGCAATCGCCGCTGGCAGGCTGGAGATCCACTCGCTTACCTTCCGTTCCTGTGAGCGCACGCGCCTGTGTGCGCGCGTTCACAGGAAATCTCGGCTATCGCGAGATGACGCACGGATGCGTCCAGGAGGAGTAAATCAACCACCTTCCGGACGCATCTGTGCGTTAGGCGGTCGGGAGGTGGTTAAAGGGGCGGCCACTGTGAAAGTCACTCTTAAAGGCTTGGCCATTCTGAAAGTCACTGTAAAAGGGACGACCACCGTGAAAGTCACTGTTATTTAATATAAAATTGCAATAAATAAATACCCGAGCAACGCCGGGTCATCAGCTAGTATAATTATATACAGTTGAAACCAGAAGTTTACATACACTATATAAAAAGACACATCTGCATGTTTTTCTCAATATCTGACATGAAATCCGAACAAACCTTTCCTGTTTTTGGTCAATTAGGATTACCATAATTATTATTTGCCAAATGACAGAATAATGAGAGGGAGAGAATGTTTTAAGGCACTTTTATTACTTTCTGCAAAGTCAAAAGTTTACATACACTAAGATTACTATGCCTTTGTCAAGGCCAAACAGGGACAATAGTGGCCACATCATACAGTGGGGAGGGTGGCAACCTCATGAGGAGTCAACACAGTGGCCCAGTTACAGAGTGGTGAGGTGGCAACCACATGATGAGTCAACATAGTGGTCAGTCACAGAGTGGTGGGAGCCACAGGACGAATCAAAACAGTGGCCCAGTTACATTATGGGGAGGTGGCAACCGCATGAGGAGTTAACACAGTAACCTTGTCACAGAGTGGAGAAGTGGGGGGCAACAGCAGTGGCAGTAAAAGCACAAGATAGTGGGTGGCAGTAGTAAAACCTGGCAGCAGAGGTAGCAGGTGTGGCATTAGGTGGGTGGCAGTACCAGAATAGTGGCTGAAGCAGGTGGCCACAAAAAACAGGTCTCTTCACAAAGTTTTGGTGTGGCACTCAGAATGATCTAGTCTGATGCATCAGGCACTGGGTGTGGAAATCCTGGCTGATTGATCTAAGGGCAGTCTCTCAAGATTTTGGGTGGAAAGGAAAGTTACTCCCCCCCTCCCCCCCCGCTGCACTAAACCCCCGCTCTGATGCCATACTACTGGCTGGGCAGGAAAGCTTGTCCAGGGCAAATTCGGCCAGTTGTGGCCACAAATCAAGCTTGACTGCCCAGTAGTTCAGGAGATCTTAGATGTGGGTTGGCAGGGTACAGTCCAAGTATGCCACCACCTGCTGGTTCAGATTCTGCTCCATGTCTTGCTGCTGCTGCGTGACTTTTTCACTCGTCGCCCTCTAGCTCCTCCTGCTCCTCTCCTGTCACTTGTGCAGAAAAAACACCCATTTCTGTATACATTGCTTGTATGTGAATGTCCTAATCCTGCTTCTCCTCCTCCTCCTCCTCCTCCTCCTCCAGATAAACCCCTACAGGGCTTAGGTGACCGTGAGATGTAGGTGCCACGTCTCCTGTCCCCTGGCCAGCCAGATTTAGCCGAATCTGCTCCAGGACATGGAGTGAAATGAAGTAGTTCATCCCATAATCCTGGCAAATAAAGTGGCTTCCTCAAAGGACCTGAGGAAATGGCAGGTGTCACGCATGATGTGCCACTGGCTAATGTCGACATTACACAGGGGAGTTCTCCTGTCTGCCTGCATCATCAGGAAATCATTTATGGCCTGACTCTGCTGATATAGTCGGCCCAACATGTGGAGGATGGAGTTCCAACAGGTGAAAACGTCACACGTCAGGGAATGTTGGGGAACGTTATTCTGCCTTTGCAGTGTAAGAGTGGCTAAAGTGCATGCACAGTTTCCTGGCCATTTTCAGGATGTCTTACAGATGGGTGGAAGACTTCAGGAACCACTTTACAACCAGTTTATAGACGTACGCCATGCAGGGCCCATGGCTCAGCCCTCGTTAATCAGCGCTGACACAATGTTCTTCCCGTTGTCGGTGAACATGGTTCTCATTTTTAGTTGGCAAGGAAACAGAGCAGGACTCACAGCTTGAGAACGTGAAGGCGGCAGTGCCTTCACCTGGCTAAGTTGCTGGTGTGGCTGTTAGCACATTTGCCTAGTGGGCCATAAAGGACTTAGTCATAGCTCCACACGTCGGCGCTGCTGTGAACTCTAGCAGACACCAACAGGCTCACGGACTGGTCCACCTTTTATTTAACATACAAGTGCAGGGCTGGGACTGCCTTTTTGGAAAAGTAATGATGACTTGGGACTTTCCACCTTAGCTCAGCACAAGCCATCAGTTCTCTGAAAGGCGCAGAGTCCATCACATGGAAAGGGAGGGACTGTAGTACCAGCAACTTGGACAGGAGCATGTTCAGCTTCTGCGCCATTGGATGTGTGCATGCATACTGTTGTCTTTTTGCAATTGCCTCAATGATCGATTGCTGACAAAACGAGTGATAAGGAGTAGAAGGAGGAGCGGGAGCATCAGGACCAGTAGATGATGGGAAGGAAACACAGCTTCCTTCTGCTGAGGTGGTGGAGCCTTGACTGCTGGAGAATGGGTGCAGGCCATTGGGTGATGCAGCAGTTGCTGCTTCAGGCTGTACCACTACATTATCGCCACGGTTTTCCCAGGCCACTTCATGCTGATGCTGCATGTGTTGACGCAGGGCCATGATGCCAACATTGGCACCCTAGCCACGCTTCACCTTTTGCCCACAGATAATACAAATGGCAATGCTGACGTTCTCTGGCAGCTTGATGAAAAATTCCCACACCGCTGAGTATGGCATTTTTTTCCCACCAAGTCAACCATTCAAGAACAGCTGGGTTGCTGGTCAAAACACGACCGCTGGATGACACTGGCAGCTCTGGCCTGTCCCTGCAACTGCTGCTACCATTTTCCCTTCTTCTGCTGCTACTTCTGCCAGCTCCAGCAACATTTTGACCACTGCCCGTTCCCTTAGAAGGCCCTGGCACCTGTCTGTTATAAGTAAAAACAATCAAAACCCCCAAAACTTGTAGTATCAGGCTGCAATTCCACACCAAGTCCACAATTAGGGATTAACGGGTATATTTATGTGTAACAGTACTTGAGCACCCTAAAATCTCCCCGAATAACAGAATCAAGGATTAGTTTAATTACTGATGTATCAAAAATGCAAACAACCTAAAATCTGTAGTATCAGATCACTTTTTGTTTCCCCAATTAGTGCAGCAAGGTGTAATAGAATAGCTTCTCTACTACCCAGGCTTTACACTCTTCTCTTGATCCCTGATCTCTCCCTGTAGTGTGCATAAAGCCTCACTATTCTATCCCTACATTAACAATAAGCTGTCCCTGAACTGCTCAATAGTAATTTTTGTCAATAAAACCTTTCCTGATCACTGTCCCTAGTGCCTGTCACATGTCCCCCTGCACTAAGTTCACTGTAGGGGGAAAATAGCAGTGCATCTTATGGGGCGAATGCTGCAATTTACAATGATACACGGCCGCCGCGCGGTCGCAGGTGTATCAACTGAGACGGAGGAGGGGACCGGTGCAGTCCCTGTATTCTATTGCACCGGCCCCGCTCACTGTTGTATAATCTTATCTAACCTGTAGGCATTGTTCAGATATAATAATCATATGTAATCCAGCTGTATTACTTACAACTATAAGTTCTGTAGCAAGGGAGGAGGCCGGGAGGCGCGTCACTCACCACGTCATGCGCCTGCGCCGCCGACTTTATGAATGAAGCAGACAGCACGGGCGTGTGACTTAGTGAGTGACGCGTCACCCGCCCATCCTCTCTCCTCTCTGCTACGGAACTTAGTTGTAAGTAATACAGCTGGATTACACATGATAATTATATTTTAACAATGCCTACAGGTTAGATAAGATTACACAACAGTGAGCGGGGCCGGTGCATTATAAAACAGGGACTGCAGCGGTCCCCGCTGTCATTCATAATCCAGATGCTGGCCCCCAGCCCCTGTATTGGGGGTCATTCACACTGCAGAGACACTGTTATGGGGGGGATCTGTGGATGGCACATAGCATAAGATGCTATATATGTGTCATCCACAGATCCACCCCATAGCAGTGTCATCCACAGATGTCCCCATAAGAGTGCCATCCAGAGATCCCCTATAACAGTGCCATCCAGAGATCCCCTCCATTCCAGAGTAACCTCATTTATTCTGTAATAGTCTCTTATTTTAATATTTTCCTTTCTGCGGATTCTTTATATACTTTTGCTCTGCTTCTGACACTGCTCCCATCAACTCACATTTACCTATTCTTACTCTACAATTAAATTAATTATCTAATAATTATTAAAAAAAAAAGATTGGACTTCATACCATACACGATAGTCTCTTTCTAAGGGCTCATGCACACGACAGTATTTTGCGTTCAGTATACTGGACGTTTTTGGAGTTCAGTATGCGGAACATACAAAAAATACTGAAGTGTCTCAGTGTGCATTCCGTTTCAGTATTTCAGTATTTCCGTGCCGTGAAAACATAGAACATGTCCTATTCTTGTCCGCAAATCACGGTTCTTGGCTCCATTCAAGTCAATGGGTCCGGAAAAAAAAGGAACACATACGGAAATGCATCCGTATGTCTTCCGTATCCGTTCCGTTTATGCTGAACCATCTATTCAAAATGCTATGCCCAGCCCAATTTTTTCTATGTAATTACTGTATATGGCATACGGAAAAACGGAAAGGAAACGGAAACACAACGGAAACAAAAAACGGAACAACAGATCCGTAAAAACGGACCGCAAAACACTGAAAAAGCAATACTGTCGTGTGCATGAGGCCTAACAAGGATAAAACCAGCCTGTAGATCATGTGGCTCCAATGATGTTCCCATTCATTTCTTCAACTGCTCTTGTAGATTGATTTCAAGCTGCAGCTCAGGTGCATGTCCTTTCTCACAGAGCATGTCCTTTCTGCCGCAGCTCTCGTCCTGTCCATGTTATTCCTGCCGGCACCTGTGATGGCTTCTAACCATGGAAAGGGCTGGTGACCGATGAAGGATATAAGTGAGCATGTGCGTCCTCCTCAGTAATGTTACTTAGGTGGATAGAGAAATAAGGAAAACATCAAACAGCAGGTGGCGCTATACAGGTACATTTTATTAAATAACTCAGCGGCCATATTACATTATAATTACATGCAAATACAACAGAGCTGATTCCACCCTAATTGAATCACAAGGTCACTTTGGAGAAATAGGACTCCAACTAACTTTAAGAGATTTGCTGATCTATAGTTGTAGTAATAACAGTTTTCTGTATTATATCCAGATATTTGTAGAGGTTGTACAGGATTAGAACTTGTGGCTGCTTTCTTAGAGAAACAGCTCCACATCTGTCCATAGGTTATGTCTGGTATTGCAGTATTAAATGGGGTTGGCCACTCTGTTAGCCCTTATTAAAACTATAAAGAGAGTGGGGAGATATTACACTTATTGATATATCTTCTTAAGCAGATCTGCCTGGTTTTCCTGCTATTGGCAGCTACGCCCCCTCCTGTCCTGCTCTAACCATGCCCCCTCCTGTCCTGCTCTAACCACGCCCCCTCCTGTCCTGCTCTAACCACGCCCCCTCCTGTCCTGCTCTCACCACGCCCCCTCCTGTCTTGCTCTCACCACGCCCCCCTCCTGTCCTGCTCTCGCCACGCCCCGCTCCTTTCCTTCTCTCGCCACGCCCCCCTCCTGTCCTGCTCTCGCCACGCCCCCTCCTGTCCTGCTCTCGCCACGCCCCCCTCCTGTCTTGCTCTCGCCACGCCCCCCTCCTGTCTTTCTCTCGCCACGCCCCCTTCCTGTCTTGCTCTCGCCACGCCCCCCTCCTGTCTTGCTCTCGCCACGCCCCCTCCTGTCTTGCTCTCGCCACGCCCCCTCCTGTCCTGCTCTCGCCACACCCCCCTCCTGTCCTGCTCTCGCCACGCCCCCCTCCTGTCCTGCTCTCGCCTCGCCCCTCTCCTGTCCTGCTCTCGCCACGCCCCTCTCCTGTCCTGCTCTCGCCACGCCCCTCTCCTGTCCTGCTCTCACCACTCCCCCTTCCTGTCCTGCTCTCGCCACGCCCCTCTCCTGTCCTGCTCTCACCACTCGCCCTTCCTGTCCTGCTCTCGCCACGCCCCTCTCCTGTCCTTCTCTCACCACTCCCCCTTCCTGTCCTGCTCTCACCACTCCCCCTTCCTGTCCTGCTCTCACCACGCCCCCTCTCTCGTCCATCCCTGCACGTGCAATGGAGGAGCAACCTCGTCCATGCCTAAAGCCTGTTCTGCTGTCTGGGTCCTAAAGCACCCGGCTTGTATCAGAGGTGACTGGCACTCCTGGCTGTGCAGGGGCTCAGCAGGGACACTTGTTAAAAGCTGAGGTAAAGAGACATTTTCAGAAGGAAGACTGAGGAGAATCTGTGATTGCCGATCTGACTGCAGGCTCTGCCCCCTCTGTACTGAGAGGACCCTGCCAACATGTGAGGATGTAGCAGAGCCAGGGAAGTGCTGTGGACCACAAACTGTGAGCAGTCCCAGTGTCTGTCCTGTTTCTGGTCCCTCTGTTCTGTGTTCTTATCCCTGACATGATATTACAGCCAGACCAACAGTTCAGGAGCTTTAACCCCTTGTGAGCTGTCAGTATGGCTGAGGTCAGTGATATCAGCAGCAGTCACTGGTCTCACCATCTATATAATGTGTGCCCTCTCCTTCCTGCACTCTGTATATGGTGATAGGTGACCCCCACCACTGCATATAAAGATCCGTGACCCCCTGTATACAGTGACCCGTGCTAACGGTAGCCCAACAGTGCCGCCGGAAGTCCGCTCCGGCCCCAATTACTTTAATGGGGTCAGGTTGGAGATGCGGCCGCAGCATGGCTGAGAGGCAGCCGGACAAAAAACGCAGCGTGCTGGGCATCAGTGAATGTGGCCGGTGCGGACTTCCGGCAGCACTCGTGGGCTAGCATCAACACGGACCCGGCAGGGGAACAGCCTGTCAGATCTGCTAACCCTGGTGGGAAAGTAGCCTTAGTGGTGTGATAATAGACAGGAGGCTCCTCTCTATGTGAGCAGATCGATTTGTAGAAATGTATTGATCAGAGATCTTGTGCAACAAAGATCTGTCCCCCCTCCCCCCGCTCAACAGCCCCCTCCCCCGGCAGTCCGTGCACCTAAACAGAAATCTATGACGCAAAGAGCTGCTGGAGATTTCTGGCTTCATTTGAGTCAGAAAACTGGCGAAAATGAACATAAATTTGTTGGGGCGACTGGTCATACCCCCTCCCGGCCACTGTCACGCCCTTTTTGAAAATAACATTTTAAAGGCACATTCAAAAAGTCGCAAACACATAGTTTGCAACTTTTTAACGCCACTTTTTAGAAACAAGGGAAATGATAAATCTCCCCCTCAATCCAATGGTGCAACTAGAAAGGACTGAGCCCCACAGCCAGTTTATGAGCAGGGCCCCCCCCCTCCTCCGGCAGTCCATAGTTTATGAGCAGGGCCCCCTCCTCCTCCGGCAGTCCATAGTTTATGAACAGGGCCCCCTCCCCGGCAGTCCACAGTTTATGAGCAGGGCCCCCTCCCTCCCCTGGCAGTCCATAGTTTATGAGCAGGGCCCCCTCCCCGGCAGTCCATAGTTTATGAGCCGGGCCCCCTCCCTCCCCCCGGTAACATATGTATGATACATTAGCATCATATTCCTGTGTGCTGCTGGGACGGGGCGGATTGCTATGTCTGTACAGCAGTTATTCACTGATGACCGAGTTATTGATATTATCTGAGGGGCTCTTGTCTCTATGGAAACACAGGGGGCGGGGATGTCATGTGACTGCTCCTCTGAACATGCTTGCTGCAATGCATGCTGGGATTTTTACTTTCACGTTGCAGCTGCTCCTCCCACACAGCCGGTCTGAGGAGCTCCTCCAGGGAAGTGCGTCATGGTGAACAGGTTAGAAAAATGTTATATAGCCAGTACATTTAGCTTTAGATATTAACCACCTCCCGACTGCCTAACGCAGGGATGTGTCCTGCGGGCGGCCAGGTTATTCCTCCTGGACGCATCAACGCGTCATCTCGTGAGACGCAAGATTTCCTGTGAACACGCGCACACAGGAGCGCGTGTTCACAGGATCGGAAGGAAAACGAGTGGATCTACAGCCTGTCAGTGGCGATCATTCGCTGGCAGGCTGTAGATGCGATTTTTTTAACCTCTGAAAGGTATATCAGATGCTGTATTGTTAACAGCGTCTGACATACCTGGTCCTCTGGTGGTCCCTTTTGCTTGGATCGACCACCAGAGGACACAGGCAGCTCTGTAAGTAGCAGCAAGCACCACACTACACCCCCCCCGTCACTTATTAACCCCTGATCACCCCCCTGTAAGGCTCCATTCAGACGTCCGTATGTGTTTTACGGATCTGCAAAACAGGGACATCGCAGATCCGCAAAACACGGACACCGGCAATGTGCTTTCCGCATTTTGCGGATCCGCACATTGCCAGAACTATATAGAAAATGCCTTTTCTTGTCTGCAATTGCGGACAAGAATAGGACATGTTCTTTAGGCTCTACAAAAAACGCAGTGTTCGCCTGATCTTGTGCGTACACTTGCGTTCAGTCCGCCCCACCGCAGTGAGAGAATTTTTTTTATTTCTGATCACTGCAAAAACACAGTAAAATTGCTGCGGCGCTATAAAGAGCACTTTTGAGGGGCATGGCGTGTTTATAGAAGATTTTTTTTTTTTGCCACAAGTTAGCGGAAATTGATTTTTTTTTTTTTTTTTTTTCTTACAAGTCTCATATTCCACTAACTTGTGACAAAAAATTAAATCTCACATGAACTCACCATACCCCTCACGGAATCCAAATGCGTAAAATTTTTTAGACATTTATATTCCAGACTTCTTCTCACGCTTTAGGGCCCCTAAAAAGCCAGGGCAGTATAAATACCCCACATGTGACCCCCTTTTTAGAAAGAAGACACCCCAAGGTATTTTGTGAGGGGCATGGCGAGTTCATGTAAAATTTTATTTTTTGTCACAAGTTAGTGGAATATGAGACTTTATAAGAGAAAAAAAAAATCATTTTCCGCTAACTTGTGCCCAAAAAAAAAATATTCTAGGAACTCGCCATGCCCCTCACGGAATACCTTGGGGTGTCTTCTTTTCAAAATGGGGTCACTTGTGGGGTATTTTTACTGCCCTGGCACTTTAGGGGCCCTAAAGCGTGAGAAGTAGTTTGGAATCCAAATGCGAATAAAATGCCCTGTGAAATTCTAAAGATACTCATTGGAATTTGGGCCCATTTGTGCACCTAGGCTGCAAAAAAGTGTCACACATGTGGTATGGCCGTACTCAGGAGAAGTAGGGCAATGTGTTTGGGGTGTATTTTTACATATACCCATTCTGTGTGTGAGAAATATCTCTGTAAAATGACAACTTTGTATAAAAAATTTTTGGGGAAAAGTTGTCTGACCCAGCATGGGTATATGTAAAAATACACCCCAAACACATTGCCCTACTTCTTCCGAGTACGGCGATACCACACGTGTGACACTGTTTTGCAGCCTAGGTGCGCAAAGGGGCCCAAATTCCAATGAGTAATTTTAGGATTTCACAGGGCATTTTTACATATTTGGATTCCAAACTACTTCTCACACTTTATGGCCCCTAAAATGCAAGGGCAGTATAAATACCCCACAAGTGACCCCATTTTAGAAAGAAGACACCTCAAGGTATTCCGTGAGGGGCATGGCGAGTTCATGTAAAATTTTATTTTATTTTTTGTCACAAGTTAGTGGAATATGAGACTTTGTACGAAAAAAAAAAAAAAATTATAATTTCCCGCTAACTTGTGACAAAAAATAAAAACTTCCATGAACTCACTATGCCCATTAGCGAATACCTTAGGGTGTCTACTTTCCGAAATGGGGTCATTTGTGGGGTGTTTCTACTGTCTGGGCATTGTAGAACCTCAGGAAACATGACAGGTGCTCAGAAAGTCAAAGTGCGTAAATTCACATTTTTGCACCATAGTTTGTAAACGCTATAATTTTTACCCAAACCAATAAATATACACTTATTGCATTTTTTTTTATTTTTATCAAAGACATGTAGAACAATACATTTAGAGAAAAATTTCTATAGAAATGTAGTTTTATTTGAAAAATTTTACAACAGAAAGTGAAAAATGACATTTTTTTGCAAAAATTTCGGTCAATTTTGATTAATATCAAAAAATGTCAGCAGCAAAGAAATACCATCAAATGAAAGCTCTATTAGTGAGAAGAAAAGGAGGTAAAATTTATTTGGGTGGTAAGTTGTATGACCGAGCAATAAACGGTGAAAGTATTGTAGAGCAGAATTGTAAAAAGAGGTCTGGTCATTAAGGGGGTTTAAGCTAGGGAAGCTGAGGTGGTTAATACTTCATGGTTTGGGCTATTGTCTGGGGCACTTTGGATTTTTGATACTTAGGGTGGCCAACCCCTTTAAAGTTAATGTTGCAGAATTACAATGCTGCGCTCAACCCTTGGACAGGAGAGGAGATGTTTTGGAGTAAAGAAGTTCTTCTTCTAATCCTGGAAACACCTTTACATTATAGATCAGAAATCATGGTGAAGCAGCAGGTCCTAAAACTAAGCTCCACACCTTCCACATTTTCTACACTCTGAACATTACAATGGATCCCTCCTAGACTCTAAGCACGTATGGATTCTCCCTCATATGAATATTCAGATGTCTCACTAGACTTAAAGATGTTGTCCGGGATCTCCTATATTGATGACCTATCCTCAGAATAGTCTTATAGGAAATCCGACAGCACTCGATCCGTGGTCCGCGCTGCACGGGAAGGGGCAATCCCCACGAACAGTGTATAAGTAATCCCAGCAGGCGTTTCTCTGTTCAGCACGGTTTATTCTTTATTGCAGAATATCAAAGTTTTTCAGGAAGAGTTTCGGCCCGTCCAGCCTTTCTGTTCCATCAGCTGAGGACGGCTGGACGGGTCGAAACGCATCCTGAAAAACTTTGATTTATATGCTACAATAAAGAATACACTGTGCTGAACAGAGAAACGCCTCCTGGGATTACTTATACACTATAGATTACAGGATAGGTCATCAATATCAGATTGGCGGGGGTCCGACACCCGGCACCCTCGCTGATGAGCTGTTTGAGGAGACGGCTCGTGCAGTGTGCAAGTGTCATCTCCCTTCTTTCTTCCTGTTCACCGCTACTGTCTCATAGACATACAGCAGAGAAGGGAGAAGGCACGTGTGCACTGCGTGATCCGTCTCCTCGTACAGATGATCAGTGTGGGTGTCAGACCCCCACCGAGTTAATATTGATGACCTATTCTGAGGCTAGGTCATCAATATTAACCCTTTGAGGCCTCTTTTCATTTTTGCATTTTGGATTTTTCTCCCCACATTCCAATAACCATAACATTTTTATTTTTCCATTTACATAGCTATATGAGGGCTTATTGTTTGAAGGACATGGTGCATTTTTTTATGTCATCATTTATTTAAAATACCTTGTATTGGAAAACAGGAAAAAATTATTTGTGTGGAAAAATAGAAAAAAAATAAAAATACTAAGAATTCTGTCAAGGTTTTTGAGGTTTTGATATCACATCATTCATTGTGCTCTAAAAATGACCTAACATCCTTATTCTGTGGCTCCATTCAAATGCGGCGATACCAAATTGTATAGATTTTATTTGTTTTACTACTTTAAAAAAGATAAAAACATTTGAAAATAAAATTCAATTTTCCTTGCATTGCCATATAACTTTTTTATATTTCAGTCTACAAAGCTGTAGGAGGGCTTGTTTTTTGCTTAACTAACTATATTTTATTGGTACCATGTTTGTGGTATATACTGCGTTCATCGTACAATATATATATTTTTTAAGTTCAAGCATTTAACACACAGCGATAATAAAATATGTTAATTTTTTATTGTTAATATATTTTTATATATAAAATTGGGAAAAAGTGGTAATTTAAACTTATATTGATTTTTTTTAATTTTTTTTTTATTTTATTTCACTTTTTTATTTATTTATAAAAATATGGCCCTTAGGGGCATAATACATGTGATCTCTTGATCCCGTCTCCTATTCACCCTAATAGATCTCTATTAGGGCTCATGCACACGACCATATGTATTTTTAGGTGCGAAAAATTGGATGCATAAAAATCACGGATGACGTCCGCGTGCATTCCATATTTTGCAGGACGGAACGTCTGGCCCCTAATAAAACAGTCCTATCCTTGTTGGTAATGCAGACAATAATAAGACATGTTCTATTCTTTTGCGGAACAGACATACAGAAATGGAATACACACAGAGTAACTTCTATTTATTTTTTACGGACCCATTGAACTGAATGGTTCTGCATACAGTCTGCAAAAAAAAAAAAATGGAAAAGACACGGAAAGAAAATACATTCGTGTGCATAAGCCCTTAGGGCGAATAGGATTTTTACTTTTTTACTCTCTCTAGTCTGTACTGTGCCTCGTGCATAGCTCAGTATGGAGAACGCCATGGCAACTGATCAGAAGGCAGAGGGTACTGGCACACAGTGCAGTTCTGACATTCATTCAGGATGCAGTTTTCAATTTAGCCAGTTTGGCTGCCTCATTAACCCCTGATGTTCTGCATAGTGGGAATTAATTTCAGTAATGCAACTTAAAAGGTGAAACTAACATATGAGATAGACTCATTACATGCAAAGCGAGATGTTTCAAGCCTTTATTTGGTAAAATTTGGATGATTATGGCTTACATCTTATAAAAACCCTAAAGTCTCAATTTTTTTAAGCTGCATTAATGCAATTCCTTTAAATTTGCATTACTGAAATGAATGGACTTTTACACAATATTCTAATTTTTTGAGTTTCACCTGTACAGTAACATCATAATACATGAAGGGGTTAAAAGCCCGGACAACCCCTTTAATTTACAGCCAAAGCATTTCCCACATTCTGTATATTAAATAGGCTTCTCTCCTGTGTGAGTTTTCTGATGTCGAACAAGATTTGATTTCTCACTAAAACACTTTCCACATTCGGGTCAAGAAAATGGCTTCTCTCCTGTGTGAATTCTTTGATGTTGCACAAAATGTGATTTAATACTAAAACATTTCTCACATTCAGGACACGAATATGGCTTCTCTCATGTGTGAGTTCTCAGATGTATATCAAGCTGTGCTTTCGAACTAAAACACTTTTCACATTCAGGACATGGAAATGGCTTCTCCCCGGTGTGAATTTTCAGATGTTTCACAAGATCCGATTTCTGATTAAAATATTTCCCACATTCAGGGCATGAAAATGGCTTAACCCCGGTGTGAATTCTCTGATGTTGCACAAGATTTGATTTCTGACTAAAACATTTCTCACATTCAGGACACGAATATGGCTTCTCTCCTGTGTGAGTTCTCAGATGTATATCAAGCTGTGCTTTTGAACTAAAACACTTTTCACATTCAGGACATGGAAATGGCTTCTCCCCGGTGTGAATTTTCAGATGTTTCACAAGATCCGATTTCTGATTAAAATATTTCCCACATTCAGGACATGGAAATGGCTTCTCCCCGGTGTGAATTTTCTGATGTTTCACAAGATCCGATTTCTGATTAAAATATTTCCCACATTCAGGGCATGAAAATGGCTTAACCCCGGTGTGAATTCTCTGATGTTTCACAAGATTTGATTTCTGACTAAAACATTTCTCACATTCAGGACACGAATATGGCTTCTCTCCTGTGTGAATTCTTTGATGTTGCACAAAATGTGATTTAATACTAAAACATTTCTCACATTCAGAACACGAATATGGCTTCTCTCCTGTGTGAGTTCTCAGATGTATATCAAGCTGTGCTTTCAAACTAAAACACTTTTCACATTCAGGGCATGAAAATGGATTAACCCCGGTGTGAATTCTCTGATGTTGCACAAGATTTGATTTGTAACTAAAACATTTCCCACATTCCGAACATGAAAATGGCTTCTCTCCTGTGTGAGTTTTCTGATGTTCAACAAGATTTGATTTCCGACTAAAACACTTCCCACATTCTAAACATGAAAATTGCTTCTCTCCTGTGTGAATTCTCTGATGTCTCACAAGATGTCCTTTCAGACGAAAACACTTCCCACATTCTGAACATGAATATGACTTCACTCCTGTGTGAATTCTCTGATGTTTCAGAAGACTTGATTTATCACTATAACATTTCCCACATTCCGAACATGAAAATGGCTTCTCTCCTATGTGAGTTTTCTGATGTTGAACTAAATTTGATTTCCAACTAAAACATTTCCCACATTCTAAACATGAAAATGGCTTCTCCCCTGTGTGAGTTTTCTGATGTTCAACAAGATGTGATTTCCGAATAAAACATTTCCCACATTCTAAACATGAAAATGGCTTCTCCCCTGTGTGAGTTTTCTGATGTATCACAAGATGTGATTTCTGACAAAAACACTTTCCACATTCTGAACATGAATATGGCTTCTCTCCTGTGTCATTTGTCTGATTTTCAGCAACACTTGATAGCCCATTAAAAGCGTACTCTCTTTCAGAACATGACCGTTCATCTTTCTGAATTTCATTGTACACAGAAAGATTAGCATTATTTTCAAAATCATTCCCATATTCAGAATTTGCAGACATCTCAACCAGAATATGCCCGGTTCTATTATTGCTAAGTTGGGACTGATTACTTTCTTTTTCATAAGAAGGAGATGGAATTAGAGGACCTTGGGAGACTTTTATCCAGTCTTTACCTGAAAAAAGGAAACATTTTATAAGATAAAAGGCTCATTTTTTTTTTCCTAATTACACACAAACAGTGTGTATAAGTATAAGTATAAAATGTAATTAACATGCAGATAAAAGATTGACCAATGTTATACTAACTGCATACTTAACCCCTTCAGGACCCTGCCATTTTTCACCTTAAGGACCATGCCATTTTTTTGCAAATCTGACCTGTGTCACTTTATGTGGTGAGAACTTTAAAACGCTTTTACTTATCCAAGCCATTCTGTTTTCTCGTCACATATTGTACTTCATGATAGTGGTAAATTAGAGTCAAAATATTTCATTTATATTTATAAAAAAAATACCAAATTTACCGAAAATGTAGAAAAATTCAAAATTTTCAAAATTTCTATTTCTCAGCTTTTTAAAACGGATAGTGATACCTCCTAAAATAGTTATTGCTTTACAGTTCCCATACGTCTACTTCATGTTTGGGTCATTTTGTAAATTACATTTTCTTTTTTTTGGGATGTTAGAAGGCTTAGAAGTTTAGAAGCAAATCTCAAAAGTTTTAAGAAAATCTCCAAAACCCAATTTTTAAGGACCAGTTCAGGTCTGAAGTCACTTTGTGGGGCTTACATTATAGAAACCACCCATAAATGGCCTCATTTTAGAAACTACAGCCCTCGAGGTATTCAAAACTGATTTTACAAACTTTGTTAACTCTTTAGGTGTTCCACAAGAATGAAAGGAAAATGGAGATGAAATTAAATTTTTTGTCAGATTTTCCATTTTAATAAAAAAAAATCCAATAACAAAGCAAAGGTTAAAGAGTTTCTGTCATGGGAAAAATCATTATGTAGCTGACTGACATTAGCGATGTGCTAATGTCAGCAGTACATAACAGTATGTTTGTTAAGTCCCTGCCTGTCACCGTTCTCTTAAAAAAAATACTTTTTTAATATGCTAATTAAGCCTCTAGGTGCTATGAGGGCGTTGCTGCAGCACCTAGCAGGGCTCCAGATGGTGACTTACTTAGAATTGTAAAATGGCTACAAGACTTTGTAGTCTTGTCGCCATTTGCGCCTAGACCCTCTGCTGCTCTGCCGCTTTCACACACGAGTTAAACTGACATGGCACATGCAGTAACAGAAAAAAAAAACTTGCAATTTGCCATTTTTTAATCACCTTGTCCTGCCAAAAATTAGGATCGGACTGTTCTATTATGGTCCAGACGTTCCATAAAATGTGGAATGCACACAGCTTTTTTCCACGTGGTATCGAGTATCGCAATACTTTTTATGGTATCGAAATCGAGTCAATATTTTGGTATCGTGACAACCCTAGGTAAGATATGTTTTTTTATTTTTTATTATTATACTGTAATTATATGTATTTTAAATTTGGCAACTAAAAATTTAAATATGGCTCCTAAGTTTTTCAGGTTAGGAGCCATTGGCTCCTTGATATATTTTTTTAGTCTGGAGCCCTGCCTAGAGGCTCGGTGTACTCTCATTTTGCACGCCCACGTCCACTTGATTGACGTCCTTCTTCTCCGCATCGTCCTCCTAATCCCGCGCCGTTCCGTTTAGTATTCGGCGCAGGCGCAGTGAGTGAAGGACGCTCGGCTGCTACCAGCTTCCTCACTGTGCCTTTGCCGATTACGTGACAGGCCTCTCCGGCCGACCTGCCTGGCAACAGCAGAGCGTCCTTCACTCACTGCGCCGAATGCTAAACAGAACGGTGCAGGCGCGGGATTATGAGGACGATGCGGAGAAGAAGGATGTCAATCAAGTGGACGTGGGCGTGCAAAAGGCGAGTAGACCGAGCCTCTAGGTGCTGCAGCAATGCCCTCATAGCACCTAGAGAGAACAGCAGCAGGCAGGGACTTAAACATACTGTTATGTACTGCTGACATTAGCTAGGGATGTCCCAATACCGATACCAGTATCGGTATCAGGACCAATACAGGACATTTGCACGAGTACTTGTACTCGTGCAAATGTCCCCGATACCACTGCCGATACCTGTGCGCCGCTTCTAAATGTGTCTGTGTCTGTCCGCGGCCTGCCCCTGCATCTCGCACAGAAAATACAGCTTCCTCTTGCTCCCAGTCTTCGCCCCTCACCCTGATTACCAGCTGCCTCCGCTGTCCCCGGCTTCTCGTATGTTTAAGACTCTGCCCACAGCCATCAGACGTGACCAGTTCTGCATGTGAGGTTGTCTGGAAAGAGACTTTTCATGCTTAATACTGGAGGGGGCTTTGGGGGGGGGGGGGCGCACTGCGCCGCCAATGTCTAATACTGGGGTTGGGGGGGCGCACTGCGCCACCAATGAAGATTAAAGGGGTTGTCCAAGTTATATTTCTTGATGACCCGGCACCCCCTCCGATCAGCTGTTTGAAGAGGAGACTCGCACAGTGTCAGCGCTGCCTCCTCTTCACTGTTTACCTTCTAGCCGTTGCATCTGCAGTGGTGAGCAGGTGTAATTACACCCAAGCCTTCCTATTGAAATGAATAGGAAGGCTTGGGTGTAATTACACCTGCTCACCACTGCAGATGCAACAGCTAGAAGGTAAACAGTGAAGAGGAGGCAGCGCTGACACCGTGCGAGTCTCCTCTTCAAACAGCTGATCGGAGGGGGTGCCGGGTGTCGGACCCCCGCCGATCTGATATTGATGACCTATCCTGAGGATAGGTCATCAATAAATATAACTTGGACAACCCCTCCCTCATTTTTTTTATATACAGGAGGCGGGAGCTGCAGAATCACATAGCCGGCTCCCAACCTCTATGAGCGGTAGCTGCGATCCGCGGCACCTGAGGAGTTAACTACCGGAGATTGCAGCTACAGCTCATAGAGGTCGGGAGCCGGCTATGTGATACTGCAGCTCCCGCCTCCTGTATATGAATAAATGAGAGATTAATCTTCATTGGTGGCGCAGTGGCCATAGCTCCTCCCCTCCTCTTGTCCCCTGTCCTTTCATTGGCGGCAGCAGCAGCACAGGGGGAGGAGACACTGCTTCCTTCTCCCCTGTGCTGCTGAGGGAACACGGAGAGCGCTGTCAGCAGCGCGATCTGTGTTCCCCATACGCTATCGGAATATCGGCAAAATAAATGCTGATAGCGTTCAAAATCCTGAATATCGGCCGATAATATCGGTAAATCCGATAATCGGTCGATCCCTAGCCCCCATACAGTATAATGTCTCTTTATGGCCCCCATTCAGTGTAATGTCTCCTAACTCTCCTTGGAACCTCAAGTGTTTTTTTTCATTCATGTTGCCCATGACTTTGCCCACAGACATCTGATCTCTGAATCGGAGCACAGGAGCAAGCCAGCCTGCCACGGGAAAAGCCTCTCCAGAGTCCAGACACCCTCCTCACACAGAGTTTGCCTGCCAGGAGTTTCCAAAGGTAGAGGAACCGACCCTAGTAAATAGTAATAAAGCTTAGGAGAAATAGTAAAAAGAGAATATAAAATAAGGTGGAGGGGGGAGGAAATGGGCATATAACCATGTTTCCCAACCAGTGTGCCTCCAGCAGTTGCAAAACTACACCTCCCAGCATGCAAAGGCTGTCCAGGCATTCTGGGAGATGTAGTTTTGCAACTGCTGGAGGCACATTGGTTGTGAAACATGGTTATATGCCCATTTATTAATTTATTAACCCTTGTACAAAGGAAAAGTAAACATTGCTATCAGCAACTGCGCAGCTGTTTCTTTGTACAAAGTTTGATAAATCTCCCCTATGACTAAATTAAATTGAAATTTGCTGTAACATTACTACTACCAAAAAGGTGAAGAAACGTATTTATTGCATCCTTTCAATGCACAGAGCCGCCAGCAAAATGTCAGCAGTGTGGAAGCATTTCAAAATTTGTGAAGACAACCCACGCATGGCAGAATGCAATCTTTGTTCTACAAAGATATCGAGAGGAGGTGCAAAAGTTAGCTCATATAATACTAGCAATCTTATAAAACACCTAAAAATAAAACATAAAAATGAGCATGGAGAATTGGCTGCTGTTTCTACCAGCGGTGTTCGGCAGCCAACACTGGAGGAAACCCTAGCAAGACGAGAAAAACCCAAGAGCTGTACAAATAACAGAGGCACTTACTCAGTTTATTATTCTCGATGATCAACCACTGTCAATAGTGGATAACATGGGTTTTCGAAGATTTGTTAATGTTTTAGAGCCAAAGTACGAGATTCCCAGTCGCCACTATGTCACTGATGTAATCTTACCACAAATACATGACACCATTAAAAAGCATGTCACCAGCATGTTGCAGGTGAAGAAGAATGCCATCAGCTTCACTACTGACATATGGAGCCGCAGTGCGAGTCCAATGTCCCTAATTAGCTTAACTGCGCAGTGGATAGATGAGGATTTTTCTCTAAAACAAGTTATGCTCCATGCAAAGGCATTTCAAGGCTCTCACACTGGTCAAGCAATAGCAAACATCCTTCAGGAAATGCTTGAGACTTGGGCAATTCCTAAAAGTTCTGTTCAAGTTGTGGTCCGTGACAGTGCCAAAAATATGATAAAAGGCATGGATGAAGCTGGACTTTGCAGTATTTCCTGTGTGGCACATACACGGCAGCTGGCTGTCTCAGAGGGCCTGTTAGCACAGCGCAGCGTTGCTGGGCGCAAAATAGTCGGCCTCTTCAAACATTCAAACCTGGCATACTCTCGCTTACAAGATATTCAAAAGCAGCTTGGTCAACCAATTAAAAGGCTTCAACAAGACTCGTTGGAACAGCACGTTTTACATGCTGCAGAAACGGGCACTAGGAGTATATACAGACGTGGACAAAATTGTTGGTACCCTTTGGTCAATGAAAGAAAAAGTCACAATGGTCACAGAAATAACTTTAATCTGACAAAAGTAATAATAAATTAAAATTCTATAAATGTTAACCAATGAAAGTCAGACATTGTTTTTCAACCATGCTTCAACAGAATTATGTAAAAAAATAAACTCATGAAACAGGCATGGACAAAAATGATGGTACCCCTAACTTAATATTTTGTTGCGCAACCTTTTGAGGCAATCACTGCAATCAAACGCTTCCTGTAACTGTCAATGAGACATCTGCACCTCTCAGCAGGTATTTTGGCCCACTCCTCATGAGCAAACTGCTCCAGTTGTGTCCGGTTTGAAGGGTGCCTTTTCCAGACTGCATGTTTCAGCTCCTTCCAAAGATGCTCAATAGGATTGAGGTCAGGGCTCATAGAAGGCCACTTTAGAATAGTCCAATTTTTTCCTCTTAGCCATTCTTGGGTGTTTTTAGCGGTGTGTTTTGGGTCATTGTCCTGTTGCAAGACCCATGACCTGCGACTGAGACCAAGCTTTCTGACACTGGCTAGTACATTTCTCTCTAGAATTCCTTGATAGTCTTGAGATTTCATTGTACCCTGCACAGATTCAAGACACCCTGTGCCAGACGCAGCAAAGCAGCCCCAGAACATAACAGAGCCTCCTCCATGTTTCACAGTAGGGACAGTGTTCTTTTCTTGATATGCTTCATTTTTTCGTCTGTGAACATACAGCTGATGTGCCTTGGCAAAAACTTCGATTTTTGTCTCATCTGTCCACAGGACATTCTCCCAGAAGCTTTGTGGCTTGTCAACATGTAGTTTGGCATATTCCAGTCTTGCTTTTTTATGATTCGTTTTCAACAATGGTGTCCTCCTTGGTCGTCTCCCATGTAGTCCACTTTGGCTCAAACAACGACGGATGGTGCGATCTGACACTGATGTTCCTTGAGCATGAAGTTCACCTTGAATCTCTTTAGAAGTCTTTCTAGGCTCTTTTGTTACCATTCGGATTATCCGTCTCTTAGATTTGTCATCAATTTTCCTCCTGCGGCCACGTCCAGGGAGGTTGGCTACAGTCCCATGGATCTTAAACTTATGAATAATATGTGCAACTGTACTCACAGGAACATCTAGTTGCTTGGAGATGGTCGTATAGCCTTTACCTTTAACATGCTTGTCTATAATTTTCTTTCTGATCTCTTGAGACAGCTCTTTCCTTTGCTTCCTCTGGTCCATGTCGAGTGTGGTACACACCATATCACCAAACAACACAGTGATTACCTGGAGCCATATATATAGGCCCAATGGCTGATTACAAGGTTGTAGACACCTGTGATGCTAATTAGTGGACACACCTTGAATTAACATGTCCCTTTGGTCACATTATGTTCTGTGTTTTCTAGGGGTACCATCATTTTTGTCCATGCCTGTTTCATGAGTTTATTTTTTTACATAATTCTGTTGAAGCATGGTTGAAAAACAATGTCTGACTTTCATTGGTTAACATTTATAGAATTTTAATTTATTATTACTTTTGTCAGATTAAAGTTATTTCTGTGACCATTGTGACTTTTTCTTTCATTGACCAAAGGGTACCAACAATTTTGTCCACGTCTGTATGTCTGAGCATGAGCTTCCGGCCACTTTCACTGGAATCTAATGGAGAAAGTGTTACACGTCTTGGCTCCCTTTGAAGAGCTGACACGTCCAGTGAGTTCTGCGGATGATGTTATTCCTGCTGTGACTGTGCTGCAGAGACTGCTATCAAGAGGATGACGACCATGGCATTAAAACAATGAAGGGCACTTTGCTTGCTGCTTTGCAGAAACGCTTTTCTGATACACAGCGCAATCCACTATACTACATAGCAACAATAATTGATCCAAAGTAATGCAGTAACTTTTAAATAAAGCTTTAATTTGCTCATAAATGTTGGGAGGGAATGATGTGTTTCATGTATATACAGGTCCTTCTCAAAAAATTAGCATATTATGATAAAGTTCATTATTTTCTGTAATGTACTGATAAACATTAGACTTTCATATATTTTAGATTCATTACACACAACTGAAGTAGTTCAAGCCTTTTATTGTTTTAATATTGATGATTTTGGCATACAGCTCATGAAAACCCCAAATTCCTATCTAAAAAAATTAGCATATTTCATCCAACCAATAAAAGAAAAGTGTTTTTAATACAAACAAAGTCAACCTTCAAATAATTATGTTCAGTTCTGCACTCAATACTTGGTCGGGAATCCTTTTGCAGAAATGACTGCTTCAATGCGGCGTGGCATGGAGGCAATCAGCCTGTGGCACTGCTGAGGTGTTATGGAGGCCCAGGATGCTTCAATGCGGCGTGGCATGGAGGCAATCAGCCTGTGGCACTGCTGAGGTGTTATGGAGGCCCAGGATGCTTCGATAGTGGCATTAAGCTCATCCAGAGTGTTGGGTCTTGTGTCTCTCAACTTTCTCTTCCCAATATCCCACAGATTCTCTATGGGGTTCAGGTCAGGAGAGTTGGCAGGCCAATTGAGCACAGTAATACCATGGTCAGTAAACCAGTTACCAGTGGTTTTGGCACTGTGAGCAGGTGCCAGGTCGTGCTGAAAAATGAAATCTTCATTTCCATAAAGCTTTTCAGCAGATGGAAGCATGAAGTGCTCCAAAATCTCCTGATAGCTAGCTGCATTGACCCTGCCCTTGATAAAACACAGTGGACCAACACCAGCAGCTGACATGGCACCCCAGACCATCACTGACTGTGGGTACTTGACACTGGACTTCAGGCATTTTGGCATTTCCTTCTCCCCAGTCTTCCTCCAGACTCTGGCACCTTGATTTCCGAATGACATGCAAAATTTGCTTTCATGCGAAAAAAGTACTTTGGACCACTGAGCAACAGTCCAGTGCTGCTTCTCTGTAGCCCAGGTCAGGCGCTTCTGCCGCTGTTTCTGGTTCAAAAGTGGCTTGACCGGGGGAATGCGGCACCTGTAGCCCATTTCTTGCACACGCCTGTACACGGTGGCTCTGGATGTTTCTACTCCAGACTCAGTCCACTGCTTCCGCAGGTCCCCCAAGGCCCGGAATCGGTCCTTCTCCACAATCTTCCTCAGGGTCCGGTCACCTCTTCTCGTTGTGCAGCGTTTTCTGCCACACTTTTTCCTTCCTACAGACTTCCCACTGAGGTGCCTTGATACAGCACTCTGGGAACAGCCTATTCGTTCAGAAATTTCTTTGTGTCTTACCCTCTTGCTTGAGGGTGTCAATGATGGCCTTCTGGACAGCAGTCAGGTCGGCAGTCTTACCCATGATTGCGGTTTTGAGTAATGAAGCAGGCTGGGAGTTTTTAAAAACCTCAGGAATCTTTTGCAGGTGTTTAGAGTTAATTAGTTGATTCAGATGATTAGGTTAATAGCTCATTTAGAGAACTTTTTCATGATATGCTAATCTTTTTAGATAGGAATTTGGGGTTTTCATGAGCTGTATGCCAAAATCATCAATATTAAAACAATAAAAGGCTTCAACTACTTCAGTTGTGTGTAATGAATCTTAAATATATGAAAGTCTAATGTTTATCAGTAGATTACAGAAAATAATGAACTTTATCACAATGTGCTAATTTTTGGAGAAGGACCTGTATATTTTTTTTCTAGGTATAAAGATCGATTCTTTCCCAATGCTGACAGTGCCAGGCAGGTCAAAGAAATGTTTGTTGTTGAACTTCAAAAGCTTTCGGAAGACACAGCCACGCTTGAGGTAGAACCAGCTGTCAAAAAACCGCACCATGACAAGCCGAGTACCAGCCTGGACTGTGTTTTTCAGGAAATAGCAGATGAACATCCCTCTACATCTGTGAGCATCACTCCAAAAGCTGCTACTGTGCAGCTGTTAAGGTACCTAGAGGAGAACACTGTGTCACGCTCAGATAGTCCACTTAAATACTGGGCATTAAATAAAATACGTTTTCCAACTTTGGCTGTAATGGTGCAAAAGTATCTTTCAGCCCCATGCAGTAGTGTGGAACGTGAAAGACTGTTCAGCTCAGTGTCTCACGTTCTGACCGAAGGCAGAAACAGACTTCTAGCTGACCATGCAGAAATGCTTCTGTTCCTTAAAAAAAAACCTTCCACTTATATTACATAAATAGTTGATACACTGCCTCTTGTACTTAAACAATGTAATAGTTCTGTTTTGGGGCCTTTTGGTTGGTCAGTGGTCACAAAATACATGTGTGTGCATTTTATTGCTAAAATTGGTATCGGTGAGTACTTAAATAAAAGTATCGGTACTAGTACTCAGTCTTAAAGAAATGGTATCGGGACATCCCTAACATTAGCATATAACGATTTTTCCCATGACAGAAACCCTTAAACAGCCAAACAAAACTCAATATTTAGAAGTTTAGAATGCCATGTGGTTTTTAGAGGGCAGATTTCACTGGGATCATTTTAAGTTGCCATGTCACATTTGAAGACCCCCTGATGCACCCCTAGAGTAGAAACCACAAAAAAGACCCCATTTTAGAAACTACGGGATTAGGTAGCAGTTTTGTTGGAACTATTTTAGGGTACATATGATTTTTGGTTGCTTTATATTACACTTTTTGTTAGGCAAGGTAACAAAAAATTGCTGTTTTGGCACAGTTTTTACAATGTTCATCTGACCGGTTAGGTCATGTGATTTTTTTTTTATAGAGCTGGTTGTTACGGACGCGGCAATACCTAATATGTATACTTTTTTTAAAATTTGTTTCACTTTAACACAATAAAAGTATTTTAGAAAAGAAAAACATGTTTTTGTGTCTCCATTTTCTGAAACCCATATTTTTTTCATTTTTGGGGCGATTGTTTCATGTAGGGGCCCTTTTTTTGTAGCATGAGGTGACGGTTTGATTGGTACCATTTTGGGGTACATACGACTTTTTGCATCACTTTTAATACCTTTTTTTGGGAAGTGAGGAGAGCAAAATTTCAATTTCATCATAGTTTTTCTTTTTTATGGTGTTCACCATGCAGAGAAAGTAACAAGACCCTTTCATAGATCAGGCCATTACGGACGCGGTGATATCAAACATGTGTAGTGTATTATTATTTTTTTCTTAATCAATTATAAATGTAATGCTATAAGAAATTAGATTTTTTTTTTTTTTTACTTTTTTGTGACCCAGACCCACTTGATTCTTGAAGATCCGGGTGGTCTGATGCCTCTATAATACACTATATAGTGTACTGCAGTGTATAGTAACTTTACACCTAACCTAATCAGGCTCTGCTTTTAGCAGGAGCCTGATCAGGCTTAGGGTACTGTCACACTAGCGTTTTTTACTGGATCCGGCAGGGTCCAGCAAAAACGATTCCGTTACTGATAATTCAACCATCCGTATTATCTTAAACTTTTTTTTTTACATTGCCAAAAAACGGATCTGTCATGAACTCCATTGAATGTCAATGGAGGACGGATCCGTTTACTATTGTGGCAGATTGCGCCAGAGTAAACGGATCCGTCCCCACTGACTTGCATTGGGGGTCATGATGGATCCGTATTTCCCAGGACGAAAAGCAAAATACAACATGTTGTGGTTTGCTCTCCGGTCTGGGAACGCAACTAAACATAACGGAATGCATTTTGGAGCATTCTGTTCTGTTCAGTTTTGTCCCCATGGACAATGAATGGGGACAAAACTGTAGCGTCTTTTTTTTTTCCGGTATTGAACCCCTAAGACGGATCTCAATGCTGGAAAACTTTAACACTAAAGTGAAAGTACCCATGGTAACCATTGGGACGCAGCCACAGCAGCGCAGCGGCCAGATGTGGATGGGAGGGAGCTCTCTCCCTCTGTGAACCCATCAAGCATCAGGTCGCTGCAACGGCACAGCAGCGGCCCAATGGGAGAGGGAGGAATGGAAGGGGTTAAACGGCTGACATCGGTGTGCTGACACTCTGCTAACCACTGCGGCCATCCTGAAAATGGGGATGGGGGGGGGGATCTCGTGCTTGCTCGGCCTGAAATGGGAATGGGGCACATCAGGAGCTGCGGGAAGGGGGGACTAAATTAATAAAGTAACATTATATATATATGATAATTAGTGTGTGTGTAGGACAGGCATTCAACCTATGGAATCGCCCAAGAACCAATGGCCAAAGAGTAGTGAAAGTTTGGGCGGTTTATTATTACACTAGCAGAAGGACCCGGCTTCGCACGGGTATATTTAATCTATTTCATCTTATGTTTCCATGTGGCATGAAAAGATAGAAAGTTTCCCCCATAACAGTGACCTCTACAGAACCCGCCCCTTAACAATGACCTCCACAGTGCCCGCCCCTTTAACAATGACCTCCACAGTGCCCGCCCCTTTAACAATGACCTCCACAGTACCTACTCCTTTAACAGTGCCTGCCCCTTTAACAGTGGCCTCCACAGTGCCCACCCCTTTAGCAGTGTTCGCCCCTTTAGCATTGACCACCCCTTTAACAGTGACCTTCACAGTGGCCACCCCTTTAACAGTGACTTTCACAGTGATCGCCCCTTTAACAGTGACTTTCACAGTGACCGCCCCTTTAACCCCTTAGGGACCCATGACGTACCGGTACGGCATGGATCCCGAGTCCTTAACCGCTTGCCGCCACACTAACGCCGAAAGGTGTGAGTGCGGCGGCTCTCCCAGGTCTCGATGACACCAATAGGCGTCATCTCGTGAGACCCGAGATTTCCTGTGAACGCGCGCTCACAGGATCGCGAAGTAAACAAGTTGATCTACAGCCTGCCAACAGCGATCAGGTATATTAGACGCTGTTTTGTTAACAGCGTCTAATGTACCTGCTACCTGGTCCTCTGGTGGTCCCTTTTGCTTGGATCGACCACCAGAGGACTCAGGCAGCTCTGTAAGTAGCACCAAGCACCACACTACACTACACCCCCCCCCCCCCGTCACTTATTAACCCCTGATCACCCCCCTGTAAGGCTCCATTCAGACGTCCGTAAGTGTTTTGCGGATCCACGGATCCGCAAAACACGGACACCGGCAATGTGCTTTCCGCATTTTGCGGATCCGCACATTGCCAGAACTATATAGAAAATGCCTTTTCTTGACAAAAATTGGACATGTTCTATATTTTTGCGGAACGGAAGTGCAGACCCGGAAGTGCAGATCCGCAATTCCGGAACCGAGCAGGACAAAGTCTGTCCCCATAGAAATGAATGGGTCCGCAATTCCGTTCCGCAAATTGCGGACGTGTGAATGGGGCCTAAGGGTCCCTTATCACCGCCAGTTAGTTAGCTACTTGTTAGGTAGTTAGCGCCCAGCCCACCGCACCGCAGTCACTGATTAGCGTCATCGCTGTCGCTAATCAGCACTAGTACTATACAGTATCTGTAAGTGATCAAGACTGATCGCAACCAGATCTATATCAGTACATTAGAGTCCCCTTAGGCTCTACAAAAAACGCAGTGTTCGCCCCCGATCAGGCCTGATCTTGTGCGCACACTTGCGTTCAGTCTAGGGATCGACCGATTATCGGTTTTACCGATATTATCGGACGATATTCAGGTTTTTGACTGTTATCGGTATCGGCATGTATTTTGCCGATATTCTGATAGCGTATGGGGAACACAGATCGCGCTGCTGTCAGCGCTCTCCGTGTTCCCTCAGCAGCACAGTGGAGAAGGAAGCAGTGTCTCCTCCCCCTGTGCTGCTGCTGCCGCCAATGGAAGGACAGGGGACAAGAGAAGGGGAGGGGCTGTGGCCACTGCGCCACCAATGAAGAGAAATCTCTCATTCATTCTAATTTCAAATTGAACAGGAGGCGGGAGCTGGCTGCAGAATCACATAGCGGCTGCGATCTGCGGTAGTTAACCCCTCAGGTGCCGCGGATCGCAGCTACTGCTCATAGAGGTCAGGAGCCGGCTATGTGATTCTGCAGCCAGCTCCCTGTATATGAATTATTGAGAGATTTATCTTCACTGGTGGCGCAGTGCGCCCCCCCAAGCCCAGTATTAGACATTGGTGGTGCAGTTCCCCCCCCCCCAACCCCCCAACCCCAGTATTAGACATTGGTGGCGCAGTGCAAAGCCCCCCTCCCCCCCCCCCCCCCCCACAGGATCCCCTCTCCCCTGCTCCTCCGATCGGAGCCCCACCATGGCAGCCAGGACGCTATTGAAGCCCTGGCTGTCATAGTAAGCTCCATGCTGCTCTGTGCACAAAGCACAGAGCAGCAGGGACAGTGTGAGTTCCTATTCACCCTGATAGATCTCTTTCAGGGTGAATAGGACAAGGGTTCTAGTACCTAAGGGGGCTAAAAGTTAGTAAAAATAAATAAAATAAAAAGTTAAAAAAATTAAATAAAACACCAAAATATTAAGTATAAATGAAAAAGAAAAATGTACAAAAAAAACTACACATTAACAATAAACATTAATTTTCAGCAGATTTGTGTAGGAATATTTTTTTTTCAAAAATGAAAATTCCCAGAATATCGGTATAAATTATCGGCTATCGGCCTGAAAGTTCACAAATTATTGGCCCTAAAAAATCAATATCGGTCGATCCCTAGTTCAGTCCGCCCCACCGCAGTGACAGAAATGTTTTTTTTTCTGATCACTGCAAAAACACTTTTGAGCTTTTTGGATCTTTATTAGCGATCGCAGCTTTTTTTTTTTGCACATTTTTGGGCAGAGATTTTTTCATCCACATTGATCGATGCGAATGAAGAAATCTGTGCCGTTCATTTTTTCTTTCAGCCCAGAGGCTGAACGGAAAAAATAAATCTTATTACCCGTATGCTCAATATAAGGCCTCGTGCACACGACCGTGCCGTTTTTTGCGGTCCGCAAACCGCGGATGCGCAAAAAACGGAAGGCGCCGGTGTTGACTTCCGCAATTTACAGAACGGGTGCCGGCAATATAAATGCCTATTCTTGTCCGCAAAGCGCGGACAAGAATAGGACATGTTATATTTTTTTTAGCAGGGCCGCGGAAAGGAGCCACAGATGCGGACAGCACACGGAGTGCTGTCAACATTTTTTGCGGCCCCATTGAAATGAATGGGTCTGCATCCGAGCCGCCAAAACGGCGGCTTGGATGCGGACCCAAACAACGGTCGTGTGCATGAGGCCTAAGGAGAATAGCAGAAACTCCTAATGCTGGCCATACATGTAATGATTGCGGAGACCCTCAAATGCCAGGGCAATACAAACACCCCACAAATGACCCAATTTTGGAAAGAAGACACCCCAAGGTATTCGCTGAGGGGCATATTGAGTCCATGAAAGATTGAACTTTTTGTCACAAGTTAGCGGAAAGGGAGACTTTGTGAGAAAAAAACTTGTGCCAAAAAAAAAAATCTTCTATGAACTTGCCATGCCCCTCACAGAATACCTTGGGGTGTCTTCTTTCCAAAATGGGGTCACTTGTGGGGTATTTATACTGCGCTGGCATTTTAGGGGCCCTAAAGTGTGAGAAGAAGTCTGGAATCCAAATGCCTAAAAATGCCCTCCTAAAAGGTACTCGTTGGAATTTGGGCCTTTTTGCACATCTTGGCTGCAAAAAAGTGTCACACATGTGGTATCGCCGTACTCAGAAGAAGTAGGGCAATGTGTTTTGGGGTGTATTTTTACATATACCCATGTTGGGTGAGAGAAATATCTCTGTAAATTGACAACTTTGTATAAAAAAATTGAAAAAGTTGTCATTTACAGAGATATTTCTCACACACAGTATGGGTATATGTAAAAATACACCACAAAACACATTGCCCTACTTCTCCTGAGTACAGCGATACCACATGTGTGACACTTTTTTGCAGCCTAGGTGCGTAAAGGGGCCGAAAGTCCAACGAGTACCTTTAGGCTTTACAGGGTTGCTCACAATTTAGCCCCACCCAAAATGCCAGAACAGTAAACACGCCCCACAAATGACCCCATTTCGGAAAGTAGACACCCCAAGGTATTCACTGAGGGGCATAGTGAGTTCGTGGGAGATTTTTTATTTTTTTTGCCAGAAGTTAGCAGAAATGGAAAGGGTAAATTACTCTTACCGGTAATTGGATTTTCCAATAGCCTCCACAACGGCATTCACAGGAGGGTGTCCCCGCCTCCAGGACAGGAAACAACGAGGAAGCACAGGATTTAAGGAGCCTCCTCCCCTTACCTTACCAGTCAATAAGAGAGGACACAGAAGTGATGCATAACAAATTATATATTATAGTAAACAAATTACATCATTCATTTACATTTAAAGCTTGGGAGGGAACCCAATGCCGTTGTGGAGGCTATTGGAAAATCCAATTACCGGTAAGAGTAATTTACCCTTTTCCCCGGCGCCTCCACAACGGCATTCACAGGAGGATTAACAGAGTAATCAATATTAGGGGGGGGCCACAATAGATAGGACCTCACGACCGAAGGACAAGTCCTGATCCCTTACTACATCTAGCTTATAGTGCCGAAAAAAAGTCATAGGGTTGGCCCATGTGGCGGCCCTGCAGATCTGTTCCAGAGGGACTGCCTTCGTTTCTGCCCAGGATGAGGCTACTGCCCTTGTAGAATGAGCCTTTAGTACCTCCGGCGGCTGACAGTTCTTGGTAACATAGGCAGAGGATATTATGTTCCTAATCCACCTAGCTATGGTTGACTTGCTAGCCGCTTGCCCCTTATTAGGGCCCTTGAATTGTAAAAAGAGGTGGTCCGATTTTCTAAGCGGTTTAGTGGCCTGAAGGTAAGAAAGGACTGACCTCCTGACGTCCAGATTATGGTGAGTATCCTCCGAATCATTAGAAGGAGACTGGAAAAAGGAAGGTAGGGAGACTTCCTGCTCACGATGAAATCTCGATACCACCTTTGGGAGAAAGGCTGGACAGTGCCTGAGGATTATACGATCATCCAGAATTGTAAGATAGGGAGGCTTGCAAGAGAAAGCTTGAATTTCCCCCACTCTTCTGGCAGAGGTTATGGCAACTAAAAAAAACGTCTTCATGGTGAGGAGCCTTAGAGGGATCTCATCAATTGGCTCAAACGGAGGAGTAGTGAGAGCAGAAAGAACCAGGCCCAAATCCCAGGGAGGAACCACCGAACGAGGGAGGATCGAAGTTCTTCCTGCCCCCCTTAAAAACCGTTTGATCAGAGGGGAATCTGCTAGTTTTACGTCCAGGAAGGCGCTGAGCGCGGAAATCTGAACCTTCAGAGTTGATGGACGGAGGCCTTTTTTCTAGCCCCGCTTGCAGGAACTGGAGGACCTGAGGAATATCAGGAGAATCTACACTTCCCAAGAAGGACAAAAAGGCATTCCAGGTTCTCAGGTAGATCCGGGAAGTTACCGGTTTCCGGCTTTTGAGCATCGTGGCGATGACTGCGTCCGACAGACCCTTCCGTTTTAGCAGGAGGCGTTCAGATTCCAGGCCGTCAAACTGAGTTGATTTACACTGGGGTGATTTATTGGTCCCTGGTGGAGTAGGTCCGGGATTGATGGCAGTGTCCAATAAACACCGGCTGACAGTCTGAGCAGGAGTGGAAACCAAGCCCTTCTTGGCCAGAAGGGGGCCACCATAATTACGTGGACCCCTTCTTCCTGAGCCTTTACCAGGACCCTTGAAATGAGGCTGAATGGAGGGAAGGCATAAAGGAGCTGTCTTGGCCACGGCCTGGAGAGGGCGTCTAGCCATACCGGGTGATCCATTTGCGAGAGGGAACAGAACTTTCTGACCTGCTTGTTGCTTTTGGTGGCGAACAGATCTAACACTGGGGTCCCCCACATTCGGCAGATCTGGCTGAAGACGCGGTGATTTAAGGACCATTCGGCCTCCCTTAAGAGGTGTCGACTGAGATAATCGGCCACCACATTTTTTTCCCCCTTGATATGCACCTTTTTCCCCCCTTGATATGCACCGCCGAAAGGGACAGAAGGTTTCTTTCTGCCCAACAAAAAATGCCCTTTGACACTTCCGCCAGTGAGCGACTTCTGGTTCCCCCTTGTTTGTTTATGTACTCCACGACTGTAGTGTTGTCTGTTAATATTCTTACGTGTCTTGGAGAGGGAATTTTGTAAAGGGAAAGGAGAACTCTGTGGACAGCTGACAGCTCTCTTAAATTTGAGGAGGCGTCCTGCATGTCTCTTCCCCAGAATCCTTGAACTACCGCTCCTGAAGAGTGACCTCCCCACCCTGAGTTGCTGGCGTCTGTTGTAATGACCATGACATCTCTTGGGCGCCAGTGAACCCCTACGCTCAGGTTCCCTTTTACTCTCCACCAGGTTAGTGACTGTTTTACCTGTCTGGGAACGTGAACCTTTCTGTCTAGAGACGAGTTCTTTCCGTCCCATGAAGATAGGAGAAAGGTCTGAAGGACTCTTGTGTGACTCTGGGCCCACCTTACTGACGAGATTGCGGCTGTTAGCAGTCCCAGTACCGCCATGATGTCTCTTATCGAGGACCGATCTTTGCTGGAAAAAAGAGACACTGTCTGGATTAAGTGAGACTGTTTGTCTTGAGGAAGAAAAGACATTAGACGCCTTGAGTCCAACAGCACCCCTAAAAACACTTTTTCCTGACTGGGGATAAGGTCAGATTTTTTGGGATTTATTATCCACCCTAGAGTTGTAAGACAGTCCTGGATTTGTTTGAGGCGTGAATGTAGAAGTTGGCGCGACTCTGCAAACACCATAAAGTCGTCCAGGTACGGGACGATCTGTACCCCCTGAAGGTGAAGGAACTTCATGACATCTGACATTATTTTTGAAAAAACCCTGGGGGCAGAGGATAGGCCGAAAGGAAGGGCTGTGAACTGGAAATGGGACAATCTTCCCTGATAATAAATTGCGATCCTCAGAAAACGCTGGTGCCTGTGGTATATTGGGACGTGGTAGTAAGCGTCCTGAAGGTCGACGGTAGCCATAAAGCAGTCCTGCGGAAGGATCTGAGTGGTAGATTTTATGGTCTCCATTTTGAATCTTTTGTAGACGATGGACCTGTTTAAGGACTTCAAATTTATTATCAGGCGAAAGGAGCCATTTGTTTTTTTTATCAAAAATATAGGGGAATAGAAGCCTTTGCCGTGTTGTTCTTCCGGAACAGGGATGAGCACTCCTTTGAGGATTAAGAAAGTTATTTCTGACTCTAGGGATGCCTGTTTGTCGGGCTGTTGCCTTTGGTTGATACAAAAAAGACTTGGGGGTGGGGAAACAAACTCTAGCTTTAGGCCCTCCTTTACGGTACGAGTGACCCAAGGGGAGGCGTGAATTTCTTGCCAGGCGGAGGAGAATTGCTTTAGCCTGCCCCCTACCTGGGTTGGCGTGTCACTGGGTAGGGCGGGTAGAGGCTTCTGGCTTAGGAAGGTATCCTCTTCCTCTACCCCTAGAAGGTTGCCATCTTTTTGAGCCATCCCTTTTACTCTGATCAGATCTTGCCCTTTTTTGACTTTGAAAGGAGCGTTTCTGTTGGTAATAACGGTTATCAGAGGGGAAACCTTTTTTCCTATCGGAGGCCTTCTCCAGAATGTCGTCCAGGGCGGAGCCAAACAATCTATCCCCCTCACATGGGATGGAGCACAGGCGGTTTTTAGAACCTGCGTCCCCAGTCCATGAACGGAGCCATACCGCCCTACGGGTCGCATTGGCTAGAGCACTGCTCCTTGCAGAGAGTCTAACCAAGTCGGCCGAGGCGTCTGCTAAAAAATTGGATGCTCTTTTCAGGGAGGGAAGAGAGTTTAAGATCTCCTCTCTGGACGTACCCCCCGACAGATTGCTCTCAAGCTGGTCTAGCCAAACCGAGAGGGTTCTGGCCGTACAAGTGGACGCTATGCTGGGGCGCAACATTGCTGTATTTGTCTCCCAGGATTTCTTTAGTAGGTTTTCACATTTTTTGTCCATTGGGTCTTTCAGGAGACCCATATCCTCAAAGGGCAGCGAGGATTTTTTAGAAATACGGGCCACTGGCGCATCTATTCTGGGAGTTTTGTCCCACAAATCAGAGTCAGATTCCGAAAAGGGGTACTTGCGTTTAAAGGCGGCCGAGACAGTCCACCTTTTATCAGGATCCCTCCATTCCCTGGAAATAAGGGCTTTGATGTTATTGTGGATGGGGAAGGATCTCTTCTTTTTCTCCCCAAAGCCCTGAAAGATTTGATCGTGAAGGGACTGAGTCTCTTTGACATCTTCTAATCCCAGCGTAGATTTAATATCCTTCAGTAGGGACTGTGTTTCCTCGGGAAAGCACATAGGCCTCCCTGCGGCCTCCTCAGAGGATAAGGAGACCTGATCATCCTGCAACTCCCCTTCATCCAGATCCACCTGCTCTGATATTTCCAGATTTAGGGAACGGGAAGGCCCAGGGGAAGGTGCCAGTTGTCTAGAGTCAGCTGCAGCCTTAATCTCTTCTCTAATGAGGGTTCGCATGGACTCCACGAAGGAAGGGGATTCTTCAGCGATAACCCTTTCAATACATCTAGGGCAGAGGGACTTTTTTGGGTCCGACACCAGGCCCTTACGGCAACCACCACACTTCCGGCGCCCCGAATCCCCTTTGGCTTTAAGCTTCCTGGACTCACTGTCCCAAGGGAATAAAACAAACTTTGTATAGGCCAAAGAGGGACCCGGAGTAAGGGTGGTGAGGGGTCAGTATAGTGAACTACGGACACCCAGCGTGTAGGGGGGGGGGGATCCCATAACCTGTATAAACCTACTGCTAGGAAGGACATAAGAAAATAGGGATTACTCCCCTCCGGGAGGAGGCTTACCGGGCTGAGGGCCGAGACAGCGGGATCACCGGAGCGTTTGGACGACTCTCTGTCGCTGGAAGGCATCGCTGCAGATCACCGGCGCAGGAGGATATGATGCTCTTTTTAAATCTCCCGCCGCGCGCAGGAGCGTCCCGCGAGAACCTCTTGCCCAAGGAGATCTCGCTCCGCTGACGTCACCACGCCAGATCCCGCGCGAGTTCCGACGGACTCGCAAGCCCGGGGAAGCCTGAAGACAGGGCTTACTCCGCAGGATCGAGGAGGGGAGGCAATGCGTCCCCGGAGTCCCTCAATCCCTGCACCGACCCTCCTGAACAACAGGGAAGGGACCAGGCCGGTGCGGTATTCAATTTCCTGGATGACCCCAGGAGCGGCTTCCACGCACGTCCGAGGACAGGAAACAACGTCTGGTAAGGTAAGGGGAGGAGGCTCCTTAAATCCTGTGCTTCCTCGTTGTTTCCTGTCCTGGAGGCGGGGACACCCTCCTGTGAATGCCGTTGTGGAGGCGCCGGGGAAAACATTATATATATTTTTTTTCTCAGAAAGGTTCATTTTCCGCTAACTTATGAAAAAAAATTAAATCATACATGAACTCACCATGCCCCTCCGCGAATACTTTGGGGTGTCTTCTTTCTAAAATGGGGTCATTTGTGGGGGTTTTCTACTGTCTGGGCATTGTAGAACCTCAGGAAACATGACAGGTGCTCAGAAAGTCAGAGCTGCTTTAAAATGCGGAAATTCACAGTTTGTAAACGCTATAACTTTTGCGCAAACCGATAAATATACACAATAAATTCTGACACAAACTTGTATAGAAATGTAATTATATTTGAACAATTTAACCAGAAAAAGTTAAAAATACACTTTGAGAAAATTGCAGTCTATTTTGATTAATATCAGAAAACGAAAAATGTCAGCAGCAATAGAATACCACTAAAAGAAATCTGTATTTGTGAGAAGAAAAGGAGGTAAAATTCATTTGGGTGCCAAGTTGCATGACCGAGCAATAAACCGTTAAAGTTGTGAAGTGCCGATTTGTAAAAAAGGGCCTGGTCACTAGGGGGGTATAAACCTGTGGTCCTTAAGTGGTTAACGACCCATGATGTACCGGTACGTCATGGGTTGTTCCGATCACCGCTGCCCGGCGGGCGGTGATCGGAACGAGGTGCCTGCTCAAATCATTGAGCAGGCACCTCGGCTAAATGCCCGGGGGGGTCCCGTGTCAATTCAGACCTGCAGTTTGTGGCTTTTTATTGTGCGCCGGCGGTGCCATCGGGTCCCCATGGGGCTGTGGGGGGGGACCCGATGGCATGGAAGGCAGCACGATGCCTTCCTGAGGCATCTGCGCTGCCTTCTGGTGAAGAGCCTGTGAGATCCAGCCCCCTGGATCTCACAGGCCCCGGAAGCTGTATGAGTAATACACAGTATTACTCATACAGCCAATGCATTCCAATACAGAAGTATTGGAATGCATTGTAAAGGAAGATACCCCCAAAAGTTCAAGTCCCAAAGTGGGATCATTCAAGCAGCTTACAAGGATATATAAGGACCATGTTAGAGGGTGGTGGGAGATTCAGACGTTGGAGACATATATCAGAAACAAAATAGTTCCTAGAGGCCTTAGGATCCCTTTCCTGCCAGCAGCCAGGATTAAATCCCCAGAATTTTATAAGAAGTGGGAAACAGAATCCATCGAAAGCTCACTACGCCTGATGACATTATTACTGGAGGGTGAAAAGACTGTATATAATAAAAACACACAGGCCCTCCAGGAACAGATAGTGGCAACCAATAAATTTTCAGGAAATACGGACTTTGCTCGTAAGGAACTGATCCTCCAACAAAACATTGAGCACTTTACGGCGCAGTTGAAGGAGAGGAAACATACTCAGTTCCTTAGAGACACTGCCGACTTCAAAGAGGGTCGTATCCTGGAATTTGGGGCGAGGACAACTAAAGCCTTAGAAGTGGAGACTGAACCCTCTTCCTCAGAGGGTGAAACAGAGGGTGAAAGTATCCCATTTACCTCTCAACAGTTTTCCATTTTGTCATCAGGTAGGGGAAGGAGTAGGGGCAGAGGTGGTAGGAGCAGGATACCCCGTAATCGAGGGAATTTTTTAGGGACCCCTCGGGGACCACCAGCCTATGGTTTAAGGGACAGAAAAAAACAATAAAAGGGACAACAAACTAGGTACTCTCCTAAGATAGAATCTGTTAGTCAGATGGATGACTTACAGATAATGAATCATTCACAGCGACCCCTTAGTGCATCTGAGATGCAGGTGCTTAAAAGAGGCCTTTCATTTGTCCCCACGTGCTCCTTTGATGAATTTAGATGGGTGAAGGACCTGACCTTATTTGTCAAGAAATTAAAGTGGAAAAAATTCTTCTCCACCCATGACAGGCAACAATGCGTTGAGTTAGGGATTGATATTGATGAACTACCCGACGTACGTCTTCTAGCGACAATGTTGGAGGAGGGTGACAGACTAATGGGGGAGGGCCCTTTCACTGAACTAAAATCTACATTTGCAAAGAATCCTCCATTAGGAGATCATACAGAGATGGATATATTTTTGAAGATAGTGACGGACCAACTTAGATCAATTGAGGGATGGAGAAAAATGTACCATAATCTATCTAAGGCAGAGACTGAGGCATTACTATCCTTAGAGGGGGATCCCTCTATAGTGATTAAACCCTCGGATAAAGGGGGAAATGTGGTGGTGATGGGGGCAGAGCAATACAGCAAGATGTGTTAAAAGATCCTGAAGGACAAGCACAGCTATCGTGTATTGGAATAGAATCCCATGGCGGGTCTACATATTAAGCTGAAACACATTTTGCTGAAAGCATATGAAAAGAGATTAATCAGTAAAAATGAATATACGTATCTACTCTCTAAACATCTGCAGATGCCCTGTTTCTATAGCCTCCCTAAAGTCCACAAAGGGTGTTCCCCCTCAAAGGAAGACCCATAGTGTCTGGTATTGATAGTCAGACACATGGTATCAGCACTTATGTGAATATGATCTTGTGTCCGTTTGTACTCTCTCTTCCATCTTACATACGAGACTCAATGGAGGTGATCCATAAACTGGAGGGTATTCAAACTGATGGGCATATTCTGTTGGCCAGCTTGGATGTGGAGGCACTCTACAGCTCTATACCCCATGACAATGGGTATAGGGCTGTGGGTGATTTCCTCAAACAGCGAGGAACACATCTGTGGCCACACAATGAGTTCATTCTACAGCTACTCCAGTTCATCCTTGAAAACAACGTTTTTCTCTTTAACCGTCGGATCTACCACCAGCTCAGGGGGGTGGCGATGGGGAGCCCTCGTGCCCCCACCTTCGTCAACCTTTACCTGGGCTGGTGGGAGAGGGAGGTTGTTTTCACGGATGATAATGGCAGTTGGACACGACACGTCAATTTATGGCTTCGCTTTATTGACGACGTGTTCATCTTGTGGGCAGGGACCAAGTCAGAGTTTGGTGACTTTGTACGGGTACTAAACAATAATGAAATGGGACTTTTTTTTCACCTCTGAGAGCCATGAGGATAAGATTGATTTCCTGGATCTGACAGTGTTCAAGGACCAGGAGGGCTCTTTGGGGACCTGTCTCTTCCGGACGAAGACTGCCACAAACAGTTTGCTCCAATGGGACAGTTGCCACCCGGGGCCCCTTAAAAAGGGCATCCCTAGGAGACAATATCTGCGTCGAAACTCTTCCAGGGTGGCGGACTATCTGGTGGCAGCTAAAGATCTACAACAGAGATTCCGTAGGAGAGGGTACCCACAACATGTGCTTGGTAAGGCACATCAGCACTCACTAGCGGCTGACCGCAACACCTTACTGGTTCCACGGGTGAAAACAATGGAGGATGAGAAAATTCGTATCATCGCAACCTTTGATGATGCCCATGAATCAGTTCGAGCTACTCTTGCCCAATTCTCGGGAATTTTACAATCAGACCCAGATGTGGGTCATTTGGTGGGTGATGAGCCAAGCATCACATATCGCAGGGGGAGAAACCTGCGCGACAGGTTGGTGCACGGCTTATACTAATCCCCTGTGACTTGGCTAGGTTCCCAGCCATTCAGACTGGGAACAGCTTTACCAGTACTGTCATGCAAAAACAATATGCAATTAGGTCATTTATCAATTGTAAGACCCGAGGCATCGTTTATCTGGCAACCTGTAAATGCGGGATGCAGTATGTTGGAAAAACGATCAGAGAATTTCGGAGACGGATCGGGGAGCATCGAAATGACATTCGAAATGGTGCAGATACTCCCATTGCATGTCACGTTGCCTCAACTCATGATAATGACCTGGATTCTATTCATTTCCAGGGAATTGAAATAGTAAGAAGAACTGTGAGAGGTGGTGATCATGACAAAAGACTATTACAGAAGGAAGCACAATGGACCTTCTGATTACAGACAGTGCGTCCGAAGGGGCTCAATGAATTTATTTATTTTGCCTGCTTCATCTGATATGGTCCTAACTAGGGCTGCACGATATATCGCAAAATTAATCGAATTGCGATAATCTGCAAATGCGATATGGCGATTTGGCCGACCCAAAAATGCTGCGATTATATATGAAGGGGCCCCGCGCACATAACTGCCTTTGTGTGTAAAGTATTTTACTAGTGCGTGAAACAATCTCTCTCCTATTGATAACATGGCCGGCCAGCTCTCTGCAGTGCATTCATAGTGACAGTGAGTACAGAGGCTGGCCATTTTATCAATAGGAGAGAGCTTGTTTTACACAGTAGTAAAATACTTTACACACAAAGCCAGTTATGTGCGCAGTTTAGGACACATGAGGGGACACATAGGGCCATGAGGGGGACCAGCATAAGATGCTATATGTGTGTGTCTTATGCTGGCCCCCCTCATGGCCCTATGTGTCATAGCACACATCCCCCACATAACAGAATCCTCCACAGATCCACCCCATAACAGCGTCCTCCACAGATCCACCCCATAACAGCGTCCTCCACAGATCCACCCCATAACAGCGTCCTCCACAGATCCACCCCATAACAGCGTCATACCCAGCCGCGTCAGCGGCTCATATGGGAATATCCAAGCAAATAGACCTCTAGCACAATTCCCTTAAAATATCCCATCGCATATCGTTATCACAATTTTTAGGGCCCTAATCGCAATCGCACAAAATTCCCATATCGTGCAGCCCTAGTCCTAACAGTACCTTCTGTAATCGATTGTCTGATGAGTGTCCCACCATGAGGTCCCTTTAAGCCACTAACAGCAATATGTGGAGGGCTTATTTACTTCTGTACGCATACCTATCCCTCCCACTTTTCATTCATTCAGCCATATAGCCTCTGACAGCCCTCCCAATCTTGGTTGTGGCTGCAGAGGACTCCGTGCTATGTAACGTGATTAAATGCAAAGAGAATAATATTACTTGCTCCATGTAACGCCGCTTCCAGCATATTTTGCTGCAGTCTGATGCCCTCCTGCCCTTTTAAAGAATCGCCGATGAATTCCTCTTATTATTTTTGGTGTTTTGACACTTAGGATGATTCGTCCCTGAAGTGGGGCGGTCAGCATAGGGGCGGTGGTTTGCTATGCAACCGCACGTCTAGCCCCTTGATTGGCTGCATCAGGGATGAGCTCCGCCCTTGATGGGAGTGGCCTAGGTGACTTAAACAGCTGTTACCGGTGCCCGCGTCACGGCCATCCTAGCGCCGACGCTGCCGCCTCCACAACTGAGAGGGGCAGCTCTGTGTGTTTGTCTGCTAAGTGTTGTGTGTCTAAGCCCCAGCTCCTGATGATATACGTTATAGGAAACGCGTCGAGCAGATAATGGGCAAAATATAGACAGAGACAAACTTCAGCTGCTAGGTACAAGGCGATGTGCCGTCTCGGGCACTGAATTATTTGTGAGAGGGTGACATTATTTGGGGTAGAAACAGGAGTAGCTGTGGGTGTTGGAGAAGCTGTGCAGGATGAGCATACAATAAGGCTCTGAATCACACTGCAGACAGCACCTTGGCCCACGTCTCTCCTGTTAATAATTAACCATCTACCTCCCCCCCCCTTCTCTTAGTGCTCGGTTTCTGTTGATTCAATTGTGGCAGCATCACATCAGAACCCTGGTGGATGCTCCACAATTGATAGGGGTCTATCTACCTTGTAAGCTCTTGTCCGGCAGACGTATATTCATCCCATGTACCCCATACAAGTGCAAGGGGTGGGATCTATTACTGGCCGGAGCTAGTGCTTATCCTGGCATTATTTGCTATACAAGGGATCCTTGTTTAGGATATCACTCTCGTTCTATATATTTTAAGGTATACTAATAAAGTTTAATATTTTAATTATACAACTATACAAAAGTTCAGTTGTTCAGTGATTAGTGTTTAGAGGTGAACGTGATCCAATCATATCTCAATCAGTGAATTGTCAAGTCCCAAAGTGGGACAAAAAAAAAGTGAAAAAAAAAATAAAGGTTGAAAAAAATAACGTTTTCCCCTAAAAAAAATAAAAGTTTCAAGTAAAAAGTAAAACAAAAACGTAATTTTCCCCAAATAAAGTAAAAAACAATTGGTAAAAAATAGGGGAAAATAAAAAAGTATACATATTAGGTATCGCCGCCTCCGTATCGACCGGCTCTATAAACATATCACATGACCTAACCCCTCAGATGAACACCGTAAAAAATAAAAACTGTGCTAAATAAACCATTTTTTTGTCACCTTACATCACAAAAAGTACAACA